>NW_028277113.1:614000-921000 GCF_059951505.1 Python bivittatus
TTACTTGTGTATTTGACTGTTGTTAGCTGCCCAGGGTTCCATTGTGTAAGATAGGCAAACATGTAAATCTTTTAAATAAATAAATTTGTATTAATGCCTATACTCAAATGGGTCAACATAGAATTCATCTGTTGGTTATTAACTTTTGTAGATGGCAGGACCTACTGTATATACTTGTGTATAAGCCCATCAGTGGATAACCTGATCCTCAATTTTTTAACCAAAATACCATGAAAAATGTGCCACCTACGGATAAGCTGACCTGCATTTTTCATATATGGGAAATATGGATACTTTAAAAAAAGTATTACCATATATACTCGCAGATAAGCCCATCTGTGGATAAGCCAAACTTGATTTTTTGGGTGCATTTTGGAACCTAAAATTCTCAGCTTATCTGCAGCTGTATATGGTAACTAACTTTATCTGGACCTGAAAGCTGAGCAGGCCTAGTTAGTACTTGGATGGGAGGCTAACAGAAAATATTAGGACTGTAGGCTGGGTTGGAAGTCCAAGGTAATTTGGAAAAAGGCAGTAACATGAAAACTGCCTAGATATATCTGTGAACCTACTAAGAATCAGGGTTGACTTTGTTGATTGCTATTTTGTCTTTAAAAACCCAATCAACTAAATTTAGTTCAGTGTAACTATAAACAAGTGTACTACACATTCTAGCAAGTTAGCCTCAGCTGGAACATAATAAATTCCTTATCCTGCTTCAACTTCAAAAGCTTTCTGGCACAGGAAAGTTGAAATATTTTTAAAAGTGTGTCTCACACAACCACCTAAGAAGAGTGCTTCCTATCTAGTGACCATTGGTGAAAGATCTATCATACTCATAATCATATCATTTTCAGATAGTTTCTGAAAATCTCTAAGGAACCAGGCAAGCCCCAATATGCAAAATATTTTGACCAATCTGAAGATTGTTTTCATGCACATGATTTTATAGCATCATTGGACAAATATCAGTTGGGATTTGATCTTGCCTTTTATGTGCTAACCTTAGCAGATAAGGAAGACTGTTCGTTTGTTTGTTTTGACCTATGTGGTCATCCTCTCAGCAAATGACCCAGGATGGCTAACAAGCCAAAAATTTCAAATAATAGAAATTCAGAAAAGAAAAAAAAATGTGGAAAGAAATCATTGATATTGGATCTAGGTTTCTAGGAGCAAATTCTCTCCAGCTATAAGGAACAGGTGAACAGCAGACTATATACTGTAGATCTGCAGCAGTTTTCTAGGAGACTTTCTCAAAGTGGCCCTCTCAATATGTGTGGCTATAATGGCTCTCAGGCAGCCAAAGATGGATGACAGTTATATTCCAAATTGTTTGGAGGGCAGCTCTTTGATGGTGCCTACTCTGCAAGGATGCTTCTGCACAAAGGCAATATTTTCTGTTGGGTTAACTTAAAGGTCACAGAAAAGGTCCAAGCTTTTATGACCTCCAGATCTCTTCATCAGGCAAGATAATGCAGAGAGTCGGTGCAAGAAATTAACTTGAGGTTGAAGATGGACCATGGCTATAGGCTACAGATATTCAGGTTAGGTTCTGATAGGTGCTTTAAGGAATTCAGGTTGCACTGGAACTCCAACAGTGAAAGAGTAACTCAGGTGCGTGCAGTGATTAACATATAATACAGCTTCCTCGATATGATAGTTTATATTTCTGCAGTGCCAGGAATATCAACTGAGTCAGATCCCATTCTTCATGTAGGAAAAAAGAGGCACATTAACTGATCCTTTAGGAGTTATCTCCACCAATTGTTTATCTTTTCTGGAAAAAACAAAAAACGGAAAACCAGAACCTCTATAGGCATAGAGGAATGCTTTTGCAGGCATGTGCTACCCTTCTGAAGCCCAATCAACTTTGAACTATCTGACAAATAAGGGTTGGAATTCTTGTAAGGGTTCTTTTTATACCTTATAGTATAAAATTAAACTATACTGTAATTTTCTCTGTTGTATTTCAAGGCTATTGATTATCCAAGCCACATCATTATCTGATTTTCTATATTGGTATAGAGCAGTATACTAATAAATATCAGCAAGGTGATTCAACTCCCAAATCAGATTTAATGTCTTAGTAAAAATCTAAATGTTTAAAATAGAAAGTTCTGTCTAGAGAAAGATGTCAGTGGTAAGCAATAACGTGAGAAGAAGAGAGGAAGTGGGACAGTGAAAAGGAACTAAAAAGACCCACAGAAGCTTGATTTGTTAACAGCTTTTCAGTTGTCAATGGTTATCATATAAATAGAACACTGACATTTATAAAATCAGAAATGCAAAACATTTATTTATTGCATTTATATCACATCTTGTCTCTTAGTGCTTAAAGCCACCTGCAAAGGAGTCTTCTCTGATTATATCCTTAGAATAACAACCCTGTGAAGTAGATTGGCTGAGACTTTAACCTGAGTCGGCTTTATCTTTATTCATCATCTTAATAATATGACTACAGGACATTGGCTCAAGTATTGGGTTCAGAGGCATATTCTCTAAAGTTTTCTTATGGGTATGATCATTATCCTACAACAGTGTTTCTCAACCTTGGCAACTTTAAGATGTGTGGACTTCAGCTCCCAGAATTCCCCAGCAAGCATCTTAAAGTTGCCAAGGTTGAGAAACAGTGCTCTACAGTGAAATACAATTAGCTTAATTCAGCCAACCAATTTTTTTTTGTCACTTCAGGTAATCTATTAAAAAATATTTAACACTTGGCATACTCCTTGACCATGAGGGAAATGCAGAGTGCTGTAATTATTTAAGAAATCAAAGCCTTCAATCGGTTCCATTATTTGCTGAATTCTAGACAATATTGAATTTGAATTTCCAATGGGAACTTTTTAAGGTTTAAACTGAGGCTTCATTCTAAAATGCAAAAAAAAAAAAAAAAAAAAATCACCTCTAAACTCAAAGCTCTTTTCTAGTCCAATTAGTTTGGAATTCTTTGTTAAGGCTATTCAATATTAATGTTGACATCTGCAGCAGCTGTATATTTGATCAGAAGGCTGATCAGGAAAATATGCACATCCATGCACATGGTCTCTCTCACACACATACACAACCCACTCATAAGAAAACAGTATGAAATGGCAGTGTTGTAAATCTTAAGATAATTTAAGGAAGTCCATAAACATGAAGGTTTTCTATTCCTCTTTCCATCTGTAATAATGTCTGCCCCCAGAGCCTCCCTAGAGAGTTAGGGTGTCCTTTGTGAATTGTGGGTTGAATGTCTGAAAAGAACTATATGTGTTGATAAAGACTGACTTGGAATTCTGGGAAAGTTCCTCCTTGTGTTAAGTCTTTTTTCAGGTCCTTTGAGTACCTGAAGTTTGCATTTTCAGTAACAGCAGCAGTTTGCTGCTGCAGCTTAAGTAGAAATAATATTAGCATTAGGGCTATGCAGTCCTTCAGATCCAAAGATGTTTTAGAGTGCATGTGGGCATATGTTCATAGCATGTATCTGCAGTTCCTTAAACCAATATATCTTTTTTCCTGGGATCTCACTGCAGAAGGTAGCTGTATGATCCCAGGAAATAGGCAACTGCTTTAAGGAGTTGGAGACGGTGTCACTCCAGTGCTCCCATGCTTCAGAGCACATAATCACACACTTCCTCGTGAGGTGGGCGGTGTCTAAATTTGAAATATAAATAAAATAAATATAAATAATACCTTTTGCCTTTGAATCTGAAGTGCTCCACAGATCGAATGAGCCTATCTTAGTAATTTCAGTGTTGACTGACCTGCTATTCCAGCAGACACGCACACCATAGAAGGCGGATGGACAAATCTGATACTGATTGTATTATTATTAATAATGAAATTGCTTATATAAACTTAGCACCTTATTGTTCATTTGGGGCTATTAAATATGGAAGAAGATGGGAAGCTTTGAGAATGTGGTCAACCTAGAGGAAATGAAGGACTGACATAAAAGAAATTGCAAAAGAGGACAGCTTGTTTTAATCACTCAAATAATGTACTGAATACATCTACAATGGCAGCTTAAAGATGAAAAAGTTTGAATTTTTGCATCTACATCAAAGTAAATGTATTACAGAATAAATATATTACAAAACGTTTACTTGAGTTTCAGGTAATGCGGTAACTATGTCATTGGTTGATAATTTCCAGAAAGCTTTTTAAAAATTCAGTTTTATTACTTAAATAATTAAGTATCTTTTTGTCTTATCTCCAAAAGTCATAGGCAGAATAATATTCTGTCATAGCAAAAATTATGATGATGAGAGAGAGAGAGAATGGTGATGGGGCAGGGAGAGCTTGCTCATTTGCAAGATGTCCAGTAAGGACAAACACAATTCAGTCAGGAGTCTAGGGGTGGGGTTAATAATCAAAGATGATGAAGGAATTCAGGATCAACAATTCTCACGTTCCCATTTTCTGATGGAAAATCTACTCTGATACCACCACAGCCTCAAGAGCAACCTTAGTTTTCATTATCAGAAATGTAAGCTGCTTTATATGATAATGACTTTCTCCTTTTATTTTCTAAGCCCATCATTTCTTTCCCCATTCCTTTCTGGATATGCGGGTAGTAGCTGTAGTTGCTACATCTTTCTTTCCATTCTTCCTTTCTGCAGAACTCCAGCACTTTAAGAAATAAAGGTTGCAGACTTCACTGTCTGGAATTTTACTTTGCAGCAGCACATGCATTTTTTGAGAAGATGCTACTGAAGCTGTTTGGGTGTGGGGGCTCAGGACCTGTTGCACTGGCCTGCTGGCTTGTAAAGACATTGTTGGTCAGCTGAAGTAAGAAATTACTACATTGAATTGATAAGAATAGTTTTCTTTTGAGTCATTTACATGAGATAATTAATATGGTAATTGATGAAAGATGGGCCAGTAAATAAAAATTAGACTTTTTCAAACAGGTGGTTAACGGGTACAGTTGCCAACCTGATGCCAATCAGATATGTTAGACTGTGTTTCTTACAAGCCTCAGCTACCGTGGCCAGCAGGGACATTACAATTTCTGGTGGGCACCCAGTTATCTATCCTTGTATAAAAGTCTCTTTGCATGATCTTCTTAAAAAATACATTAACGCCATTTCTTTATCTTCAGCTTGTCTATGCAAATGACTTTTGAAGAGTTTCAGTGGTTTTCAGAATAGAAACCTTAAAAACCGTCTAGAAAGCATCCCCACTCCTAACAGAGCCCTACATCCCAGAATGAACTTCTCGCCCATGTGAAAGAATTCCATCTTCAGAGCCTTCCAGAAAATTGTCAGGGAGAGAGCAAATTGTTAGTGAAAAGTGTATGATTTGAAGAAATTAATTTAAGGAGGCATGGTTGCATTCAAATATACTGGTAGGAAGTACCATTCATATATCCTTAAGAATTATTAGTGTCTGATTCCTTTTTTCTATCTGTATGTATTACAGATGTAAATTATTTTCATAACATATCACTTGCTGATGTTTTTATCAATTTAAGCCTTTGCATTTTTTTATCAGTATGACTTCTGTTAAACAAACAAACAAAACATTTAAAGCAGTTTTCACAATTGATACTGCTGCATATCAACAACACTAACAGGGCTACCAGATCTAGGTTGGAAATATTCAGATGACCATTATCTTCCTTTGTGAAAGAGAGTATATTGTGGAGTCCTTGGGGTTCTCTGAGCTTGGTTCTTTTCTTGCAAATGTTTCATTACCCGGCTAGGTAACATCTTCAGTGCTAAAATGGGATGGCACTGAAAATGGGATTTAGCAGAGAACCCCAAGGACTCCATAGTTCAACCCTGAGCTACACATATTCACCTCTATTGGTAGAGAGTATATTATTATAACTAAAGAATCAGAAATGATGTGAGAAAATATGTAGCCGAAATACACACACGCCATTTAAAATCCTTCATGCTGTTCTCTGCTCAGAATCCTTTAGTAAAATCCTGTGTAAAATTAAAAAAAATATTCTCAGCTAGCTGAATTGCACATGGCCAGTAAGAAGGAGCCATAATTAAGTTTTGAAGTATCATTGGTTCAGTAGGAGAATTACGGACTGTCCCTTCTTCCAATTACAACTGTATGTTTGCCATGTGAGTTGATTACCTTTTGGAGATGATATTACATCAAGCCTAGTGGACATCTAGATTTCCTATATCGATGTGGTGCCATCTAGTGGTTGCCCAGAGGTTTGCAGCCCAGACCTGGCAGTGAGTTTGGTGATCCCTTAATAGTCTTACTGCTTTTTCCCTCTTGACATTAGGCCCTTTGAAATAAAATTAAGATGCCTCCTACATTATTGAAAAAGCATTTCTGAAAAACCATGGTCTTTCCTTCCTCCTGTGTTTATTATATGCTTCTTTGTCAGATTCTTTATGGAGTGATTCGGTAGGAAAAAGCTTATATTGGTTTCTCTGTAATATTGATCATCACATACTTTTCACAAAAAGCCTAGTTTCTGTGGCTCAAAATGAGTTCATGAAACTGATCAAATTGCCCACATAATTCATGCCCTTTGGGCATTCAGAATGCCTACAATCCATGTATGACGGTAATGAAATCCCAGAAACTTGACCCAAGAGATTACAGGCAATTTTTAATGTGACATTTAGTGTTTTGGCACTAATATTAGAGCATAGTCTATCATTATTGGCTGGGGGATTAATCAGGATGATCAGATAGGAATTCCTTTCATCTCCATAAGTCTTGGCTGTATGATTGCTCTGTATAGAGCTAATAGTGTTGCTCCCCAAAGGTCAACTATTAACTGTAACATTCTGTTAATCAGTGGGAGCAAAAATGGTTCAAGAAAGCAGCAGTGATGGATAAGCATGATTTCTACCTCTTATTAATCAAAGGGGGAAGAGACATAATGTGAGTGCAGCAGGAAAGTTAATTTGGGTTAGAACTGGATATGAAAATGAGGTTGAGGCTGATTTTTGCAGGGAATTCTGTGGTACAATGAGTTGCCCTACAAATATGATAGAGAAAAGAACTGCATTGGACAGTTGGTACTTAGACTTTCCTGCACATTCACTTTGTGTGAATATGTATACGTAACATAAATATACACATATCTTATGTTATAGATACACAATATGATCTTCTCCCCAAAAAACTAACCATAGGTAAATTGGCATCCTTGAGCCTTTGTGCTGCTTAGAAGTGGAGGAATGTGTATGACATTATAAAGAATCCCTTAAAAATAGGTATTTACAAAGAAATATTGACAAAGTACTGGATCTCTTCTTTTAAATATTTTGATGGGGATAGCTACTTTTTTTATCATCTTGCTTTATATGTAATATATGTGGCAATGCAGCATAGAATAGGGAAATGAGACACTAAGCAGTCTTCACTTCCTTACTCTAAGTGGATAGCAGTTATTAAATACTGATTCAGAATTAAATCCACACTACAGGTAGTCCTCGTTTAGTGACTGCCTCATACAGTGACTGTTTGCAATTACAAAGGTGAAGAAAAAGTAACTTTGCGACCAATCCTCGCATTTACAACCTTCATAGTCTGTAAAGCAAAGGAAAGCTGAAGTAAGATTATAAGCACAGTTGCAGTTTCACTTAGCATCCACTTTACTTAATGACTGAGTTGCCAATCCCAATTGTGGTTGCTAAATGAGGACTACCTGAATGCTTTGAATGACAATCTGTGAACATTACAAAGCAGTTTTTCCCACTTCCCTTCCTTGTAAAGTCTGCATTCTCTTTTAATATGTCCCTTTCAATTAGAGTAAAGACAGTCTGCATTTTTCTCTTTTATCTAGTTTTGAAAATTCCCTTCAGTTGCATCTTTCAAATTATGCTGGTATGCCTACCATTTTGCAATTACATTCTCAAGAGAAATTTCATCATGGAGTTTGATTAACTCTACTATATATTTATATGTTCTGGTACAAACTTAACAGTTCCTTGATGAAATCATCAAAAAAGTTCAGAATGTTCTGTTTTAGTGTCTTCCGAATAGAGAGATACTGACACATGTTCCATTAAACTTTCATTCCCTGATAATTTCAAATTTACAAGTTTTCTGAAGCATTATTGCTCATTCCTGAAAGTGTATATGTTTGCCATAGCTTGTTCCAGATCTCCTTTTTGAAGCACAATTTTGAACCAACTTACAGCTTGTCAAGTTCATCCTCAGATTTCAGTAATCTATCCTTTTTCTTTGAAGCTGCCACTGGCTTGAGCTTCTTTTGGGCATAGCATTTCCAAAACTTGTGAGAGGTCCAGCTTTTCAAATGGTGCTTCCATCTTCATGCTCCATATGCTGTATTCTTTCCCATTTTCAAGCAAGATTTTTTGGGCCCCAGTGTCACTGCCAGTCTCAAAAACTTTATGCTAGCTTTGAAAGCATGAAAAAAGTATTCTTTGATGAGGATATCTTAAGTCCTAATGAGTATCCATGATGTGTGGGCTGATGGTGCTAGTTCAGCTATATGCACCATCAGCCCACCTGGAAATAAATTGGGATGTTTTGTGAATGGGGTGCTTTGAGCTGCTGTGGGGGTTCAGTATTAAGTTCTGGCTCTGCTGGGCCCATAACTCTTTTGCTGGAAAATATACTGTGGGTAATTTCTAGTTTAGTTTGAACCTAGCACACTCCCAGTCAGGTTCTGTATCCAGATCAGAGCAAGCACCCATGACATTCAGTTTAACTAACAAAAAATATAGCTTAAGTTTGTTTGCTGATGTTTAATAAATAATTAACTGGCAAAATGGATAAGAGATAGGCAAAAGCAAGGAGGGAGAGAAGCAGGCCTTGGGGTAGTGAGTCCCTACCAGGTTTTTTGTTCTGTTCTGTTCTGTTCTGTTCTGTTCTGTTCTTCTCCCCGCCCCCCCTTCTGAATGGATATCATCTGTCTGTTCATTTTATTGTCCTTGCTTTTTAAAGTATAAACTGTCCAGAGTCATTTAGAGTTGAGTGATCTCTAAATTCAGGTAAATAGAATAAACAACAGGCAACCATTTACATTATCTATGTGTCTATCTATATTGATCAAATGGACACAAAACTTTCCAGAACCACTGGAAGCAATACTGTGGATAACTAGCATGGACAGTCCCAAAGGTTGTGGCCTTTGACTATTCCAGCTTTAATCCTTTTATGTTCATAATGGCTGTAGAACAGAAATGGAAAGTAGGATGTATGGTGATCCTTCCTCTGTTCTGTGCCACGAAGGAAACAATTTGGTGAACGGGGATGATATGTCCAACAAATAGACAGGTGTAACTGCTTGTTCCTGGCTGTGCTTCATTTTATACACACACACACACACACACACACACACACACACTTTTCCTCTTGTAAAGTTCAATTTCATATACATGCAGTGTATATGTATCACCACTACCTGTCCTGTAAGATTGCTTGAAGATCAGCCTGGAAGCTTTATTTCTGCATGGTAGCAAACATTTGTCACTTTCCTCTGAAACCAGCCCACTGTCACAACGTCAGATTAAATCTTTTAATATGTTTCAGTAGCTAATGATCTATTACGATCAATCATATAGAGGATGACAGCCTCAGTATTTTACAATATCAGTAGCCTGTTACCTAATGTGTTGCATTATTAGTGCAGTGTCCTAATTTTAATTGTCTAAGTACATCATGTTATTGCTAAATGTTTTCATAACCTTCTCTAATGTGTCTTGCTGAAGTAGTTCACCTGTGGCTTATTAAAGTCTCCTTCAGGCACCAGTTCCTTTGAGAAAAAGGAAGCAATGAAGGGAAACAGCTTTTAATGCAGTAAATGTATGCAGGTTACCTTTTCAGTGCTTTGCTTGTTTCATGATGGACTTTGCTACATTCATTTGCCTTCAAAAGAATTCTAGGAATTCCATCTATAATTGGCCTGTGCCCTGTGTAAACTATCTGTAAGATTACCTGTCTTTCTCATAGTCATTCAGAGCAGCCTGTGCAGTCTCAAAGGTTACGTGCTGGAATCCTATTGTCTTTGGCACACGTGTAGCACTGAACTCGTGCGAATCCTTGAGTTGCTGCTGTTGAGCAGTAGATTGTTGAACTTGTGCAGGAATGGGGGACATGCTGACCTTTGTATTATTGAACAAATTTCCTCCTTTGTGATCTGTGATGGTAAATATGAAAACACTTTATTTCACATAAGTGCACAAGAAATTAAACATAGAACAATACCTGGGGTAGTACATACTGAAATGGTATGCAGTGAAATAAAATAGGACAGCATGTGTAAGGAACAGTGAATTGGAAAGAAATGAGATGGAAAGCAAATGACAGAGCCATCACTTTAGGTTTCCATAATCAAAGCTTTTTTCATACAGCTTAATCTGTATGTTTCTTAAATTTAGAAAACCTAGTTTTTGTCCCAACTTCAGTCTTCCTTGATCCCTTTTCTGTACTGACATAATACTAACTGATCGCCCGATAGTCAGCTTTATGGTCATTCTGTTTTGTATCTCTGATAATATGTATTAATTTATATTGACCTTTACTTTGTTTACCCCTGAAAACTGCTTCAGCTCCCCCACTCACTATATGATTCAGGGGTTTTATCTCTATTAATCTCTGAGCTGATTTTTTAAGTTCTCATTGCTTGTGATAACCAGTATCTACTTTTTCTGTACACACAAACCAACTTCCCTATTTTTCCAGGCATCATTTTGCTGCCTTTTAGAAGCATAGAGTAAACTAACATACTGTAAGTGCATAGTCCTATCTTGATTCATGGTTTAATTCTAGAGTTGACGTTTTTATTGACAGTAAGTATATATCTCATGAAGTTTGCAGCATGAAGTCATGGGTGTGAATTGATTTGTGGGTCTCAGATGTGCATTGAATATATATTTTCTCTCTCAAAAAACAAAAACCTGTGAGGATATGCCACAAGAGATCCCAAATGTATTGTAATGTAGTGCACTTATGAATTTATCCATTTACAATTTCCCATAGAGGAAAACATTCAAATGTCATACAGTACCTCTTTTTCAATAAGGAAGACTGAGAGGTGGAGAAAAACTTTCTCTTCTTCTCTACAGGACCCTGGTATCGTCTGGACACTCTTTTCTCTAAAGAAGATATTAATTAAAAACAATGAACACTGAAGATGTCGTAGAATGATTCTTCTACATCTGATTACATTATACTTTTGGTGAAGTTATAATCTAGGCTGTTCTTCTTTATATGCAGGTGGAGACTGCCATTGCAAAAAGATTCATAAAACCTAATGTGTTGAGGGAGAAAGCTAGACATGTGCTTGAGTACATGAATCCATTATAGCTAAATGTGGGAGTTTTATCAAGTTGCCACATCAGTGGGGTCAGGATTGTTCTTGACTGCATTAATTGCACAGGAATGAAGTTGTCTTCTGTATCCCTTCAAACATGGTTAGTTTAGTATATGGGAAACACACATGTGAACAGATACCCTTCCTGAGAAAAATGCTTTTTATGAAAAGCAGAACTATGCTTTTTCAGCAAGTCTCTTGTGTGGGAGAGGATTGGTGATATAGAAAGTTATTTTTGTCCTTGTGTAGGCTTAGCTCCACCCATTCTTGCTGATTTTAATTCTGCTCTGCAGCATCATTATACTGCACGGTTCTTCTTTTCAGTGTATAAAGTGGGCCCTGGGTTATCCTTTATTTGAAGGAATGTTGTAAGAATAACCCAGTTAATGCTGTAAATATTAGTAGGTGAAATAGGATAAAATGTTAGGTGTTTTCCAATCATGCAGTACTCTTCCCTTCTCCTATTTTTGCCACTCAGAGCTGGTTTATGTGATATTCTGAACCAAAACATGTTCTTGAATCCTTTCCCTGGCCAAAGTCTTTGGTTCAAAACAACTTGCTAAGGCAGGGTAGGCAACCTTTTGATGGCTGGTTAATATACTTAACAAATGCTTATTATTATGTGGGTGGAGCCAGGATTTTCTTTTTCCTCCTGGTTGCAGGAGGAGTTCTGTTGAGGAAAGGGGTTTAAACTATAATAGCCCTATTATAAGACATAGACTTCCAACATTGTGTGTCTTCTTCCTAAATAGAGTCCTGAGGCCTCACAATACTAACATGGACAGAATTGCATATGTTTGTCATGCTTGCAGAATGAGCTATGGGTGAGATCAGAGCATACTGGCACACTGCTTATTTGTTACCAGCCACATTTTGGCTAAGTGTGTTATGCAAACTAACCATAATAGCAGCTGACTGTTTTGCATAAGCCTCATCATTTCAGTTTTCACATTCCTTGTGTAAAGCAGTCTCAGCTTGCCCAGTTGCAAGTTTTGATGAATGATTTTTGGTTTGATTTTTTTTTTCAGAACATAGAAAATTTCAAGGTCAAAAGAAAGAGGGAAAAATATCCATAGGACCTGTCTTTAGGGTTAGGGATAGTTGCTCCAGCTATCTTTGTAAATAGATCCTTGAATCTTTAGGATATCTTAATTACTTCTGAATGTCTCTTGTGTTCTTAAATCAGTTTTAAAGAAAAGGTATTTTCAACACGCAATTCCTTATAAAGCAAGGAGTAGTAGACTTGCTCAGGCAATTTTCACTTGGAAAGATCATAAAAAACTCTCCCCTGTTATGTTTCCAAATAGGAAGTTGGGGTAGCTTACAGTATTAATAAAAATGCAGGTTCACATTGTGCTTTTCAGTGAAAGATTCAGTGAAAGTCTTTGGCTGAAGTTGGAGTCCATATGATTAAATGCTGAATCTGCCATTTCTTCATTCACGCATAATCTTGCAGACTGGAATTTTCCATATCTTTCTTACGCTGACACTTAAGAGACATACATAGTATAGAGAAGGAGTAGGAATAAGCCAGAAAAGATAAGTCCTGTATGTGTTAAATATTTTCTCAATTAGAAATATAGAATTGGCTCTCTTCTAAATTGATGATCCTCAAAATAGCCAGTGCCAAAGCTGTTTTTATTAGCAAAAGAGCAAGAGGTTGGAAGATCTGACTATCTCAGTATACTGAAAACAAACCAATGTATATTATGTATATTAGGCTTCTTACTGGAATGTTTGATAGCTTTTAGTCTATTCTACCTAAGTATATTTCTTGGGGGAAAAAAACTATTGAGAAATAACCTATCTGAAAAGTTTTCCCGCAGGTGTTTCTGAGTCCTTACCTAATCAGCGACTAATACTGTGCAGTGATTCAAAAGGGGTAAAATGATTCAGAGCACACACATATCACACCTGTTGGCACCTCCTGAAATCAAGTGTGCTGCTGCCATGTGATCCCATGAAAAGACACAGCTTCTTAAAGAAGTTGCCAACAAGTGTGACGTGAACACCCACACACACACCAAGCCTCCTTTCCCCCCTCAATCCAGATCACTGTACAGTCTTAATATATTCATCTCCTTCAGACTTCCTGTTGCTATAGTGACACCGAACAGGGAGAAGCAGCAGATGGCAAATTTACCCTGTCGTTTAATGTAGCATTGCTATAGGCATGAAGCATAGTGCAGATATTACATACTAAAGGATTCATGCTAAGGGAAATACATATTTCCTAACCTGATAAACCATTTAAAATAATTTAAAAATGGCTTAAAATATTTCCAACTCAAGGTTCGCAATAGAGCGGCTAGAAGTCTATGGATCATAAAATTTATTTAGTTTATCTTTTGTCCAAAGAGTGACAGATGATAATTTTTTCTCTTTTCACTTATGAAAAACAGTGTTGCTGGAGATGAGCAGGATAGATTATTCTAGAAATCTGTAACTCAGAAAGTAAATGTCAAAAGACTAGATCAAGAGAGCTCACCAGATCTTTCTTAATGCATACCTTATAGATACTGATGTATGCAAATTCCGATAACTGCAGTCATCAGTCCAATAAATTAATGATAATTTATTTTTCTTATTGTCATTATCAGTTTCTATGAGACCATCAACATATCTGTTTTGATGCATATTTTAACTGCTGAAAACAAACATTTCATGAAATAATGAAACTTAGTGAAATTCTCATTAGAGTGTATGTCAGCCTCATACTTCACATGTAATCTGTTTCCCATTATCCAATGTCTCATTTAATACCTGGTTCATACATTATCTTCAAGGATAATCCTGATCTAATGGTGCAGCGTTCAGGATACTTTTTCCTCTTTCTCCCCTTAGGGAGAAAATATGTGGGCATTCCATGCCTCTTCTTTGTGGCCATGATTTGGATGCACAGCAAAAATTAAGCCACATGCTTTATCTGTCTCAGAGCTTCATAGTAGCTCAAGGAATAGGGTGCCTGGTTGTTGGTCTGGATTCCCTGGCATGAATTTCCTGATGTTTTAAAGAGGATTGATTTCTAGAATTCTAGTAGTTGGATGGTGGCAGGGGTTAAAGTTAGACCAGACAAGGGATGGACTTAAAACAATATTCAGGTGGCTTTTCATAGAGGCTGTGGAAAGCAGCTATAGAAGAACCACACAACTATATATTTGCTATGCCATATATATAATATGTGAAAGAGGAGGATGGACTCAACTCAATTAACTAGTTTTTTTTAAGGCAAGTGCATGGATTACACCAATCAATTGTATATACTGAGTGAAATGTGTTGCTAATGTTCTCAAAATTATTGTGACATAATACAAAGCATCTGGGCCAACTGGGATCTGTAGGAATGCAACTGGAGATTATGAATCAGCCTGGCATTGTGTGGGTAAAATGTCTCTGTGGGGGAGTTGGAAAAAACATCGTCACTTGAGCTCAGATGGAAGCCTGATCTTTGGTGGCCATTCGCCCATGGATGCCATCTCTTGCCATCACATGTGAATCTCCTTCCAATTTTTCTTTTTAGAAATATATACCCTTTTAAACAACTTCAGAATTTGACAAGAAATGTTTGCTTGCTTTCTCATTTAATAAAAAGATTTGGGTTATTTTGGGAGCAGGTTGCTGATTCCCCTTCTCACAGCCTTCTTTTAGTCGAATAGTAGATCTGTGTATATAAATGATATGTCTGATTCAGGCTGTTCTGATAGCCTAAGTGATAAGTTATTTATTTTGATAGGCAATTGTAGCAAGAGCTGTCTTTGTAAGTAGTGTAAAATATAGAAGGCATTAATATTGTGTTATTCCCCTTTAAAGGTTATGATTAAAAGTATGTGATGGGAAAAAGCTTAAGCTGTCATTCTTACTGGGAAGAGGATGCTACTGTTACCCTATGTGAAATGTTGGATATGCTAGGATTCTACTGTACATAGTTTTCTATTTTGACAGTTAAAAATTGCATTGTTTTTTGCATGTTTTTAGCAACAGTGTGAGCAAGAACAATAAACAGTCAGATTGTTTAAATACCACTGACTTCAGTAGTATTTTGGCTACCTGGGTGCAGGATTGCATATAATCCATTTTTTTTTAATGGCCATAGATGCATACCACTGG
The DNA here is from genome assembly GCF_059951505.1 of Python bivittatus. Taxonomy (NCBI): domain Eukaryota; kingdom Metazoa; phylum Chordata; class Lepidosauria; order Squamata; family Pythonidae; genus Python; species Python bivittatus. Next base: position 629,359 of record NW_028277113.1, read on the forward strand.
GGACTAAACCCCATTGGATTTAATTTTAAGAGAGGAGTCCTCAAATTGTATGGGGTAGAGAGCAAGGTGGAGATTTCTGGGAAATGCTACATTCAGAACCTGGTCAGTTTGTTCACCAAACAGGGCAATAGATAGAGGAATGCTACTTTTTTTTTTTTTTTGCTCTGTTTATTTACAATTACACCCCCTCCCCCAGGTTAATCCAGTGGAGGGAGTTAGCTCAGTGGAGCCCTGGGGTCCATAATGACAAATTCAGGAGTTTTAGGCATCCCCTTGGAGAAACAAAAGGTGTTTGGGTTTGCTCAGTGGTGGCCTCTGTCTTGTTTCTGGGCTACTGTCAGCAGAACTCTGGGCAACCATGGACTGAAACCTATTTCTACTTAAAATAGATTTAGGGAATATAAGGGTTTTCCAGGTTAGATCAACTCCTGCTGGCTGCCTGAGAGGATTAGAATTGGTCTCTAAATCTCATTGATTTCACTGAAAGAGACTGGGGCGGGTTTCAGTAGAACTTAGAAGCATTTAAATTGGGTGAATGGACTTCACTGCACAATTACAGTTCTTGATAAGAAATTGTTTTCTTAGAACCCATCAGAGAAGAAACTGCTTTTTTCTGAGCCCGTTCTCCATGGAACGTCTCCTGAAAAAGAGAAACCTGCTATAACTGAAGTACTTTCACTATAGCCATAATACCTCTCTCTGACGCACACATCTGTACAAGAAGCAGAGCCAAAACTACTTTTACTTCATAATTTCATCCTAATTAAAGTCAGTGGAAGACTCTTGCAAGGAGGCACTCTTTCCGTCTGGGTTGAGCTGGCATAAACAACAGAAAAATACAAGTGCCTGCCTGCATCTAGAGGAACTGAAGCGTTCTGCCTTGTAAAAAAAATTTAAAATTAGAAAACAGATTAATGTACCACAAAAGCCTCAGAACAAATTCTTACTTAACTCCACCTTCATACTGGTGGCAAAACATCCTGGCCACACAAACCAAGAGAGTGTCCTTTGTGGAAAAGCTGTCTTCGGTGATGATTACTCACAAGTCCAAACAAAATGATGGATCTTGTTTTTCGGTTTGATGTTCCACTCCTTCAGTCTTTAAAAGAGTGGCTTATTTTACTGTGGCTTGTTAGAGTCAGGCAACCTAAACACAAGTACTGGAAAACTGAGGTTTGCTATACTGCCAGATTAAAACACATCAGAGTAATTTTTGTCATGTTTCTTAAAACACAATTTAAGAAGAAACATACATTCCCTTTCATTTAGCAACAGGCATTTTAATGGTTAACTCTGCCGAAATACAGCCCTGGTTGCCATCTCCAAAATGGTTTTGCACACCTTCATTTTATTCAAAGAGGCCTGTTCTCACATATTTACATCCAAGAATATTAGATGCCAAAATTTATTAGAATACCTGAAAGGAATTTTTGTTTAGGATGCTGTTTGAACAGATGTTCAAGCATCTCCCATGATAATGAGGAAGAGAATACTGATTTTTTAAAATTAAGTTTTATTTCTGGGCCATTTCTTTAAAAGTATTCATATTTTAGAGAAAAGCTTGAGTTGTAGATTCTGTATTTGAACATGTACTCCATCTTAACTAACTGCCTAAGTATGGAGCTAATCAGATCTTGCAGCAAGAACTAGAGTTCTTTGTTTTTTCTTTTTCATAAGTGACTTTTGAATTATGGTTTTCTTAGCTGTGCAGAGACAAATTCCAATTGATAGCAAAGTTTTATACTATTAACCTGTATGCTATTTGTATATTTTCATAATCCATGCATTATCCATTTCATTTCAGGGCAACTTAATTTCATAAGAACAGTTAAAAAATAAACACATGCACTAAAATTATGGTAAAACAGTGTAATAATGTTCAGTACAAATTGTTTAATGTTTCTAAAACCATGAGGAAAAGACAACATTTCAGCATGGAAGAAATCAGATGGGACTCTGTGAGAAGTTAATTCTACGGGTAAGGTACTATACTCTAACTTGTTCTATATTAGAAATATCAGAAATAATATTGCAGACTCTGCAAAGCCAAATTTAGATGTTCAAGCAGTGATTAGCATTTCTCCCCCTGTAAATCTGCACCTTTATTGTCCTCCAGGAATACAGTGTGATTATCTGCAGTAAGGAAGCTTTTCCTCTTTTTTTAATCTGTTTAAAAATATATGTTTTAAAATATATTTAAGCAAAAAAAAAAAAAAAAAAAGGGAAAAAATAATGCAAAGATATAATATCAGTAAGTGGGCAGAGGATTTGCAAAAGTTGTGCAATTGGTGCTCAGTATATCATTGATGAAGGTTTAATCATAGAAAGCAGAATATACGGACTTATTTTTAACAAAAAGGAAAAAGGTTTTAAAGGTCTTTTTAAATTGCTGAGCTGAAGGCCAACATCACCACTGTTTTATTAGTTATAGATAAAAGCCTTTTCTTGTAGATTTGTGTGTGAAGGTTTCCAAATCTGAGTTCCTGAGCATACATTGCAGACAGTCCGCTTTACACACGAATGACTGAAGCCACAACACAACCTTATACAGGGACGGGAGAGGTCAGCTCATTTCTGGTTGTGGTGAGGATTACACATGGACATGTCAACTGAATAGGGCTGTAGAGAAATATGTAAGCTTTCTATGCATTGCTGTGGGACTGTCTCCTGGCAATTCTCGCAGTTGTGAAGGAAGAATTGGTTTAACGAAATAATACAGGCAATGGTCTCTGCATTTTAGTAATCTGTGGCTTTGGGTGAACTGGCTTTGGGACAAGGAAAAAGTTTCAAAAAGAGGTCATGATAAAGGGATATGGTATTCTGTAGAATTATGGTTTTAATTAGACTGGTCTTACTGTATCCTAAAGTAACAAAGGGCAATTTTTGAACACCTGTTTTCAAACTACATTTAACAATAAACAGGAGTTGCAGAACAATTTCCTAGGCCCACTTTGTCTTAAGTCATCATTAAAGAGCCTTAAGTGGCATTTTAGTATTTTTGGACCACCCAAGTTTAAATAGATAAGGGAAAAGGAAGTAGTATATCTGCATTTAGAGGACATTGATGGAAAAGCAAATCTCCATTGCAATATTTCAATAGTAGCACAATTTGTACTAATGTTATATTAAAAACAGCACAAGTTGTCATTATATTTCATGATATCTTACAAATATTCAACATATATCTCGTTACGGAAAACAAACGTGGCTATTTCTACTGAGAATACATACTGTCATAACTGCAGGAACCTGCATGACTGAAGTATATGGTAACTGACAGCTTTGTATATTCAAGTAGGAGAGCCATGGTGCTAGGCCCGCATGTGGTTCTCTGCCTCTTTATAGTGGCCTACAAAGCCCATCCCCCCAAGATTGTAATGCAAAATTCAGCGGTGTTACTGTAGAATTTTGATGGTACATTTCTCTGCTATACCAAATTGTTGTGTAAGTGATAAAATTGATGTGTGTTTTTTTAAACAATAATATTAACCCATTTTTCACAGTCTTGAAAATTCAAGACAATCTCATGCACCCCCAGTTGTGGCCCTTGCCTTGCCTCCCATCAAAGGATTAGTAGAATGTAAGAGCAAGTGTAGTATAGTTGTGAGAAGAACTGTATGGGGAAAACACAGGATCAGATCTTGCTATAAACATATGCGGTGGCGTTATGAAAGCAGTTACCTTCTTTCAGACCTTTGTCTGCCATATTGGAATAGTCACACTGACCTACCTTACAGGGTGATTGGAGAAATCCAGCAATACAGAACTTCTCTGTGGCACTGGGATGTTGAAAGCATGAGGAGTGCTATGATCATCCTAACAGTGCTACACGGCTGTTATGTATTCTTGTTCAGTAGCCATGGAAAGGATTTACTGTAGATAGCTGTTTATTTAATTTTATTTATTTGGCACCTTCTGGAAATGTTTGTCCCTTGCAGAAGGTTGCATTTGCATAGTTTCAGATGAGAAAAAAGGCTTGTTTTGCAGGCTGCCTCTCTAGAATTGCTTAGCAGTCAAGATTTAATTTTCTACATTTTAAGATACTCTCCGAAATCTCCTTAGAGAGTGTTTCAGAGGCCTGAGGCTACTCTGTTAGGTATATCAGGGCACAGAACAACAAATTCATTCAGCTGGTCACATTGACAACCATTCTGCTAGCGATTGTTCCCACTAAGTGGAGCTTCAATTATGCTTAATGTGACTATAAATCATTTGTGAGCAGGAATAATAGTACAGTACTTGTTCACCAGTATATTATTTTTTAGAAGCTTAGGGATATATGATCCTTCAGGCACTGACCATTCCCCTTTGCCCTGATACTGTATAAGCTAATGATGTAAGAGGTGACAGTACATTACGAGAAAGAGAGATTGTGCAACTGGAAAAACAGCTGTTCCTCTTTCTGTAGTGGCAATTGCCTGTTTCTATCTGATTTGGCTTCTTCTTTTATGTCCATAGAGGGGAGAAAATTAAAGCTGATTGTTTTTATGTATGACTTACAACTTGAAATTCATCACCCATATATAACTATTGCCCAGAATAGTCTTGTTCAGCATTCAGAGCGGTGTCATTAGCATACTGCAGGCTAACAAGGTTGAGAATCAGTTACTAAATCACCTAAATGAGACCAGCAAAAAACAGGAAAAAAACCAAGTTTTCATCTTATCTCTAAAAACTGAGGAAGCTAGAGAAGCTTCAGAAAATAAATAGGTTTACAAAATGGGAACAAGTAGGTAATGTCTCACTTATGGGTGCTAGTTGTTATTTGTATACTGATGACATCCTGCTCCTAACCTCCTAATTTCTCCCAGTGGTTTCATATAGATGCTGGAAGAAAGCGTCCATGGGGGGCACCACAGAACATCATTCACAGTATCAAACAAGAATCTTTTAGCACCATCCTCTGGATCTTACCTATCACACAGGAGCTTTTGGGGGAAACATCCCAAGTGAAACAATCAGCAAGCTGGAGAGAATTAACAAGGTGCACCCTTATTTCACAAAAGAAAACAATTATCACTGGACATTTCTCTAGAAAGGAAAAGGGCCCTGGATAGGAACGAGAGTAGAATATAATATATACAGTATTTATCCAATCAAGTTTAAATATGTACGGACTAGTTCTTTGTGCGGACTGCATAAACATTTTCACCTTGAGAGTAGATAAGAACTGGATTCAGTTGGAGACTCTGATGGTTGTGTCAACTCATTGAGTCAGTTAGAATTTATTTCAAGATATTTCTTCAAGGCTATCTAGGTTCTTCACTTAGACCTTTGGGAGGGAGAGTGACATCCCTCACTTCATTGCATTTGCCATCTTTTATCTTTTATTGTAATTTCTTTCTTTGAATGTTGTGAGCCACCCAGAGTTGTTGAGGGCTGGGTGGCATACAAGTTTAGTAAATTATTATTATTATTATTATTATTATTATTATTATTTACAGAACAATGTGAAATCACAGCTGCTGATTCTTTAGCTGGTGTTGGCCTTCATTCGCATGAAGTTCTTCCCAAGAACCCAGGATGTCGTAGTGTATCAGCGTAGTATATGTGCAGATCCAAGCAGTGTGGCCTTTTGTTTAATTGACAGATTAAATTTTGTCAATGCACAGATTTTCTAAGTGCTGTCCAAGGTTTTTTGGTATGGCACCCAGTGTACCATAATTATTATTTTCATTAATAATTATTAATGTTTATTATTATTCAACTTAAATGAATTGCTACTGCTGGAGTACTTTCTTTGTGCTTTCTTCTTTGTAAACATTAACATTTATTAGTGAAGTAAGAGGGGAAAAATCTGAGCTGTATTTTTCTGTTTATTAACCAAGTTCCTCCAAAAGCTCAGAAAACCAGTTTAGTGTAGTGGTTAAGGCACCAGGTTAGAAACTGGGAGACTTTGAGTTCTAGTTCCACCTTAGACATGAAGCCAGCTGGGTGATCTTGGGCCAGTTACTCTCTCTCAGCCCTAGGAAGAAGGCAATGGCAAACCACTTTCAAAAAACCTTGTCAAGAAAACTTCAGGGACTTATCGAGGTAGTCACCAGGAGTCAACACTGACTCGAAGGCACACATACACACCTCCAAAAACTAAGCTACTGTATGTTGGTGCTTCCCAAACATGTCCCCTCCAGATGATTTAGGATGATTCCATGGTTGATGCATTGAAAATTGCTATCAGAACGAACAGGGATATACTTCCCCTGTCCATCAACCAAACGGACTCAGTCTGACTCAGTATCAAACAAATTGATACTGGACCCCAACTGAAATTAATCCAGAAAGTTTCCTTCAGAAACTACACACTGTCATCTTGCACAAAAAAAAGAAGCTTAGAAGTACGTGGTAGTTATTCAGTGGGTCAGCATCTTTCACCAAGGGTGAATGACTCCCTGTTTTAGGCAGGGTGGAAATATCTTTTCTAATCCCCAATTTATTAGCCCAGACTAATGAGCTACCCATGATAAAAGAGTAGGTTATCCTCCAGACAAGTAGCAAATATCAGACTGAGCATGTACTTCACTACTGTGTATGTGTTGTATTAGTTATTGAGACAGTGAGAGGCATCCTTTCCCATAAGGATGTTGTTGTTCAGTCGTTAAGTCGTGTCCGACTCTTCGTGACCCCATGAACCATATCGTGCCAGGCCTTCCTGTCCTTCACTGCCTCCCTGATTTGGCTCAGTTTCATGCTCATTGCTTCAGTGATGCTATCTAACCATCTCATCCTCTGCCGTCCTCTTCTCCTTTTGCCTTCAATCTTTCCCAGCATCAGGGTCTTTTCCAAAGAGTCCTCTCTTCGCATTAGGTGACCAAAGTATCTGAGCTTGAGCTTCATTATCAATCAATCACCCATAAGGATGAAATCCATGTAAATCAGTATTTTGCACACGAGCTTGTAAAGCAGCAGAACAGGCATATTATGGGACTTTGAAGTAAAGTGATTAAAATACAGTACCCATCTACACACATGCTTGCTGCTGGCATAAGTAATATCCTTGATGCTGAAATAATAAATAAGGTTTGTTTGTGTTTATTTAAAATACTAAAAGTTTTATTTATAATAAGATTATTAGCTTAAACAACCCTCAGAAATTTAGTTATACAGCTGAAAGAGTTGTCAACAGACAAGTAGTCATACCTTACCTAGAGAGGGGAGGGGAGAAAATGAGAGCACTGTATAGTAATTGGATAGTAAACATAATGTCTGCTATATTAAAGAGAACAGGAGGGTGTGTAATTAAGACTTTTCCTTTCATAATGGGCTTCATCCGAAAGGCTACCACACTGCCAGCTGCTTGCTATGTAGGCGTTAAGAGCTCCCAACCCAAAAGAGAGAGGAGGAAGGCATAACCATATTGCGGAGAAAGGCAGGCAGATAAACATCTATAAAAAGAAAACTCAGAAACCATTGCTTTAACAAAAAAGGAATGATTAAGCTTGGAAAGCTGCTGCATGCTGTACTCCTTGACCCTGCTGTTTTATGGGAACAGTTAGTGGTGAAATGAGGTAAACAGTGGGTTTTTTGGGCAGTCAGTGTGGGTGGGGCAAAAGCAAAGCTGCTCCAGCAGAGATAGTGACCTCTTGGAGCAGAAAGGCAAGTATCATAACAAACATCATTCTTTCTTCAAATTGCAGTGGAAGAAAGGGGGAAAAATGGGGAGGAAGAAGGCTGCTTTTCTGCAGAGTATGTTGGTGGCTTCTTGTTTTTCTAGGAACCTGAAATGTGAAGTTTCCCAGCCCCAGAATCTTCTTTACTTAAAATGTTTAGTCTCCTCTAATGTCCACTTTTTAAAATCATGAAATTACTCACCTTTGTCATGTCTTGCAAAAACCAAAACAGGATTTCCCACAAGAAGCTATTTGTTCTTCAAAATTAATTCCAAAATCTTATTGTAAAAGTTTCCATATTCCAAATTTATCTGGACTCTTTGTCTGTTTATAACTTGCTAAGATCAAAATCTTATTTAACTTTTTGCTGTTTATTTCAGATTCTTTAAATTCTTAAGCTTATGATTAAAATTTTCTTTCGTTCAGGATTGAAGGCAGACTCACCTGGGTCTTCAAGCTTGTCATTCTGAGGTCTCTAATAGCTTAGAAGTAGTTAATGAGCAATTTCCATAAGGGATTAGCAAGTGAGGTTAGTGAACTTAGTGTCCTTTAAAAGGTGCAGACTGAAGTTGCGAGCAAGATGCTATTCCTCTCATCTCCCAGAGCTCAAACCTGTGTGAGACCACTGTCCTGCAGTCTCCTCGCAAGAAGCAGCTGTCCAGAGCACATGTGGGCAATCATTCTCTCTTGGTCCAGAGAAGTTCCAAAGAGGCTCTTCATTCTTCGCCATAGTCATAGGCTCCACTTTCATGGAGATGTGTTCAGTCCGCCATTTGTCCCCCGGAAGCCATCTAATACAGTCCTCTACTGTAAGCTATTTCCATATACTCCTTCCATCTTTGTTCGATCTTCTTTCAATCGGTTACTATTTGGATATAGGCATCCTATAACATACCAATTTGAGGTTGGAACCTCCTTTTGAATTCAGAGATGTTTTGGAAGACTTTCCTTGTTTTTCCATGTCTTCAGTGTCCCTACAGATGTCATTGCAATCTTGTGTCTTGTCTCTTCTAACAATCTTGTCTCTTCTATAATTGAGCTTCTCCACCTTTAGCAATAATGTAATCAATTTAATTTCTACATATTTCATCTGGTGATGTCCATGTATACAGCTGTCGTTCTGGTTATTTGAAGTCAGTGTTAGCTATGAAGAAATTATCAAAGTTGTTCTCTTATTTGATTTTGGTTTCCTGAGCCATACAGTCCAACTACATTTTCTTCCAATTTTGGCACTCCAGTCTCCAGTCACAACCAGCACATCTTATTTGGATGTTCTATTTAAGTGTGTAGTTATTACTAATTTCCTGATTCCATTAATCAAAAGCTTTAATTAAAATTTAACTGGCAACCTCTTATAGCTAGAGGAACCTTGATCTTTGGATCCTCTTCTCACTCTCTGGAACATGCACTGGCTAAGCTTGATCTCATTCCCTCCATTCTAGCCTAGTGACCTCTATGTTGAATCCTTTTTGTGATCTTCCATCAGCTAGGAACTTGCATACCTTATAGCTGTCTGAAACTGCCTAAGTCCAACTTTGCTTGCTAGTCATCTTTTCCCTCTTTTCTCCATCCAACCACAACTCCTCCAACTGCTTCCTGCCAGCTCCTTAATCCATTCAACTTCCTGTCTTTATCCTCGTGAAAGAGACTGTGTGTATTATGTGGGGGAAAAAAACCTTATTTCTTTACTCCAACCTCTTTCCCAATATCAGATTATCAACTATCAGTATGGCTTGTATGTCCAGGAGATCACATGACAGGATGGCAATGTGCCCTGCCACTTACGGTTAGCCTCCTAACTCTGCTATGCTGTGGTGCTGACCCCTTGCTCATATTGAGGAAGGATTCAGTCCAGTCATTTTCTGTAGGTGGACTGAGGATATACTATCTTTATCTTAGTCAACCAAAGGTTTTCGCACATCTTTATTTCTTGCCTCAAGGACTCCCCCACCCTGGCCAGCATTTGTTTTAGATATTTTTAGCTGCTTCAGTAATTTAACTCTATGTGGCTTACAAGCAAGTGCATTCATCACAATAACACAGTGAACAAAATTTTATCAATATATCCAAAAATAAAACATATGCTGTACTGTACTTGTAAACAGCAGATACATGAAGTAGCATGAAGGCAATTTATCTGTATCTCTTAAGGAATATTTGAGGAATTAAGTGTTTAAGGAATAAATATATTTATTGATTCTAACTGAAGCGTTATCATGTTGATAGTGGGGGCACTGTGTATCCATATATATTACTGATGTCCATCTGTAGAACATTGTTACAAGTAGTAATATGTGTGTGTTTTTCCAGAAACCACAGCAAATAAGATACACCAGATATAAATCATGTGCCCGGTTTGGATTTTTAAACCAGATCAAATTCTTCTTTAAACTGCTCTGAGGCAGTTGCGGTACATCTAGTAAAATATCTACTCGTATTCATTGTCTCACACAGTATTACCCAGAAGTCATTTCACTAATAAATTCCTAATTTGTTCCTAAGCATACATAAATTGCATTGTTCTTCACATCAAGTTTTGTGTCAGTTTTTTAATCCATGTGATTGCATGTTATGAGAGTAAAATATTGTCCAGGATGATGGAACAGAAATAACATTAAGCAGTCACCAGGAGTCAACACCGACTCGAAGGCCCCCCAAAAAAGAAGTGTGAATATGTTCATGCTATATTATACACCATCTCATTTTAAGTAGAATTATATTTTACTTTACGTTCCAGTTATTATTCAGAATGTGTCCCCATTGTGATTCCATGTGTCTCACAATGACATTTGTTGCCTTACAGGTGAATTAAATTGAAATTTATTAATCATGTTTACATTTGTGTTTGTTCAAAAATTAAATGATTTGAAGGGGAAAAAAAGAACTCATTGCAAGACATTCTGTTAAGATACTGCCTTAACAACATAGTAATTAAAAGGTGCCATCTGCCTTGCTTCTGTAAGCCGTTATTTTTGGATTTCTTACTCTGGTGCATCAACTTGTTTCAGCCAGACAATTAAGGAGGATTAAAATAGTGTTTGCTTCATGGTGGTGGTTTATAAACATATTGAATAGTCATTGTGAAGTCATTACTGATAGTATCTAGCCACTGGTAGGGCAGATTTTAACCATGTCACATTTCAGTAAAAAAGATGGGGTTCACATTATGGAGTTTATGAAATGGCCACATATGAAGTTAGATCAGTAATCCAACTCGTTTAGCATTGTATGCTATTGACCTGAAGTGGCTACTGAAAGCTTTAGGTAGAGATCCCTTTTGTAACCCTGTTGTGTCAGGTCCTTTTAACAGGAATTGCCACGGACTGAACTTACATTCCTTCTGAATATAAACCATGCACTTTAGCACTGAACTGTGGGCATTAGCTCTGTGTGTCAGACAGTTACACATAAGCAACATACCACATTTTAGGGCCTTGTCATACAAAACCATCTCTACAAATCCTAAGTCAGGGAGCTGTATTAAGAGTTACTTTTAAGAATAAAGTTGGGGAGTTATACTTGCTCATTGTTTGTGCAATGGCTTTGGTAGTTACCGTGTGGTGGGTTGGCTTACTGTCGAAGCAGATGGATCAAAGGACAGCAGATGGTAGTGATAAGAACTTTACATAGAGTGATTTTTTCATGGAAAATAAAAAAAATAGAAAATGGGACTTGGCCATATTGCTTGATATTGCTGCATATAAAAAGTGTTTAAGACTATGAATTCACTGGCTATTTTTATTACAGGAAGGATATCCACTCCATATCTATATAGTTGCCATGGTGGAATTAGAGGTTGCTACTCTTAATATCTAGCTAATGTTGTTAGTTGAATGAAGCAAATTATGATCCATCCTTCAGTTGTTTTAATTCTTACAAGAGAACATCGATCCAGAAAGGCCTGAATGACTTCTACAGCTGCCATAGGTGGGAGTGGATATGTATTTTAACTTCCAGTGTTCGCTGTTCTGTGTTGGCTATTTTCTGTACCCATTTCTTGTTACCATCCTCTGTCATCTTTATCTTGTGGGAAAGTGCATAAAGAAGCAGAGGAGCCTTGAACTAAGTCTATATTAAATATGAAGGGAGATTGTAACTGCTAAGTGGGCAGTCATTCATCTGGTATATTCCACATAACTTCTCAATTTTAACAAATTGTTAAAATTGTCGCACAAATTTAGTGTGTTCAGATTAACAAACTGTAAACATTCAGAACAACTTCCCTCCTTTTAAGTTTGCTATTGAATTAGCGGTAGCTGTGAGTCTCATGCCCATTCTCCCTTTCCCTAGTTTTTTAAATCAGTCTTCCTTCCATCCTAATCAAAATTACTGGTATGCCACAGAACAGAAGTCATTAAAAAACAGGCAATAGCCAATGTAAAAATAAAAGGAAAACCTCTAGGTTGCAGTCAGGCAAACTGAACAGAATATGTTTTTCCCCTTTATTCTCTACTCTCATTCCAGCCATCAGAGATTCTTGGATCACAAATAGGGATGCCTAAATCACATATGAAATACACCCAGTCTTCTAGTTATAAATGTCAAACGTACAGTTGTGAAATGTATTAAGAAGATGAATGTGAGAAGAATTAGTTTTGTGCTGTTTCTTTGTTGTTGCACTGAGCTTTTCTTAAATTGAATGATGTGATATGATGTGATATATGATTCTCCTGTATCTTCTAGAGAGCATTCCAAGAATATCTGGACAATAGTCCCTTTGTCTAGATGATGATCAGGTTCTAGGGGAAAGAGCCATTTTTGCCAGGCTGGCTGTATCTAGTGTCCAAGTTACAAGACCTGTGCTAAACTCCTGAGAGTATAGAAGGATTGTCACTGTTAAAATTGGGTTACCTCTTTGTACTGGCCCATATGAATGAGGTAAATACAGGAGAACTATCTCATGCTGGTGGGGTGGTCGTTCTGTTTTTCTTCTGTGAGGGGAGAAATGACACCTTTACATGGATTGTTCACTGCTGCCCAAGCACAGCTGCCTTGGGGCAGTGAGAATACCAGAAGGCCACAAGCCACGCCATTCCTCATGCAAGGCTGCCATTTTTATAATGCATCAAGCTTCAGCCAACCTTGGTGAGCCTTTTGGGAGCAGTATACATACAGAAAGAAGACTGCACTACCTAATTTGGGCAACATATGGGTTGAGGGAGACATGGGAATTTTCCTGGTAAAATGGTAGGGAGGGAGGAGGATCTTCAGGCTAGGAGCTACCCTAAACACACCCACTTGTAACAGAAAGCCATGTTGCCCTATCCTTAAAAGAGCATTGATAGATTATGTGCCATCAGATCAGTGTCAACCCTTAGCAACCACGTAAGACAGACTTCTCCAGGATGATCTGTCTCTACCCTGGTTCTTCAGATCTTATCACTGCTGTACTTGAATCCATCTACCTTGCTGTTGGTATCCTTTTTTTCTCTATCTTTTCAGCATAGACTAACCCTGCAAAAGGATCAGGGGCTAGACAGTCTTCCTGTTTTTGCTGTCCCATGTGAGAAGATAGATGGTTTATTGAATTGGCTGTGCATGGCTGGGAGGCTGTCTTCCTTTTGGAGATTACAAGCTGGGCTAGCCTGAGGTAGATTCAGCTGCTGCTCAATAACATGTCAGATGCTGTTTTCATTTTGAAAGACAACTATAGAAGATGTAAACCCACCAATTAGAAAGGAAGTTTAAAGCAGTGTCTTTAAGAAAACCCTACAAATTAAACAGCATTGACTATAATAAATGTTTTGTAGAATGAATTATAATGGTTAAAGTGTGTTAAAAGGAAGATTATATAAATACTTATGATCCATATTGCTACTTAGATGAAAACCCTATGGGCAAAATCTGTGCTCAGTTTAAATCCCTCCATTTTCTAAACTTTCCTATCCTTTTAGTGGGGGAGGGGGGCATTCCAGGGTAGCATCAGAAAAAGTATTCATATGCTTTATTACTGGAGCCAGAGTAAGAGGAGAAAACTCCTTCCTATGGTGGCACTATTCTGAGGCATCATTCTGCCAGAAAAACACTTTTTGCATCTGTTCAGAAAAAAACATCAGGATTACAAACCTTATAGATGACTAATTATGTAATTTTATATAGAGCTATACAAATTAACTCTATTCCCTTAATTTTTTGAAAGAGGAACATTGGTGTGATAGTCAAAATTGCATTATAAAAAAGCAAAAATATGATCTGAGTTCGCACATTATGTTGAACCATTGTTTTAACTATGGCTTATTGAGTAAACCATGGTAGTTAGTTTCATATAATACATAGTCATAAATCATGACCTACAAACACCAATGGCTGGGATCACACAACAAAGCAAGCCAAAAGCAAACAAAAACCACGTCATGAACCTGACCACTGACTTATTGGCAAAGGCCATTGAACTCTTAATGTCCCTTCATGGGGGAGGGGGAAGAATATAGCCCTAGGTTCAAGTTCAGTTTTAATGATAAAATGCCTTTGTACAGTATTTAAATGAGACTTTTTATCAGTAATGCAGACATCCAGTTATTGATTAAAAGGCCTTAGCGATAATATAATATCCTTTTATTACACTATGATTTTTTCTAGCAAGCTGTTATTGAATTGTGCTTATCTTTATGTATCCAATAGTGAGTAAAAAAGAAACAAGAAGTAAATCAATGTTGGCATCAGAGGCTTTGATGTACAGATCACACAATGTGTTTAGGTTAAACTATAAAGGCTTCACATTGATGTACAAGGCACATTTGTATTCTTTCTGTTGGCATGCCATAGTATTAAATTATGAAAGAGACTATTAAGTGCTCTTTGAGAACTACAAAATTGATACTTGGCGATTCTTGTACCAATCTTAAAGCTAGATTCTGCTTCCGGGAGATCAGTTAATGGAAGTTGATGATGGTAAGTTAAGTTGAGAGAAGGAAGAAAACCTTACGAGGTGAAAGATAGTATCCTTCAGCTCGAGCTTAGCTTGTAGTGACTTCATAGACAACCATATAATTTATTGGCAACAATATGGAAGTGGTTTATTATTGCCTTCTTCCAGGACATTTTTGGACATCTCAGTCTGCTTGAACCCTGGGATTTTCAAGTAGTCTTCCATCAAAGTACTAAGTAGCTTTCTTGAAATGAACCAAGATCATTTAGTTGCTGCCATCTGGATGGCAAATGTATAAATTAATGTTGACTTCAACAATGACAAATAGCTCATTGTGAAGAGATTTTATTTGTTGCTTGAGGTGAAAGCTTATTGCAGCTGTCTTTAAAGAGATGCATTTTCCTACCAGAGGAGGCCCCTTTACTGTCTTCAGTGCAAGTTGTCTAGCAAGTAGGCAGTCAAAATAGGCATAAAAGATAGTATGCTATGTTTACAGTTGTTAAATGACTTTGTGTTATAACATATGTGCTTTTCCATATGGAGGAGTTGATGCTTATCAGATGACAGATGAAAATAGAAATATTGTAATTACTCAGAAGATGGCCCTGAATTTAAGATAACCTCCTAGAAGAGTAGACACAAAAATGGGTATAAACGTAGCCCAATTCCTGTACAATGCACAGTTTTCCCATCTTAACGAACTAGGTTTGCCAGCTCCAATTGAAAGCAGTCCTGAAGATTCTTCTCTGCCTAATGAATGTGTACATATGATGCATTTCTGTGTGTGTGTTCATCTGTGTGTATGTGTGTGTGTCTGTATATGTACACATATACTTGCCAGAAGCCACACTCAAAAAAAGACAAAGCCAGGGGGGAGAGAGAGAACTACTAATTAATATTAATTACCTGTAAAATAAGTACCTTCATTACTAACTTGTTTCCACTTCAGCATTATAGTAATTCCCTTATAGAGACACATTCACCTCCTTCCTTGCTTGAGAATTATAAATTATAAAAGAATAAGGAAGGGGAAAAAACAGGATAGTGCAGATAGGGTAAGAATGTGAGTGACTGTAATGGAGAGGGAAAAGAAAGAGGGAACAAATTCAGATGGAAATAAGGCAAGGACAGAAGCCAATTGGGCAGGGAAAGAAAAACAGCAACCCTCTGTGTATTACAAGAATTAAATTCACAAAGAGCCCTTCCCAATATCAGGCTAACTTAAATAGGAAAGTACAAAGCTTTGATGAAGGTTCAAGTGAAGTATCCTCTTGAAACTGCTTTGGAGAACAACCTCTTCCTTTCTATAATCAAATTGACCGTGTTGTTTTGTGTTTCTTTGCTCATGTTCTTCCTCTCCTTCTGCAAAGGATAAAGGCTAAGAGGGCCCTTCCTCAATGAGTGCTGTGGGGAAAGGGTGGGGGAGTCCTCACAATGCCACCCAGCCTGGAGCGCATTCGGGTCACGCTAGTAAAAAAAAACTGAGTGGATTAATTTCCGTTGCAGTCATACTTATCATTGGACGCAAAGAAGATAGTGGTGGTGGTTATTCAGCCGTACAGAATATTTAAAGAGAAATTTAATTTCCTGTTGGTATATGGAATTAGATTGTTAAAGGAGATTAAGCTGGCATGTTGCAAACATTGGTTTCCTCTTTCAAGGTAACAGATACATCAGTATATCATGTCTGGATAGGATTTTGAAATGAGATTTGGCTATTTTCTTGGTTACTGTGCAATCTTAGGTTTTTTTCTGGGGACATATAGAACATGAGGACATTTAGACATACAGGCCAATAATTACAAATAGTTATTTTGCAAAAGCAGAAAGTGTGTTCTCTTCACAAGATGGGGGACAAATTGTTGTTGACATTTTGGGCTGTTTCCTAGAGCTACTCCAAATGGCTGAGGGGCCTTCTGAAACTGGAGGCCTGAGTTTAGCCAAAATCTGATATCCTGTTTTGCACAAATGGAGTTTTACTGATAGTACAAAGCCACAATCAGAAAGAATTGAAAGTGCTGATTTTCTTTCACCGACTATTAAGCATGTGTTCCTCTGAGGGAACTTGATAGTGAATAACTGAAGATATCCATAGCCATTCCCATTATCTTAGTGGCTTCAGAAAGGGTAACATTGATTCCAGAATTCTCAGCACCTTAATGCTTGCATAGGTAGATTGCTCACATTACTAATTTTTGCTTTTTAATATTGCATCTTGGACTGCAGTGAACATTTGCATGAAGGAAATAACCACATTTGTGTGAAGCAGTCTTAGTGGCTTTGGCTTATTTTTTTCATATTGCCTTATGGCAATTTAGAGCACAAATGTTAAAATAAAATGTGGACCTTTCATACATAATACAGTAGCTAATTCTTTAAATTCAGTAAAATTTGGGGCTTCTTTTCCCTTCTTACATACTGGCTAAGTTGCTTTTCACATTATAAGCATGGGAATGGTAATTTGCTCCTACCACACAACATTGAGATAATCTAGTAGGGTAAGGGTTGCATTCTAGTAGGGTAAGTTGCATTATCCTAGGCCAGCCAATTGGTCTACCTAACACTATACCATATACTCAACTGTTAGCCATATTGACTTGGGTGTAATAGAGTTATGAGGTCCAGCAACTCTCAGGGTTTTGGAAGAGTCTTTCCCAACTTTTTTTGGAGATACATTGGACTGTCTTATTGAGTTCAAAGCACATGCCCTGCCAGCTGAACTATGCCACTTCTCCAGTTCCTTGATAGAGCAATCTGTAGAGTCTTCCCAGAAAAATCATGACAGAATGTGTTAGATTCTGCTCTTAAGTTCCTTTTGCTTCTGCAGCCTTGATGGCCTTTCCTTGGGTTAAACCTATTCTTCCCAAAAAATATTTTTCTAAGGAAAAACCAATTTGGAAGGTTTCAACATGATCACACAATTGAAAATATATACAGGTGGGAATGGGGGTTAGTGTTAAAAAGGAAGAGACAAAAACCTGAAAGGATGTTGTAATGCAGTAGACTTTTTTCAGCTTTTGGATGAATTGGGTATGTATAACCTCTAATACCTACAACATAGCTATTAAAACAAAAATTACACACCTGATACAACTCTGTGAGATCACTAGTGGATGTATACCTCCTTTTCTCCTTTTTGTATGCAGGCCAAACAAAAATCAAATGTTATATGGGAAAGTTGGAGCACTGATCATGACTCAGAAGGAAAGATCAATCTCTAATAGGATAATAATTTGAGAGCAGCATATGTCATTGAGACAGTTAAGGAGAAGTGCAAATTGTTCTTGCAGACCAGGCCAAGGGTTATAATGGTTATATCCAGTTACCAGGTTTGTAGCACTGGTGAACTAATTTGAGTTTTCCTGTGTTAAATGCCTTTTCTCAAAAGGGTATTTGCATTCAATCCATTGTTCATATCTCAAAAGTTTGCCCATAATAATTATAATTGAAGTTATAATTATAGGCCTCTCCATTCTACCCCCATCTATCATTAAATATAACATATTTGCGTTGAGGTAGGGGAGGGAATCTTCTGAAGAGGACAAAGATCAATGCTAAGTATTGAAAGAAAAGCAAAACCTAATAAAGGCAATTTGTTCTGAAGGAAAATTATACATTGGGATGACAATATAGTATGGACATCTGTGCTTTCACAGCCCATTTTATGTATATTTACTCAAAGGCAATTGCAACTGTACTGAGTGGGACTTTCTGTTAAGCAAGGTTGCATTTAATTGTAGGATGAATTGTTGTGTGGTATACTATAGGGCTAACACGCAAACATATCTTACCATTATACCTAAACTCAATTGGTCCTTTGTCTTGCTTATCTTAAATGTGACAAAGGACTTAAAAATTCATAATTGTTTGATTAAAAGGATACAGTTGTACTTGTTCAGAAGTGGACAATCTGTAGTCCTCCTGATGTTACTGTACTATTCCTAGTGTGCTCTGTCACAAGTCATTTAGACTGAATCTATAGAAATGGTAGTTTAGCAACACTTAGAGAACTACAAGCTGGCCATGACTGTTTTCTTAAACGAGGCTAGGAATAAATAATTATTGAGGGTAGAATGTTTAGGTTTGGCAAGGAAGCCCAATCTTAATATATGGAATATTAAATGAAAATATTTTACATAATAATTATAATAATGTAATAATACAGACCAAATAGTAATTCTTCTTAATCATTTTACAAAGCAAAGTAGTAAGGGCTAACCTTTTGGGAAGCCTACAAGTTCATGTAATGGTTTTATAATATTTACTTTTTGCCTACCAGGACCTGTGAATGGATCAGAAATATAGGTGCTCCTGAAGAAAACATACATTGGGATTGGAGGAGGGGGAGGAAATGATGCTTCCATGTCCTCACTAAATGGCACCCAATTGTGGATATTACTTATAAAGCAGTGATTTTCCTTGATGGGAAGGAAGGTAGTTGCCTGTTGACTCCTAGGAGGTAGTTAAGGTTGTTTGCTTGCTAGACCAAGACTATAAAATTACAGGGTATTTAAGGAAGATTTTATGTAAAGCAGCATGGTATAGTGGTTAAGGTGTTGGACTAAGACCTAGTTGGCTTAGGTTCAAGTCCAACTTCAAACAAAGAAACTCAATGGATAATTTTAGGCCAGTTACTCTCTTTCAACTCAACCTATTTTACCGAGTTGTGAGGGAGATCACTACGTAAGCCACCTTGGAGGGAAGGGAGGGTAAAAATCCTACCTTATGCCATTTATCATCCCAGTACTTGCCAACAAAATGCCCACCATTCTAGCACATGCAATGTCTTTTTTAATTGTAATGGCCAAGCCCCCCCCCCCCCCAGCAATGTGTTACTTCTCTGGAAAGGGGAGATAGCATATTTTGGTACATAATCTATACAACAGAAGTACAACAACAGGATGATGCATGAAGCCAGATGCAGTCTGCTAGCCCTGGTTGATGACCAGTTTGGGATTTGTCCTATTCTTCCCATAAGTTCTGCAGGTCAAGAACAGTGGTTTTTTCCAGTCAGTATAAAATGGCTCTTATATGTAGGAGTGTGCGTGCATGTGCACACACATATACAAACATACACATATGCCTACATACATATATACAGAATATTTGATGAACCGTATGAATTCATCAGGTGTCATCTATTCTTAACCCTTATTTAGCTCCCAGCACCTTTTCTTTATTGGACCATTGAGTGAATCCTAAGTTTTGCTGGATTCTCTTGCATTTATGCAGAAAAGCTTGAGTAAATCATGTTATTGGAGATGGAATGAAATTAATGCTTCATTTAAACACATGTTTGAATGTGTCTTACTATTATATTTTAGAAGGAAGTTATTACATGTATTAACAACTTTAAGAGCAGATTTAATATTTTCAGATAATATTCTTTTGGACTCCATTCTTACTGTAAGAAAAGTGACTTCTCAATGAAGAAAGGGAATTCTGTGTGCTATACTTGCGCCAAGACTTATTTTTCAGCACTGGAAAGATAAACATATTGTCCCAACTACTCAGTGGTCTGCAGAAGTGATGTTACCAGCAGTTTATGAATGAATTACTTTATATAGGTTAGAAATAGGTTAAAAATGGAAATAAGGAAATATGGCCCATTCATTGAAATCCTTACATAGAACTTTTATATATATATTTATATCTCTGAATATATGCCCTGTTTTCATTTCTTTCTCTTTTGTTTTCTTTTTTCTATAACTTTGTATATTGTATATTGTGTAATGTGCTCAGTAGGAAAAGTTCTTAAGAGTTCAGTAATGGTCTGGAGCTTTAATAACCTTGAGACATCTACTAGAAAAAATATACAGAAGAATGATCATGTCAGGTAAAAATAGTTTTAGAAATACAGGACATGGTGTCATATTAGAATAGCAAAGACTGTCAGAGTTCTCAAATATAGCCCAGGTTTTTAAAAAAAATATTATAAAAGTTCAGATGGTGTACATTGTCCTCTCACAAGAAAGGTCATTCTATTGTAATAGTTTTATTTCAGCTGTGACCTGGATGCTTATGATCCTGGAGCATGAGGACAGTTAAAGTAGCCATAGGTTCAGTGAGAAATTTCTCCACAGTTCCAAAGGATAACAGCAACACCAACAACATGTGAGGTGGTAATAAAGAGTGAAAAGAAACCAAGACCTCTTCTTGTTATTTCACAATAGTGCCGACTTTGCCAAACTGACATCCTCTGAATGTTGTTGGGACTGCATCTTCCAGAATTCCTAGCCAATATGGCCAAAGATACCACATTTAGGAAGTGTGGAGCAAAGGGCAAGTGTGAAAACAGCTAAGTGATTTGTGAATAAACATTGTTCAGAGCTGTAATTGGCTACTGATCTATATGGATGTAAGAAGATCCTTATTCAGCTTGAAAACCACCCTCTGGAATTCTCCTTCCTGAACATTAGTATACCAACTACATCTGAGAAACTCCCAAGTGCACCTTGAGAGCAATTGCCTCTTTTGGTGTTCCTTCTAGCAACTATTTATTTATTTGTAGAATTTATAGACACTCCAATTCTAAAAAGGCTTTACTCAAAGTGGTGGACAAGAGCAATAGTATACAAACAAATGCAGCAAATAATACGTTGCAGGACATTGCAGGAACAGGTTTCCTTTTAACCATGGTGCCTAACAGTTTGTGATAGCTAAGCTAAGGTTTAGCAAATTTGCTACTTTTGCTGACACACAGAAGGTTGAATGGTCTGATGTGTATTCTGGGATAACACCTTGAAGACAAAAGCTGGGGAAAGGAATACTATATGCTACTTTTATAAGGACAGATTACCAGAATAGGGCAATATAAAAGGGGGCATGGTGGGATGTCCTTTATTTTCCTCTGTTCAATAAGAAATGCTTTTAAAACAATGGTATTATTTGAAACATGGGTTTCTGTTCTGAGGAAAAACAGTATATATAATGGAAAACACTCTGCTTTTCATTCATTTCGTTTGTTTAAAAGAAAATTTCAGTCAGATGGGCAAGGTATCCCGCCTATCCTCTGAGGCACAGTGCTCTTTATGCTTTTCCTTTTGTTTTATAAACCAAACGACTTCATTGGTAACCATTCCATGTTCACTGAGATGTGCTTTCTCGGTGGTTCTTGAATATCTTGGGCATTTCCAGGAAAAAGAAAACACTTGTTTATATTCTGTCAGGAACCAGAGAATACTGCTGAGGGTCATCATGTACCACAGCAGCAATTCTGTCCTAGGGCAACATGAAACATAATCTTGAGTTGTTTCACTTGGTTTAGTTCCTGCATCTGCAATTAAGGGTTAGAGTTGCATAGCAGACTGTTGGATGTAGCTCTTCCTGTAACCTAGGAAAGCCACAACTGACCGGGCTACACACTGCACTAAATGGACAAATATTCTAATATATATGGATGTGAATACATGCACACACACATACCAGTACACAGACATGCATACACACATACACAGACATACATATGTATAGTACATGTTCTAAGGCAAGGAGTTTGGCAGACTACGGTTACAATGCACAGCAGTCTAAGAAAAAGTTTACTGCATTTCCTCAAGCTTTAATGAAATGTTGACATTTTCTAGGGATGAAGATTCTTCCATCTGAGTATTTCCCAGCAGTTACATAGGATATCTACCTCAGCAGTAACCTTTCTCAAATAAAGAGAGCGGTGCTTCCTCATTAAACTATTTGAGTAGAAAACACTTACTCATTGCATTGGGATCATATGTTATTTTTGACGATGGGGAGGAAGATGTTTGCCACACTGATTCTTCCTGGCAGCAAACTCTCACTGACTGGCTGGTTGCCTGTCTGGTACACTTCCCAGACAATAACCTATGTCATCAAATGGTTATGCAATCCCTAATCTGGGTTCTAACGTTTATTTTAAAAAATGTGTATTAAAATGTTGACGATTAAAAAAAGCAAGGTTTATGGATTTTAAAAACATATTTTTAGCTATAGTTGAGGAACAGTTTCAATAAATAGGTTGCCATCAATTTCTCTATCTCTTATCAGCCTAACAAGTAAAAAACCTGTTATGTGGATAACACAGTGAAAAGAGAGGAGTTCTTTAGAGAAATATGTAAAAAAATTAAAATAGTACTAGCTTTATGTTGCCATAAGATAAGAATAAGCAAACTTTTGGGGCCAGTGGGCACATTTGGAATGTTGATAGCACTCTCACAAAATGGCAGTCTGCCATCTTCATCACAAACTCTCTACTACCATATATTCAACAATTATACAACAGTTTCTGTTGATTATAATGAAGAAAAAGAAAAGATATATAAAGAACTGACTTCCCCCTTCATCACAGCAAGTATAAACAATTTTAGTAACTTATTACCTTCTCTTAAAATACAACAAATGATTTCTTCTTCTCCTATCCCATCTCTTATCTATAAACAAATCCTTAAAGCCTCATCATTTCAGTCCTGATTCAGCAAAAGTCCATTAAGGGTTACCAGAGATGATAACATACCTATTTTAACCTTGTTCAAATAAACCAAATTTCTGTTGTCTACAGCATGCATCACATCCACAGTCTCTTTCCAGTGATAGAGCAGAAGCCATTTCCTTCATCACTGTGTCTACTAATAGTTTTACCTTTCAGTACTACTTACTGGCCATTGCTGTTTTAATGTATGTGGTGTAAAATATTTATCTCTCATCCAAAGCTGATGATCTGTAGAAGGAAGAGGCTTAATTTCCATAGTTAACATGGCATGGGTCATTGTACCATGTATGTCTAATCAAGAATCTAGTAATAGTACATCCTTAGTGTAATCAGATGTAGTTTATTTCACCATAATTCTAGTTTACACAGTTCCGGCAAAAAAAATTAATCATAGAGTTTTGTTTAACTACATATATTTATTTTTTCCCCTGTTACTTTGTTGGTCACTTGGTCTCTTTAAAGTAAATGGCACTTTGCCCTGTACTTTTGTTTATAATCCAGTAAATGAACAGTGAAAGATTCTTGAAAAATGTTGGCAATCCCCATGTGCTACCTCTATGAGTCAAATAAATGTGAGTATTAAAGAGAACATGAGACTGAACCTGCTGAATCAGGCCTAGGCCCATCTAGCCAGCTTTCCGTCTCACATGGTAGCTTCATATTCACCCCATGAATTTTGGAAGTACAAAAGTGAGGGATCAAGGCAACCTTTCTCCCCCATTGTTGCTCATGTGTACCTAGTAGGTAGGGACAGATAATCTCCATGGCTGGAGGCTCACCCAGTCATTATATAGCCATCGATAGACCTGCCCTTTAGGAATTTGTCTAGTCTCCTTTTGAAAATATCTCGTACTACATCTGTGAGAACAAAATAAAGAGGGTACGTCTTGTGTCATTTAACATTAAGATGCTTTAAGAGTAGGCCAACCTTTGCTGATCTTGAAAAAAGATAAACAGGGTCAGATCTGGTTTTAGTAGTTAGATGAGAGGCCTAGGGCTGTACACTAGACCAAGAAGTTTTTTAATCACAAAAATTGGCTGTAGAAAACCATTTCCTTATAGTTGCCAACAAAATGGTATGGCTTTGTCCTTGTCATCACTAGAGGCTGAGCTTGACTCAAGGGAGTCTTTATTTTACCTTTAACGCTTATACATTTTTATAAACTACTTGTTGATCTGTGTTTAAGCTGGCACTCTGCATAAAACTAAACCAATGACAGGGATTGTAGACTAAGAATTGTGTTAGGAAGAAAATATCTATTGAAACCAAATCCTCAACGTATGTGTATCAAAGAAATAACATTTTTAGTATAATACAAGAACTGTTGAACGTTTAATTATAAAGTACAAAGTTATGGAAGCAATGAGAGCACATAAATGATATACCAGTGTGTATAAAAAATCATTATAGAAATGGCATTGAAAAAGCAGTCAATTTTTTTTTATAATCCTAAATTTGTACTTCTGTTACAAAATGCCTAACATTTTGGAATGATCTATAGCAGGACTGGGTAGAGAAAATCACAAGAGAAATAAATACGGGGTATAATTAAATAATTATATAGTTAAGGCACCAGGCTAGAAGTGGGAGACTGTGAGTTCTAGTCCTGTCTTAGACACAAAACCAACTGGGTGACTTTGGGCCAGTCACACACACTCAGCCCTAGGCAGAAGGCAAGGGTAAACCACTTCTGAAAATTGCAGGGACTAGTCCAGACAATCGCCAGGAGTCAACACTGATTTGAAGGCGTGCACACACTCAAACAAGTAAATACTGAACATCTAGATATTTCATTTTACAGTGATAAGAGATGGGTTCAGATCTGTTCATCTTTTTTCCCCCCCCCAGTTTTGTGGCTATGTCCAAGAGGGAACATTAGGACTTTTTCTGTATATATGTACTGCCCAAACTCTGTTTTTTTCTAGGGGAAATGCCACCAGAGAAATTATCTAAGATGTATAAAGGTACTTCTTACTGTTTTTGGAAATGTGAAAAGCATGAAGGGACATTTTACCATGCATGGTGGACTTGTGAAAAAATATTGGATTCAAATACACATGATGATACATAGAATTTTAAAAATTAATATTCAGATGAAACCAGAATTTTTCTTACTAGCACTTATGGATAATCAATTAGAAAAGACCCATGGATGATTGGTTTTATATTTGATAACTGCAGTAAGGTTATTATACGCACAAAGATGGAAAATACAAAAATACCTACAATGGAGGAGTGGATCCTGAAGATGGTAGAATTTGCAAAAGTGGCTAAATTGACTTGTTTGATTAGAGAAGGAACAACTATTACTTTCAGAAAAAACTGGAAACCTTTTATGGGCTTTTTGTTGAAAATGGATAAAAATGAACTGGTGATTTCTGGATTTAGCAATTAAAAAGGGCTGTATATGGGAAGAAAGGAACTATGTTATGTAATTTTGAAGAGGGGAAATGGTATCATGTATGTTTATAACTGCTGTAAAGAAGATCAGAAGTCGCTTCTTTAAGTATCTTTTTTTCTTTTTTCTTCATCTCTTTCTTTTTCTTTGCTCTGTTTTGTTTTCAACGCTTTATCTTTCCTTTCTTAATTTTCTTCTATTTTCTGTGTTTAACTTTGTAAAAAAAATCTATACTTTTACACATACTCATGCTCACTCATATATACACACTGTTTTTTCTAGGGGAAATGCCATTACCACTATAACTGTTTTTCTATTATTTTGTCAGCAATTTTCCCTTCACTGTTTTTTTCTAGACCACTATTGTGGTCTTTTCCATGCCTACCCACTGTGCTGCAAATGTTCCTTAGCTTCTTACCTTAAAATAACAGGTAGCAACCTTTCATATTAACAGTTGCTCTTGGTTCAGCAAAATAAAGAATTGTGACTTTTAAGCAACTTTCCTGCCTCTCTGAGGTTGCACAAAATTAGGTTTTTGATTCCCTACTACCCATCCTTCTATCATGTCTGACCTGCACTAGCAAACCAACCATTGCCTTGGGTTTTCTTAGGCTAACACTCATTAACCTCTGAGGTGGCCCTTCTTTCAGGGCTGTTATTACTGATTTCCCAATCCTACATTGTTAAATTTTTAAATTAAGGTAAAAATGTTAAATTTTAAATTAAGGTTCACCCCCACCCAGGTGAGAAGGATTGCAGCAACCTACTTTGGCTTGTTCACAGTTAATGGTTAGATAATGATTTTATCTGACTGCTTTTAACAGCCAAGGAGCAAGATGAGATTCCACAATGCTGATGGGTATAATGGACTGGAAGTCATAAAACCGTATTGTAGGTGCCAATCCATTAAAATTTTAAGTTGGTCTTAGAACTGATAAGGATTACAGCTATCTATCCAATTAGTTTGGAAGAAAACAGCAAACAAAGCACATGCATTGATATCTCACTTGGACAATTGGTACTAACTATATTAAGCTATATAAATCACTGTACATTAGTAAAGGCCAGTTTTCTTATTGCAAGAACACTTTATTCTTCATGTGTAGCAAAGAGTAAGAATTGCTAGGCATTTCATCAGGTGTTATTAAGTTGTTTTGGTTTTCATAAAGCCTTGTTATTTTTGCTGTATGCCCTGTAACTGAAGTACTGACATTGATCTGGCCTAACTTAACTTGCAATATCTGTATTTGGGTAAAATGTCTGTTAATCATTAGAGTTCTTCTCTTGTTTTCATGAAGTCTGTGTTTTATGTCTGTAAGACTCCAAAAGACCTTCAAGTCTTAAAGAGGAACAATCTTTCCCAAAGAGAGATCTGTGTTGGGCGCATAAGTTGATGTTTAGACAGGGATCTGAACAGCCACATTATTAGGAATGACATGAATCCTCCAAGTTTAATCTGGATGGGGTTGAGGAACTAACCCAGCTTTCCAGCGTTTGGGGAAAAAGTGATTTATTAGAGACTATACCAGTGAACATTTGACATTTCTGATTTATTAGCTCTTTCTCTTTGGCTTTAAAAAGGGAAATGCTGAACCAGTCAGTCAAAACATTTGGTTTGTCTGGAGGTAGTTAATTAAACTCAGCAACCAGCATTCATGTTAGGTTTATTTTAGTGGCCACCCACTGGGAAACCAACTTTTGCATGGCGTCATTACAGTGTCAGATCTTCCATAATTTCTCCAGTGAACCATTCCTTCTTAGTGGAACAACTGAGCTGAGACATTATCTCATGATGAGTGATTAGCAAAAGCCTACAAGGAGAACACAGCTACACAGGACCAAGGTGCCATCTAGCTCTACAAGCCGATTCCTGGCCAATCATTTTATAATTGTTATAAATCAAACATGAAAATGTCTATTTTTTTGGTTACACTTCATGAATTAGGTGCTATCAAATTAGGCTATATACAAATGCTCACGTTCTTGACACGTCTTGCATTCTAGCATTAGTAATCACTCTCTGTGAATGTAGAGGTTCCATTTAGCTACTATGCTTAATTCACCTTCTGAAATTTATATCCTCCATGGATTTGTATAATCCTGCTTAAGCTTCTGGCCCATCCCTAAATCTTGTAGCAGTGAGTTTCACAAGCTTACTTACGTGCTGAATAGAAAAAGTGCTTTTCTGTAGAACTCAAACCACCTGACGTTAATTGAATTATACAAGTTTGTGCTGTTTAATGTAACTTGAGTTGGGAAAGAGAATTATATGCCTCATAATTTACTCCACCTTCCCCCTTAAGCAGTTTTTCATCCCCAAATGCCTCAGAACATCATCAAGTGATTTAATAATCTTCCCTTCTCTCGGAAACGCATCCTTGCTAAAGGCTTGCTCCTGCAAACTAATGTTTTGAAGCTCAGGGGCAGCCAGAGGTGAAAGGAACGCTTTCTGCATGATGGCTTCTGTGGTCATTGTGGAGTCATAGCCAAATTAACACTTGCTACTTTCTTCCATTGCATCATGGGTTCCCCGCCTCTCTACCACTCTTCTCCTGCAGCTGCTGGCAAAATACAGTGTGAAGAGTCAGTCATTTTCTCTGTGTGCTTCATTGCTCTAAATCCTGTTCTTAAATCATCCTTTTATCTGGGCAATCAGAGACTGAGAGTATTATGTCAGATGAATAGTGTCAGGCTGCCAGGTTGTTGGTAATAGATTCACTTTCTTTCTATGTGCTTTGACACTGAAACATATTTATGGAAGGATGGAAATGACTGTATTGCTCAAATGTAGGTACAGTGTACACAGATGTATAAAAGAACATCAAGAGAACTTTAGAACACGGAACAGGGAAATGGGCTTTAAATCTTTTTATCTTGAAACTCAAGACAACCAGGAATTCAGCACACAAACAGAAAATAGAAGGGAGATAATTGCTCCTTGTTGAATCTAGCAATTTTGTTTTAAAGCAAGCAAGCAAGCCAAAAAAAAAAAGAAGGGTTGTTTGTGGGTGGGAATAAACAGTGTACTTGTGAAGAAAAAGATACATTTTGGAAAGACTCTACAACTTTGTAGAACTGAGTACTTTATATTTTGTTTATTAACATGAGGCAGTGCATGAAATGGAATAAAGCAATTATTTTCACTATTGAAACTAGGGGGAAAATGGCACTTGAAAGAAATTTGCTTAATATATAAAGTTCAGTTGGTGTGCATTCGTTTTGGTGAATGTCTTAGAGCAGGAACATTTTAACCTATTTCTGTGAGTGAAACTTCTTTGCTCAGTTTGTATGTTGAAATTTATTTTCTTTGGCGGGGAGGGGAAATCAAATTAAGTGAACAATGTTTGACCAAGAAGTTGATCTGTTTATAGTCACAGTTACAGTGTAGAAAAGCCGTCTCAATAAAAATCTTCAAATTAAATGTCCCATAATGTCAATCTCTCTAGGTAGACCAGACCAGACAGGAAGATTAAAACTACACTTTTTTGAGATGGGCCGTAATAACAGAATCTTGCAAGTCTGACTGTGCTCTGTCTCCCCTCCTTACATGCAGTGGTTCAGGGGGGTGTTTGCTTGAACTGCTTCCAAATATTACCTTGTTTCACAGGGTTAAAGAATGCTTCAGCCCACTTTGCCTGTGTAACAATTCTTGCATATTTCTGTCAGGGTCACCTCTCTCATTCTCTACGTGTAATTGCATAAGTTCAAAAGTTAAAATAGTGCAAATCAAGCATAGTACCAGGTATAGAGTACAATTGTGAAAAGGTACTTTTCAGTATATGGTTCATAAAGCTATGTATTAATTATTGTGTTGTTTCCTCTTTGGTTTATACTTGTGGTCAACAGCTTTATCAAGCCTTGGATGCCATCATATGATGCACCCAACCCACCTGCCAAAGTTCAGCTTGTAAGATCTCATGTGAGAATTCTGAAATTTCATGAGGTCCCATGTGAGATTTTGCCATACTCCTGTAATTGAATTTTAGAGGATCATGGTTGTATTTTTTTGGAGGCAACAGATGCTATGGTGCCTGTGGACTCCATATTGTTGACTTCTGTGATAGGAAGGCAGGAGGGTTACAAATGGAAGATAATTTCTGGGCTCTTCTTTAAATTCCATGAATAAGGAAGGAGAATTGCACCCACACAAAAAAATTTATGTGGAAGCACTCACTGTTTCTAAGCTACATAAAATAATGTGTATGCCTTTTTTTTTAATTTTAGCTGATTAAAATTTAGTAATCATGTTTAGTAACATTTGGCATATGTTAATTTCTCTTCCTTTCTATTTTCTATGTTTCCATTTAGGCCTTGAATAGAGGTATTGCGGCTGTTAAGGAAGATGCTGTAGAAATGCTAGCCAGCTATGGGTTGGCATACTCACTTATGAAGTTTTTCACAGGTCCAATGAGTGACTTCAAAAATGTGGGTCTGGTTTTTGTCAACAGTAAGAGAGACAGAACCAAAGCAGTTTTGTGTATGGTTGTAGCTGGTGCCGTGGCTGCTGTATTTCATACCTTGATAGGTACGTTTGCTTCACAATTCCTGTTGAAATTGTACCTCTGCTTAGATGATTGGCTGATCCATTACTACTTCATATTCAAATATCCAGTTTCCTTAGATATTTGTCCATCATAATTTTAGACAGAACTGGGACTTCCCTGCCCTGCCCTTTAGATTTTGATCAAAGTCGTGCCTCTTGGCCGAGGGTACCTTCATGTTGTCACCAGTAACAAAATATGACTTATTTGGGTTTCAAGCTTGTTCCTGATCCCTATCTCTGTCTAGCTATTTAAACATGCTTGAAGAGAACTATTGAAAAACTTAGTGCTTACTTTATGTCAAAATATCACTAACTAAAATTCTTAAAACAATGGGTTTTTCAAACTATCTCCAAAGCCTATTCTGGTCTTCATGTTGTAATAATAATAAATTTATAAGTAGAGAGAAGTCGGAAGAAATTCAGATGAAGTGGATAAGAAACAGGCATTAAACCATTGAAATGAAGGGGCTCCATGTCACAATAGTGGTACAACATTGGTATCCAGCATTGGTATAGAAGAAAGAATGAAGTACTGTTCACTAATTTGCACATATTTTACCTTAACATTTATTTATTTGAAATCATTTTCAACTGCCTTTTAAGGTAAGGCAAAACCTCAAGGTTGCTTACAGGATTAAGAAATTAAAAACAAAACTTGCTAGAGCATCAAAAATTAAACATGAAAGATAAAAATGAGCACCCGTGCTACATAAGTGATAACATTCTTATCCGTGTCACACATTTCCTCAAATTATGTTAGTGTGAGAAGATTAACTGATGAAGCATTGAGGTGGTGTGCCACATTTGATGTGGTGGCTTTCATCATGCTAGTATGAAATCATTGTTTTTCCAAATTGCTGATGTCAACAGTTGGTTAGAGAATGTAATCAGAATCACTTGGGGATATTTGTCAGTATAAATTCAGTACTCAGTTACTTGATTAGATCTTTGAAAGCAACTAATATTTACTTAAAGAAAATTTGTCCTCTGGATTCAACATAATTTTTCAACTTAACCCTGAATCTCCTTTGATTTCATAAATACGTTTCTTAGAAGAATAACAAAATATTTTTAAGGGCAGTAATAACTTAGAGGATAGCAGCTTTTTGAAAAATATGGTAACCAACCAAACCTTATGCACGTATTTCAATCCTGGTTTGATATCATAAAACATTTGTCCCAGCTCCCAAGAGAATAATTAGGGAGCTAAGATAGGACAATATCATCTTCCAGCGACCCTGGAAGACAAGATGGATGAGAAGAGATAGGGAGAAGAGTGAATGAGCTGAGTAAAAATGAGTGAAGAAGAAAAAAGGAAGTACTGTAACAAACTTTGGCAGCCTTCTAAGCAGTGAGTTTTTGTCTATCAAAAACTGTCATCATCTCAGATGGAAAAGAACTCATGTTTCCTTTTATCCTAAGACACCCAAATTATTAAATATCACTGCTTTTGCTACTTATTACTGTTATTCAGTAGTACTCCTATGTTATTGTTATTCTTATTATTCTGCAGCATATAGTGATCTGGGATACTACATCATTAACAAGTTGCATCATGTTGACGATTCTGTGGGAAGTAAAACACGCAAGGCCTTCCTTTATCTTGCAGCTTTTCCTTTTATGGATGCCATGGTGAGTTTACAACAGAGATTACATCCTTGCTCTTGGAGATCTTGTAAAATAGATAGCTATTTTTTTTATTCAGCTATGGTTTATGTAGCTTCCATAGTTGGTTCCAGAAAAGTCAGTTAATTCCATCTTCTTGGCTTTTTTTTTTTTAGTGCAATCTCAGACTTCTATAAAAGCTTGTTTATAAGACAGCTGCCTCACTATCTCTCATTTATTTCATAAGTACTTGTTATATAAACCCTGGATTTAATGGACCTTACTTGAGTGGACTTTGGATACAGTAGTCAAAATCTGTCTGACCACTGTACATGACTGTGCATATGTAAAGTTCTGTTTGGATTTAATGGTCATCTGCTTTAGTAAGCACTGTTTATCCCCAGAGTCCATTCATTTGAGGGCTTACTGTAATTTTGAGAAGTTAACTCTCTCCAATTACTCTGGTCACGCTCTACAACTGTCATCAAACGTATGACCATGCTCCACCCTCCCAGTCAGATTAAAGAGTTAGCTTATGTTCCAAACAATAATCAATTAAATAATTATACATAATTTATTGATACTAATGTTTAAAATATATCCGTATCCATAATTCATTTTGTAAATGACTGATTTGTATTCTTGTGGAAAATGCCATAACTTTTTCTACACATGCATCCCCAGATAATGATGGTGTGTAACCATTGTAATTACTGACTAGTGGTCATTGCTAGGGAGGATAAAAATTGTAATTGAACATCCAGGAGTTCAAGGCTAAACAATGTTAACCTGCCACAATGCTTTATGATTAAAAAGCACATTTTGCACTGAATCATTTTCCCATCCTAATACACAGTATAATAAGATTGAGTTCAGCCGTTGGTAAGGAGAGAGAGAAATGATGACTTTTAGTGCTCCAGAACCATTCCAGCAAATGCTGTGGTTGTGTAATCTGTATTCATTTCACTGGTATTCCAAAATTAAAAGTCATCCCAATTCATGATCTACTATTTTTCTTCCTTTTGTCAGGCTTGGACACATGCAGGCATTCTTCTGAAACACAAATACAGCTTTCTGGTTGGATGTGCCTCTATTTCAGATGTCATTGCTCAGGTAAGAATTTGTTCCAGTTACAACTAGTTCTGCTTCAGAAAGTGTCCAGTTAAATCAACACCATTTCCATGCTTGAAACTGTTAATTTATATGTTTGAAGACACATGAATTGATGCTGATGTTTCTGGGCCACTGGTTCCTGAATATCAGCAATAAGGAACTGATACGTGTGTATGTGTGTGTGTATCATATATATATATATATGTTTGAGATATATAGATAGATAGATAGATAGATAGATAGATAGATAGATAGATAGATAGATAGATAAAAATGAATGAATGAATGAATGAATGAATGAATGAATGAATGAATGAATGATATAGATAGATGGATATAGATAAAGATATATTTGGACACACATGAACTGATGCTGAAGTTTCTGGGCTGCTGGTTCCTGGACATCTGCATTAAGGCGCGCGCGCACACACACACACACACCAGGGGAAGAACAAGATCCAGGGCTAAGATACTGTGGGACTTCCAGATCCAGATGAATAGGCAGGTACTGGCCAATGAACCAGACATAGTGGTAGTAGATGAGGACCAGCTGTGATGATAGATGTAGTGGTGCCAAGTGACAGCAACATCAGAAATAAGGAATATGAAAAGCCGGAGGAGTATCAGTGCCTGAAAGAGGAACTAGAGAGAATATGGAAAATAAAGGCCAAAGTTGATCCCAGTGGCAGTAGGGGCACTCAGGGCTGTGACTCCTAAGCTGGGAGAGTGGCTCCAGCGAATCCCAGGAACAACATCTGAGCTCTCTGTCCAGAAGAGTGCAGTGCTAGGAACAGCTAAGATACTGCGCAGAACCCTCAAACTCCCAGGCTTCTGGTAGAGGACCCACGATTGAGGAAGACACATACCATCCATAGGGGTGAGAGGGGATTTTTTTTAATACACACACACACACACACACACACGTACGTTATTGATCTCTGTGTTTATTATTAGCATCTGTTATTATACTCTAATAGTAGATGCTAATTGTGTTTTTGCTTAGTTCTTTTTTATGTCATAACAACCACTAATGACTCATGTAAATGTTAGATGGTGCAAAAATGGATGCCATTAAATATACTTTTGACTGTATTTAAACTAATACTATACTTCAGCCTTTACTTTTCCTACTAATCTCTCAAACTAAACACACAATTATTTTTGAATGGGAAAGGCAACACAAAGAAACTTTCTCTGTTAGTTTTCAATGGTACCACAGTTTTGTGGCAAAAAACTGCAAGTTATCATATCCTAAATGGGGATTACCTCAGAATTTCTGCTTTAACAATTAATCTTTTAGGTGTGGTTCATTTTTGTTTTTTGCCCAGCACTCTAATTTAACAGCTTTTCTGTCCTTAACATGATATTTAAGCCCAGTTAATGCTTCCATACATACTAAATGATATATAAAACTAAGTTGAAAAGAATGTACCAGAGACTGCAATATATTCATTTAAATATTCTATTAAATCCTAATCTCTCTCAAGTCAAGACATTAACTCAGTAGTTCGCTAATTAGTCCACATAGATGTTATTTATTCTTTCATTGGAGACATATGGAATGCATCAAGAATCACATGCATTAGTTGTGAATTGTAAAGTTGTCTCGAGAGAGTCATCCAAACTTCTTGTTTGCAATTAAAATAATTATATTAAATATAAAGAGAAAGCTATCAGATGGAAAGACACATTGATGATTCTAGTTCCATTTCTTTAGCCTTTAAACACAGTTGCTAAAACTACTAGGGAAACAATTAACTCTACTTTTCATCTGTATCATGACTATTGTATAGTATGTTATATTTTTACTTCCCTTAAAGGTACACAACAACCCTGTGAAACGGAGAGAATGATCAAGATTATCTTGATCCATGCAGATAAGCAGAGCTTTAAATCTGAGTATATTCCACCGTACTACAACACACCAGCCACACAGCTACCACAAAAGGAACACAAATTAGAGTTCAAACCAACTCTGTGTGTAAAATATGTGTTCTGTTGCATAATTTATTGCATGTACTCTGGTTTCTCTAAAGATCATTTAAAACCTGATATGCCTTTTCCATATCAGTATATTGTAGTCTTAATGAAATCACTGATTGATTTAATTAAGCAAAGTTCACTCTGTTCAGCCATTCATCAGCAATATTGGGATAACTGTACAGGTCTGTCTTGCAGAAATGGTGTAAAGATTGTTGAAATAAACAGTCAGTTTGAATGCTTACATTGTTATCTAAAACTTTTCTGCTGTTGCCATTTATCTCACATTATGTGTTTTCAAATATCCTTAATGGGTATAACATTATAAAATGGTCCATGGAAGTAGATGAGATCTACGTCAATCCAACTGTTTCCTTGCTTTCCCTCCTGCCCCACCTCAGTCATTATGGTTTTTCCTGTTTCACCAGCACCACCACTTTCTTTCCATATTTGTTCAGGAAGATTTTGTTTACCATCAATTATTTAAAATGCTTTCTGATTCATTTCCTCAAATGTGTCCATGCCCACAGCTTCTTGGTGAAAAGGTTGGCCGTATCTTCTCTAATTAAATTGTTGGGTTCTTTGGGTACAGTTGAGAAGGTGGGGACATCTTCCTTCATCTTCAAATACCTCTGTAAAATAAAAAGGAGCAATTTCTCAATATGTATGTGGTATGCATGTAGTGTAGTTGATCATTAAGTGTTGCTCTTCGTTATTTCTTGTGAAGGTGGCGTATGGACAAAAATACAGCAAGCCAATCAATATATACCATCTCCCTTTAGCGATTTAAGGGGATAGTTTCCTGAATAATAATTAAGACATATCTCATGTTTGGAAGATGATCCCCCAAGTGACTTAGCCTTCTGACAGTCTTAAGTGTTCCTAACTAGTCTTCCTCTTTTTCTTTTCTTTTTTTGCTTTTTTCTGGATAGGTGGTTTTTGTGGCTATTTTACTACACAGTCACTTGGAATGCCGAGAGCCTCTCCTCATCCCAATCCTGTCTTTGTACATGGGAGCACTTGTCCGATGTACCACATTATGCCTGGGTTACTACAGAAACATTCATGATATTATTCCTGACCATAGTGGGCCAGAGATGGGGGTAGGTTTGGATACATTAATATGTTAACTATATAATTACATCCAATACATCAATTTTGCATTATAGGGTTATAGTTCACACTCCTGTAATGCTGCTTTGGATTGTTTTAAAAATATTATATTACAAGGATAGAATACTGTAATGTTGATTTTATTTATTTGTTTGTTTGTTTGTTTGTTTGACTTGTCCCCGCCCATCTCCCCACAACGGGGGACTCTGGGAGGCTTACAACAAACTTTAAAAAAATTGAGAAAACTTTTTCTAGTCATTCCAGTTAGCTACTAAATACCATAATTGCAAAGGATATTTGAAATGTACTGGATGTGTGGAGAGAGGGAGAGTTTGTGTATATGTTATGAAGGTTTTCTTTTTTTCCATCTGTTCAGTTGTGTCCAATTCTCAGAGACTGCCTGGGCAGGTCTCTGCAGTTTTCTTGGCAAGGTTTTTCAGAAGTGGTTTGCCACTGCCTCCTTCCTAGGGCTGAGAGAAAGTGACTGGCCCAAGGTCACCCAGCTGGCTTTGTGTCTAAGGCGGGACTTGAACTCACCATCTCCTGGTTCTAGCCTGGGGTGGCACCACGCTAGAAACCGAGAGACGGTGAGTTCTAGTCTCACCTTAGACACAAAGCCAGCTGGGTGACCTTGGGCCAGTCACTTTCTCTCAGCCCTAGGAAGGAGGCAGTGGCAAACCACTTCTGAAAAACCTTGCCAAGAAAACTTGTCCAGGCAGTCTCTGAGAATCGGACATGATTATAAAGGAATTGTGCCTTAAATTTAATTGGTTTGGTTTGAAAAATGTAACTAGAAAAATATCCCAGCATAAAACAAATGTAATTGTGAGATCAGTTGTACCTTGGAAGCTGTCTATAAAGATGCCAGTGGGCTTTTGTTGAGTACAACATTATCACAATTACATACTCATAGTTTGGCAATAAAACCTACTGGCTTCAGTGTAACTTATTCTCTTTTAATTTCAGCAGCATATGTCAGGCTTGATATATAAAATGCCACTTGATCATTCTATACCAATCACACCCATTGTGTGGCTTCTTCTCCTACATATCTCTGAAACCACAGTATTTCTTGTGGTCCTGTTTCCAATATTTTTTGTGTCATTTTTGTTTGTATTGATATTAAGAAACAGAGACACTCAGCATTGAGCCAAGGAAATCAGCATAGAACTAAAAGAAATGCAGAACCAATAGTGAGGTGATGAAAGTAATTAATCTTCCAGGATGCCTCTTTGCAGAAAAATGTATGAGAATAACTGTTTTTTTAAAAAATATCACATTGCATAATTCTGTAGCTGCAGGCAATAATTTTAATCAATTTCATGAACACTTCTCTCATGAATTAAATGCTCAGGACAGTAATATCCAAATGTTATAGACAACACTGTTAAGAATCTATAATTCCTTTCTGATTTATAGGCTTAGAAGCTTTTTAATACTATTTTTCACCTCTTGCTTGAAGCATTCTGAGCATTTGTAAAATAATTTCTTTAGTTCCTCTTTTGGCTATGCTCTAGGATTGTGGTTCAGCAACACTGTTCTCATTTTATCTGCAGGGAGATGCTACAATAAGAAAGATGCTAAGTTTCTGGTGGCCTTTGGCATTAATTTTGGCCACTCAGAGAATCAGTAGACCCATCGTGAACCTCTTTGTATCCCGGGATCTTGGTGGCAGTTCAGCAGCCACAGAGGTATGAGTCCAGTTTGCGTTCATTTTCTAATATTTGTTCACAATAGCAGATCTATATTTTTGCAGAGAACTTAGATCCATCCTCACGAAATAACTGTATTTCCTCCCAGTCCTTTTAAAACTCATTGTGTCAAGCTGTTGAGATGTATTTACTTCCCATTGGTAGCTTTCCCATGCTAGCGGCTCTGAGTTGTGTTGTATTTATTTCCTGCAATTCCTAGCCACCATGGCTATACTTGCTTTTCTTGCTCCACATATTGCTAGGATCCTAGAGACCTTTCCTCTTAAACTTTCTAATTAAATTTGTCATTAACTCTTCTCTTTTTTATTTAACTAAGTTTGCTCTCCTTGGATATTCTGGGTGATTTTGGCTCAGGAAATTCAGCCTGTTCTCCCTGACTATTAGGCACAGGTTCCTTTTCATCTAATGAAAAGGGATGCACAACATTTTTTTCAGATTGAGGGTTACACTTGATCTTTGCAGGTGGGCTATGTTCCCAAAAGTGTGTGACCAAAGAAATAGATAGATAGAGATCAAAAACTACATTGGATTTATTGTATATACCTGAAAGGAAGATTATGTATTTTTCCCAAATAATTTGAATTGAATATCTTACCTTTGATTTGTGGGGAATATAGGAGCTGCACCATTGCGCACCCTCCCTCACCCAACAGCAGCCACCCTGAGCCCTGCCAGGCTCATGCCGCGCGTCCCTGGCTACCCGTGCACCTCTCGCTCCCTCTCCCACCTGGCAGCAGCAGCCATTTACCTGCCTGCTGACCTGCTTGCAAGCTGCCTGGGACTTGGAACTTCCTGCTGGCTTCCCTACTGACTTTGGTTGTAGGAGTCTGGCAAGATGTTGCAAGTAGGTGCTCACTTAATGACCCATGATCCTAGCTTAATAATGGCAACAGGGACTGCAGGGATTGCTGTCACTAAGAGATGCAGTCACATGATGTTGCACTTTACAACCATATTGCTTAGTGACAGAAATTCCAGTCCCAGTTGCTGTTGTAACTCAAGGACTACCTGTATAGAACAGCTGCTTTTAAGGTGATGGACCATATTGCTCCATGTTACAGTGCATCTTCTGCAAATTGAGGTACATGGTCTAAGAGCAGACTAATAGCTATAATCGCATCTACTATAGCATTTAATGACAGCTTGAACGTATTTATCTAGATGGCTTCTGGTCTTTGCATGTAAAATGTACACAAGTAGCACACTATCAAATGTGTTTTAAGTAGCATGCTATCAAATGGTAACTAGTCTGTACACAGGTTTCACAAGGCAAGCCTATGCATATCACACACACAGAAAGAAGTGCGATAGTTAAGTTTCCAATGAAGGATTAAATCCAGCATGTGACTCTGCTAGTTGTAAAGAGGAACAAGAAGTTACATGAGGCTCTGAAACAACCTTGTTTCCTCAACTGCCAAATTCTGAGACTGTTTCCTATGAGTGGAGCTGCTTCAGCTATATGATCTCATATGGAGCAATGTGCGTAAGCATTTCCTAAGCACATGCGGAAGAATTGAATAAGACTCTTTTTATTACTATCCTCTGCAGGTGCCAGTTCCTCAGGACAGTTCTGTGTGGTCAGCTCCATGCATAGGGTCATGTTGTGAACAGCACATGTGTTTGAAATTTCTTTATAGCACTCTGCAATTTTAGGCTCTTCATCGCTATATACAATAATCACATTGCTTTGAATTCAGTTACGTATCACGCGCTAGAAAGGAGAAGGTGCCTGAAATTTCATGAAATGTTGCTTGGATATTTGTATACCAAAGGCTAAAAAAATAGCTCCAGATTCAGACACGTACTCAAATGCTTAGAATTCTGCCCCATTGCCAAATCACTCACATTTATAGGATCGGTGTATATGTACAACCCTTATTCTAACATGATATTCAGTACAATTCCATTTCATGGAAATGAAGGCCTTTGGGGTTTTATCTGATATATTTGTACTTCAAAGCAATATGAAGAAGTGGAATGTAGAACTGAGTTATAGAGCTGAACTTCAGGCATGTACTTAATTGAATGGTTAACTTTTGCTACCTACAAGTTGTGTAATTAATATTTTAACCAACCCATTTGGACATGCGTTTTGTTGTAAAGGCAAAGAATGCCTTTAAATATTCTCTTGTTTAAATGTTTCTCATCTGGTCAGCTGATAACTGACTTCATTAGTGTCTATTGTTCGCATGTTCTGTTGCTTTCTGTTTCTGAAAACATCATTGCCGAAAGAGAAAGCGCTGGTAGCAATAGCAGTTGGAAAATCCTGGCACACAAGCAGAATGTACTGCAGATTTCAGCTTATGAATGTTGCTGGATCTACTTGACAAGTGTCTTATTTCTCTTATTTTGAGCCCAATTCAGTTGTATTGCCTCCGATCTCCTAACCATGGTTAGAATATGAGACACATGCTGCTGGCTGAGATGCTTCCTCTGACCTTTTGCATGCAAAACACTATTCAAATATTTGAAAAAAAAAGTTATCTATCATTCCAGAATCCTGAGTAAACATTTAAGTCCCAGGAAGTTCTGATTGAATGTCAGGAAAAGCTCCCAAAATGACAAAAAGCAGGTTGAGTGTACACTCATTTAACCAGAGAGGTGGTGGTCTGTTCTTCACTGGCTGTGTTCAAGCAGAGAATTGACAGCTGTCAAGAGATTTTTTAATTTGGATTCCTGTACTGAGCAGAGAGTTGGACTTACTGGCCTAAACAGCTCCTTGCAATTCTGTGAAATCCATTTCCCTTTTTCAAATGCTGTGCTTTAATTGCACAATAACCATGCTGTGTATCACAACATTCACATTCATGGAATGTCCTTCCTAGAGAAGTGTGCTTCATGCCATTACCCTCCATAGAATAGCTTAGTCGGCAACCCTGCCTTAGAATTTACTTCTAGGTCATAAGATTGTATCATTGTTTTTTTTTTCATCGTTTCCTTATAGCAAAACTGAAGAGATTAACAGACTTGAGATAAAATTTGCCCAGTGGATTTGAAATAGAAGAATAAGATTTTGAACTTCCACTGCGGGATGGACAACGCAGAATGTTTTTCAAAATAGTTTTAATGTGATTAAGAAAAACCTGATCAAGTTGCTGATAGCACAAGATCATGGATTCTTAATCCTTAAGCCAAAAGGCCTGTTCGCTATCCTTTCCAGGATCATCTCAAGATTCTTTAAAGAATTAACAATTATGTGTGTGCCCTTCTTCTATTTACTACTTACCATATTTTTCCATTAATAAGACGCCCGCATGTACAAGATGACCCCCACTTTTCCAACCCAAAATTAAGAAATCAATATTTTAAAGATAGTGCAGAACACATTTTTATTTAGTAATTAGGTAACATTGACCTGATACACTCGGTGGGAGGAGGTCCAAACCGTCTCTCTGCAGCTCTATTTCCATGTTCTTTTGCATAACTGATTACATTCAATCACGAGTGAAGCGGCCGATAGCTTGTCTCTGCAAACAGACTTCCTCCAATTGGTTTGTTCAGCATCAGCTGACGTCAGTTACATCAGGCTCGTGATTGGAGGAAGTCTGTTTGCAGAGACAGTATGGGCAGTTTCACTCGTGATTGGAGGCTCGTGATTGGAGGAAGCCTGTTTGCAGAGTCAAGCTATTTCACTCGTGATTGGAGGCTAGCAATAGGAGGAAGCCTGTTTGCAGAGACAAAGTATGGGCAGTTTTGCAACCGCGCGGTTCTCTCCTCGCTTACTTCCTTGCATAAGACGCCCTTCAATTTTTAGCGTAAGGATTTTAGAAAAAAGTATCGTCTTATAGTCGGAAAGATACGGTACATTGCAGATCGCTAGGGAGCTATAGGTTAGGTTTGATCCGCACTGCAATCACATCTGCTTGTGTTTCTAGTCATGATTGCCAAAACATATTACATAGATAGTTTCAAGTAGTTAGGTAAGATCTATAAATATTGTTCATTCACTGAAGATCTTTTCATTATTGAATACAGCATTCTCAGTGCTTTATGCAGCTGAGCCCTTGCTTTCCAGCTCAGATGGATCTCTTGCTGTTCTTCTAGATGCTGATTAGCATGTTTCTGTTGTATTTGTTCTGAGAAATTCCATGAAAATACAGGATTGCAGAATTAGGGGGGGGAAAAGTCTCGCATTGCATTGAAATAGCACCACAAAGATGTCAAAAACTGAGCAGATGCACCTGGACCAAATGTGTGGAATGAGCTGAGTGCGCCCAACTTTTAATCATGTGTTGGAAGCCATGTTCCAAGAAAATATCAAGAGGGGCTTGGAGGAAAAATCATTAGACTTAATTAAAATTAAGTTCAGTAATGAGTTTCAGTTTTGAGCTCCCTCATGTTCCAGGATGGTCATGAGAAAATCAGAGGTTCCTATTGCCATTTTCAGTTAATCACATTTTAGTGCATCATGAAAAGACTAAATTGTGATGGAAACAAAACAACTTCATAAAGCATAGTTTGGCTTATTTCTAGCACAGTTCTGAACAGTGTCTCCCCATTAACAGCTATAGCACGTTTCACTAGAAAGTAGTCATCAAATCAAGGAGGTTCACTGGATGTGGGAAAATGCAGAATGAAGCTGACAAAGTATATATTTTTAAAGCAGTTGCAGTTGCGTTAGAATTGTTGCCACGTATAATTTTTCTACAGTAGAAAGCCATAAGCTGGATTCATACACTGTACTATGCTGTGGTCTGCTTTAACTGCTTTTTATTAAATAAGCCACCATGTACTAAGCCATAACTCACAGTTTACAAACCATAATTATGGGGTTCATACATATTAAGTCAACATTAAACAACTGATATTACGACTTAGTATAATACGTGCATCCAGGTATTTACTTGCTAGTCCCGGTTGTTTGCATCTACTGTGGTCATGAAACAGGTGCTTGCTTGCCAGTCTTAAAATACTGCTGATCTAACAGTGATAGAAATATCTGAATATTAGGTGTAAAAGCAAGTTGTCTCTGAGGATTTGAACTGTAATCTTCTGTCTTTCTTCTGCACCTTAGGCAGTAGCAATTTTGACAGCGACGTATCCAGTGGGGCACATGCCATATGGCTGGTTGACGGAGATCCGAGCTGTTTACCCTGCTTTTGACAAGGTGAGCTTGTTTTCTGTGATGAGAGCAAATCCTTAGTTTCTCTTTCAAATGCAGTTTTGCCAAGAGTGCTCTGAGAGAAATTGGCTTTGTGATGGGTGAGGTTTGCAAGAAATGAGAAAAAACTAGTTTCTGTCATCACTTTTCCTGATAGTAAGTCCCATATATATCCATCTCACTCCAGCCTGCTCTGCAGCTCCAAGCCTCTTGTTCCTTATGAACTGATTGCGATATCCTCTCCATACCCAAAGGCAAATCCTCTGTTTGCTTAGAACAGTGTTGTCCAAACTTGGCCACTTTAAGATGAGTGGACTTCAACTCCCAAAATTCCCTAGCCAGCATGGCTGGCTGGGGAATTCTGGGAGTTGAAGTCCACTCATCTTAAAGTGGCCAAGCTTGGACAACACTGGCTTAGAAATTGTAAGATGATTGTTCCTCTGTTGTGTCCCTGTGTGTTAACAGAGGATGGAGCACAAAGGTGCAGTGGGACATGTAAAAAGCCCCAACAATCTGTGTTGGACAAGAAACTTTCCCTTTCTCTTACTATGTACCCTGTAAAAGAGCTATTAAGCTTTCTTTTTCCTTGAGTCTCTGACACACAAATAATAAAATAAGAAAACAATGCACAAAGATGTATGTACACATGCACACTAAAAGTGCATGTGTCCCTTAGCTTCCTTTTATCCATAGCTCCCTTTAAGAATGACATCACTGCTTCAGCTGTTCTTATATGCACACTTTCTTCTGTTTCAGAAGCTCCATCTGCCCATGTAGATGGAGGGTGGGTTCAGGGAGAGAGAGGAGGTTTTTTTTGTTTTTTTTTTAATGTTTGCATAGTGATATCTGGAATTTTTTTGTGCAGAACAGAACATCAAATCACTTAGCCTGTGTACAAATCATTAGAGTGAATAAAAACCAGGTGTTCAGACATTCATTTTCTGTAGGTTACTTCTATTGCTAATTAGAAGTAAGGGTGAGTCAGGGTTGCTCTAGTGATTTAAATCATCAGGGAGGGGTGGGAGGATATTTCTGTATGACAACAAATGCTGTTATATGGGTCAGATTGGACTTATAGGTCTCTAGCAGTATGGAAAATTTTGCCTGGAAATTCAATAAGTATATTATAAGAAGGCAGACCAACAATAATAAATAAATAAAAGTTTATTGTGTGTTCAGCATCTGCAGTAACATCTTGCTGCCTCAAACTGCAGGGTTGGTCTGTTTAAATTCCCATTAAAGAGTAGGGAATTGGAGAGAAGGTGCATGGAGAAAGTTAATGATCTCTGACCAATTTGTACAGCAGTGGCTGGCATAGAAAAACATCCTCGCATCTCTC
Organism: Python bivittatus; assembly: GCF_059951505.1. Lineage (NCBI taxonomy): Eukaryota > Metazoa > Chordata > Lepidosauria > Squamata > Pythonidae > Python > Python bivittatus. The sequence goes on from NW_028277113.1 coordinate 673,200, forward strand.
ATATGCGTTCTGTTTAGAAGTTGCATTCAGTGGCAGTAACCAATCTATAGAGTAAGTCCCGCTAAGTCAGTATTATCACTTATGCTGCAAAATGTTCAAAGCTATTGTTCCATAGCTACGTGAAAAGCTTTAGTTTATTGAATGGAAGAGATTCTGCCTGTGGCTCAGATTCAGAGGCCTTCATACATGACGGGATCCTAATCATGAACTATTGCAAATGCCTTCTGTAAGCATATGGGATGCAGTTCATTTTGATTCCCATTAGAAAGAAATGATGTGGGTATATAGAAAGCAGCATCACACGTTTGTGGCTGCTATCTGCAATAAGCAAAAGCACAGCCAACTTTTTTTTTGCTCCTTCATCATGCAAGCGCAGCAGTGTTGTGGAACTAAGTTATTGCTTTCAGAAGCAAAACCTATTTCATTGGACATCGTTGTGTTTTACCTTGGCAAATTCTTGCCAGCAAAGAATTTACTTTCTGAAGATTCCCAATACAAATTTATTTAACATTAAATTCATCTGAAGGAATGCGTAAGTAGAGATTGGATCTACAAAGTCTACTGATTTTGCCACTGAACAATAATACAATTGCTCCACTGAGGTTAATGGTACTGTTTTTTCTCCCTTTCACCTTAGAACAATCCCAGTAATAAAATGGTGAATACCAGCAGTACCGTCACAGGAACACACATCAAAAAGTTCACTTTTGTCTGCATGGCCCTCTCCTTAACGGTAAGGACTCAACTTTCTTATTACTGCTTTTTAAATTAACTTTATTTTAACCAACTCTCCTTCCATGTTCTTTACAGCAATATACATGGTTATCTGCCCACTATTCCATCCCTGTTAGCCACACAATATTTTATCCTAATCTTCCAGAACTGCTACTAGAAGAATTCCCAGGAGACTCGGCAATGGCCATCCTGGCTGGAAATTCCAGAACCATTGTTCCAGAACCATTGTTCCAGAACCATTTTGTGTCACTGTCTCCATTCACACTGAATATTAGATTTTGGAGCATGAGTACCACATGTAGGATCTATCTTCTTATGTTTTCCAAACAGGGTAGCAACAAATATTTGTTTGATCTTTCAGCTTAACCTTGCACTCACTCACTACATTTGGCAGTCTACTGTGGTTCTGCTTCTTCGTCTTACGCAGTTTGCAGAAAATAATGCTGCCGTTGTGATTATGGATTTGATCTATTCAATGTATTTGAGAATGCCAAAAACAGTAAACACACACAGATATAATGAAACTGTTGAAAACATTTTTATTGATTTTTTTTAATCCAGTTGCATTAGATCTCAGACACAGTTTTCCTTTTAAATGGATAAAGCCCCTCATATGAAGAATAAAAATCAACTTCAGAATTTCTGCCTCTCTATTTCTAGCAAATTCAATTATTGAATATGGCAAAAGTGATGTTCTGAAATATTGTTTGTGGTATTCCATGTTTTCTGACTGCAAGATTCTCTTTCAATTGTCACAAACAGTCAGCATTCAGATTTCAAAAAACTGATTACAAAATGACCCATTCATGTTTTTCCTTATATTAGGAAACATCAATATAGGAAGACATTTATTTATTTAATTAATTATTTAATTAATTATTTAATTAACTAATTTGTATGTCTCCCATTTATTCAGAGTCAAGCTATCTGAATTTATTATTGTGTGTGTTGATCAGCACTGAAGTCAGGATCTTTCCCAGCCTGACTTGGAGATGCTGACCTTGTGTGCAAAGCAAGTGCTTTCTCAGTGAGTTGTTCCTTGGAACAGAGTTATTGAACTATAGATGTAAACATTGGGAACTTGGTGTCAAAATCCCCTTGAGTTTATCCTTTCTCCTTCAAATCAGTCACAAGGCAATCTCAGTGAGCAAAGAACAGATAGATACCAGACAAAAGCAACTACAATCTGAATAAAAGAGACCTGCAACAATTTTGGAGTTTAATTTGCACTTTGTTATGTCTCACTGATTTCACATGGAAGAGTTCAGATGGACTTAAATCTTTGTCTCTCAAATCTTCCAAGGAGGAATTGCGGTAGCCCTCTTGAGTAAATAAAAATGTGAAAGGGAACTTCATAGTTATGTGAACAGCTGGGATAATAATTACCTGCTTTTTTAGACTCTAACATTGTTATATTACAGCACAACATAGCACAATAATTACACTCAAATCTCTCATGAAAAAGTTATCAGGTGAACTCCTTTCAGCACCATTAATCTTCTCATTACCTTCTCTTTCCTTTTCAGCAAGTGTGGTTTGGCTATATATTGGGGATTGGCTTCTAAAAATAGATGTTCAGAACGAGTTAGTGCTTATTCTTAATCAAAAGTCTCATTAATCTGCTTAATTAGACAGGCCCTTCATTTATCCTTGAGTGTCCCAGCTGTTCATTATCTGCTTGAAGTCTTTATGATTGTAAATGAAAATGCTTGCGGAAGAAAATCTTGAATAAGTCACATGCAAATGTGTTGACTTCTTCTACTATATAATATTACTAATTACTGCTTCCTGTTTTCAATGGTTATTTAAGACTGTTTTAATTGTTGGTTTTATTGTACACCCCCCAGATTCACATTTGTGAGATGGGCAGCTATATAAATTTGATAAATAAATACTGAACAATATGTGGAATCCTTAGCTCTCTTGGGAAATTTGGTGAACTAAATAAAATGCTACCTTCAATATTTTAACAATGGTAGTTTGTATGTATTTGTGTTAGAGTAGGATAGGTCTGGTTTTACTCTTATAATAAACATACTGTACCTACATTCTAGTCAAACAGGTTCTTAATCCATTTTTGGACTAGTAATCAAACAGCTTGGATAGTTGTTAGCTTATTTCTCATGTCCTTTTAGGAAATAGAGACCATTTATGAAATTATCTCCTCATTACAGCAGCCTTTCCAATTTTGTTTTAATTTTTGGACACATTCTTCTCTGCCTACTACCTTTGCAAAATCTGAAATGCTCCTGCCTTTGGAGTTACTCTGAACATAATTATTAGACTACACAAAATGTGATCTCTCCCTCCCCCTGCCCCCGAAGTTCCAAGATATCCTCATCTTCCAGTAAAAATGTTCTTGTGTGGAATGACAAGTCATTCCTGACCTCGCACATAATGTTATAATTTGAGAAGAAATGGAGGAAAGCTTTCCATTGTAATCATACTGTTTTATTTCATGTGGCTTGCTTCTTAACACTACTTGCACAGGCCAAGAGCATGGTTGCAGAAAAGAGTGGGAAAGGCAGACAGAGACTAACTCAGAAGCTTGTTCTAGGTGCACTCTACCTTCTTTTCCCTCCAGGACATGTAACTTCCCTCTGGGGGAAGGAGCTCAGATTTTTCTCTTTTTTAAAAATCTAATTGTCATTTGTAAGCCACTTTGGTAGCAGTTGTATCTTGATAAATAGAATTTCTAAGTAAATTCTAAATGTATTTAGAATTACTAAATAAATCCAGAAGTGCTGGGAATAGATAATGAAAACAAAGGATGCATTTACCTAATGATGAACAGTATGGCGTTTTCATCAGCATTAAAGACACTTTTATTTGAAACGGCTTTAGTTACAGGGAGGAAAATATGGCATGATTGCCTGCATTGATTTAATTTTAATATGCATGTTTTCATTGAAATCTAGTATTTCTTATTGCTGGGTGGACTAAACACACAAGTGACTAATTGAGTGACAGCATACTGCATTTTTTAAGAAGCTGTTATTTAATAAAAGATATATAGACTTTTCCCTCTTGTTTGCCATTCAGTAATGAAACAAAGCAGTTGTTTGTGAGTATCTTTTTAGGTCTGCCTTCCAGGCAGGGCTGAGGGAACAGGTTCAGGGTCCCACTCAGCAGAACCAACAGTAAGACCTACAACAGTGATACTGCAGGGATAGACAAAAAGTGACACTCATGAAGTTGCCGAACTTACCTAGCATTCATTATAGTTGGCCATGCTTCCTAGACATGCAGGCAGTTCTAGTCCAGGGTTTGGGATATCTTAGATTGCGTACCTCATTGTAAAATAAGAGAGATTGTCTGTCTGTCTGTCTGTCTGTCTGTCTGTCTGTCTGTCTGTCTGTCTATCTATCTATCTATCTATCTATCTATCTATCTATCTATCTATCTATCTATCAATGAGGGCTGAATATCCAGAGTCGAAAGTAATCCAATTTCACCACTGGGTTTCTTTCCCCCCTCCCCCTTGTTGGAATAAAGATCAGATTTTCATCTGAAAGGAAAATTAACTAGGCAACGACATGTGCAATGGAGGGGGGTGTCCTTGAGTCAACCTCATCAGCTTCAGAGGAGCAGAAGCAAGATCCTGTTCTAATTTTCGGAGAGCTTTCCCTGTCAGCTGTGTAAGGTGCAGCAACAGAAGTCCCTTCCCTTTTGATACATGCAGTAGTTCTTTTGAGACATGGATGTTGAGATTAACTATCACAATAGACTACATTCTTTGTACATGCTGAGGTCCTAGGTGTCTGCAGATCGTTGGAAAAGTCCCCATCTGAAACCTTAAAGAACTGCTGGAATAGAAGCTACCGAGCTAGATAGAAGAAGGGACTGACTTGATAGGAACAGACAGATACCTCTGTTCTTTCTTCCCAGAGAGAAACAAATAGGAAGAAACTGCATTAGGCAATAACAAAATATCTGTTGGACATTGGAATGATTTACGAGATGGATGTGTACAAGTTGACATGACAGATTTGTATGCTGAACAGTTTGCGTCTGTGCTTAGGCTCCTCTCAACAAGTTCAAGCATTCCCAGTTCTGTACTTTGTGTTCTTTGTGCAAGAAGATGCAGGTGCATTTTTAAAAAAACTTCCCTTGTTCTTTTGGAGAAGGCTGGGTTTTATCAGCACTTCTTAGCACTTCTTTATCTCTTTATGCTGAAAGAATTAATACCTGCTATATTGAGAGAATATGTGTGCACACCACCACAAGTATTTCTTCACATGGGAACAGCTGTAGCCTAATTAAATTTTATCTATCTATCTATCTATCTATCTATCTATCTATCTATCTATCTATCTATCTATCTATCTATCTATCTGAAATATTTTCTGATTAGTTTGGGGGAGGGAACCCTTTCCAAGTATTTTCTCTATTCAATGGGTCAGATCCAGAATTAATCAGATCCTTAAAACAGATCTCTAAATCTGTGATCTGCAATAAATCCTTAAAATCAAAGGACTTTGTGAATTATGGGTAACTTCAGTCCAATTCATTTCAGTAATTCACCATGAGGTCTTGATCCAATAGTGAATAATTTTGTCTAAAGATATTTCTAATGCAATTTCCTATTTTTGCTATTTCTTAACAAGTATTTTGTGACACCCCTCAACCCATGGATTGCTATCTAAGTTGAATTAGGTGGGTAACAAGTTTCTTCATTTTCAGTCATTAGGAACTAGGTCCATCCTCATGTTAAGTTAAGAAAAGGGTAGTACACTCAGTTTGAAAAGCAATTTCTTAAACTTGTTTTTAGTTCTTAATGTGTAAAACTATTTCTTAGTCACCAAGATAAATTACAGTTTTAAAGTTTTAAGGTAAGCTTAAAAATGAAGCATCGTACATTGAAAACAGGAGAAAAGCAGTCCTTTCTAAAAAAAAATGTTTATTTTAGTATGAGAGTTTATCATTTTGTTTTTAATGTTTTAAATTATTATTAGGTTTTGGGATTTGTATATCACCCAGAGATTTAGGTGGGGATTGGTAGTCTAAAAAAATAAAACCAATAAATAAACTGCTGCAAGAAATGTATAAAGCATGCAAGCCTTTAGAAAGATGCATACATTATTATAAGTGTATGCATGTTTGTACTTGTGTCAGTTTATAAACATATTTTAGAAGTGCTACTCAGTGGGAAGTCCTTGGAAGACTTTCATTTTCCAAAGACTAGAAGCATTTTTGCTTTTTGACTGAACCTGCAAACTACTCAGTTGTGGTTGAAAATGAAGGACTGAAGCCATTAAAATGAAAGAACATCAGCAGCGCAGTATCTTTAAATGAAAGATGTGACAAGGAAATGTTAATCTGGCTTTAAAAGCATATTTTCACAATATTTTTACAGAGAAGTTTAGGTGAGCAGACAAAACTGAGTTGCTTTGGGGTCTGGAAAAGGACAGTTAAACCTGGAATTTTTCAAGCAGGTAGAAATATCTACAATATGGAACAAGAATGTTGTTTTAAATAAAGTAGTAGGCTTGTAGGTCTAGTGACTGCTAAGCTCCAGTGATCCTAGCAGTCACTAAACATAAGTTGGAGGCCAGTTTGAAAGCTGAGAATCTGTATTATGAAAGCTAGTGGCACATTTAGCTAATTAAGAGATGGTGCCTAATCATGAACTATTTTTTTCTGACCCTCCCAGCTCTGCTTTGTGATGTTTTGGACGCCTAATGTGTCTGAGAAGATCTTAGTTGACATCATTGGAGTTGATTTTGCTTTTGCAGAGCTCTGTGTCATTCCTCTTCGTATCTTCTCCTTCTTTCCTGTTCCAGGTATGTAGAAAGCAGAGAATGAACAGTGCATTACATTAATCCAAAGCTTTTTCTGCTTTGCATAACAATCCACCAAAAGGCAACACTTATAGAAATACAAGCTGCAGCTGAAATGATCAATCTTTATGACTTGTTCGGCTTGCAGTGTGCTTGTGGGTAAAGTACTCTGCATACCGAAAAGCCACACATCAAAAACAAGGCTCATCTAGAACTCTTAGGACAATATTTAATTTACTTTGTGCAGGGATTTTAGAGGAAGTTATTACTGTGGATTACGTGTGTGTGAGAGCTATTGTTATATATAACTGTAACTATAATGTTTAGAGAGACATTTAGAGAGATAGACATGTATTTGTTATCATCCACCGAGTCAGCCTTTACTACTGGTGACTGTGGGGACAAATCCTTTCAGTTTTCTTGGAAACATTTGCAGAAGTGGCTTGCCAGTACCATCTCCCAAGGGCTGAGAGAGAGTGACTGACCCAGAGTCACCCAGCTGGATTCCATGCTTAAGGCAGGTCTAAAACTCATGATCTTCTGGCTTCTAATCTGGCACCTTAGCAATCTGACCATATTTAATATTAAAGACAAATAATGGTAGAGTAAAAATATTTTTACTTAGAAGGGAACAGAATAAAATAAAAGTAAGCATACAATGACTTTCAAATATATTGAGAGCCCACATATTAAAATCACAGTTTAAACCAAGCCTGGTTAAATTGAAAAAAAAGTCTTCACTGGAATCAAAAAAAGACCATAACAAAGACACGTATCTGGGGAAAGTATTTCACAAGTGGCTCACCAAGAAAGTCCTTTCCTTGTTGCCCAGCTGATTGCACTTGGGAAGAGCACTTACAGTACAGAGCCTCCGGAGGGATCTTCTGCCATTGCCTAGTGGTTAAGAGTTTTGAAGGTTAAGACCAGCATTTTAAACTAGGTCTGAAAATAAACTGGGAATCATTGCAGACTAAAAGATTAGATAATGGAACTGCCCCATCCCAGTTATTGCTCTGGCATTCAACTATGTATACTTTCTTCTGCATTAACAACAATCAGGGATAACTCTCCAAGCATTTTAAATTAAGATATAAACTCTGAGTTAATATAGATTGATTCAAGATAAAATAAAGGACCTGTGTCTGATCAGGACCGAGCCAGGGACCAGCTGTATTAATGCAGCACCTTTTAGGTTGAAGAAGCTGGATCAAACCTTTAATTTGATGCATTGTTTGGGAGGACAACAAACCATATTTTGAGGATCTTACAGTTTAGTACTGTGTTAGCCAAAGGGTTTTTTATTGGCAAATCCTATTTTTCAAACAATAGAAGGAATCATGTTTTACTACTCATAACATATTGTAACTCTAGCTGCTTGCTTTTATGTTTCCAACTTCTTTAATAATGCTCATTTTCTTATCCAGTCCAGAACTTCACATCAAATGATACCTGAGGAAAAAAGGCAATCAAATTCTTTTTCTGGAAGAAGTTAGAATTGCCTCTTAGAAGTTGAGCATGTATTCAAGGTTTTGCTGCCAGTAATTGTTCTTTCCATGTTCTTCTTTTTTTTAGTCACAGTAAGAGCACATTTGACAGGATGGTTGATGACACTGAAAAAGACTTTTGTCCTAGCTCCTAGCTCAGTACTGCGCATCATTGTTCTCATCACCAGTTTGATTGTGCTGCCCTATTTAGGGTAAGTTATACTCTATTACACTTCTCCATTTTTTTCTGTGATGCCATACCATCTATAACACAAAATCAGACTATCCACTGCATTAAGCCACAATATTCTCCATCCACATCCAGTTGCTGCTTGGCTAGTTCACAGTTCAACTGCACACACAAGTGCTTATTGGTTAAAGAAGGGCATAAAGGGAGGCAAGAATATTTGTTGCTATCACTTCAGAAGAGTTTTATTGAGAAATTCAGCCCAACAATTAAACCATATTGATAACTTTGTACACTAAATGCTTTGTGTGTGTGTGAGAACTTAAATCAGGTTTTTCCACAGCTGTTTTGCTGGAGCAGACAACCCTTTTGTGAGCATGGGCCCCTTTTCTCTTTTCCTCGATTTCTTTTAGTAACAGAGAGCTGGACATTGATAAAATTACTTCTCTGCTGGGACAGAGCCAATGTTTTTAAAGTGGGTGGAGCTTTGTAAAGCTGTAGAGAACATTCCAAAGAATTACAATTGGAAGTAGTTCCATCTAGATGCGTGCCAAATGCAGCCTTAGTTTGGAGATAGGCTTAGTTGCAATTGAGGCTTGGGGTTGATGAGGTGTTCTTAAAACTTGATTGAAACTATTGATTGCCTCAGTCACTTTTCCCCATTAATTTTGGCTGATAATTATATATTAATCTGGAAAGAAGGCTTTGATGGAAAAGTTCAGTTCTGTGCATTATTTCCGGAATGTGTGATTTTGCTGCATTTAGTTTACAATACTAAATGACTATCAGATGATGACTTTGGGTCTCTGATTTTTAGAATATATACATTCACTTTTCAAATGGAAATCATAATCCATGTACAGAAGTAGTGGTGTGATGGGGGGCAGGGCTCTTCCTGCACAGAGGAAACCATGTGCACATTTCAATATCGTAAGAGTGCACATGGTTCTCTTTTTTCTGCCAGGAGAACCAACTGTATTACTGCAAGATGGTGGAAGGTGACTCCAAAACCTAGATCTTGTGATTAGGCTTCCTGGCAGGCTAAGAATCAGGCATACGTACAGATTTGCACCCACTACTTTCTTACGCTGCTTATCTACATTGCAGTGGGGAGGAATGGGAATCAGTTCCATAATAATATACTTCTATATTGTTGTTTATGAGAATAGCACATGACCCTTTTTGGTTATTTGGTCCTGCATTGTATATGCATATGCTTTGGCCATATAATTCTTGTTTAAAATGTTTCAAGTTCCTGCTTTTTCTCTGATTGCCTATTGTGTCCTATAGCGTCCCCAGCTCCTAGATTATCTGTACTATTGGTTATCAGTTTGGCCCCCTTCTCTTTGTGGGCCCTTTCCCACTTGGGGCCTCTGTTCCATCATGAGGATATGTTTCCCTGGCCCTGCATTTTTTTCCTCAGAGCTAGGATAATCTTTCTGCATCATTATTGTGCTGGTAACAATCGAATTTAAACTTTAGAGTCAATGACTGGACTAGGGAAAAGGTTTGCAACTGATGGCAAGGCAGTTGTTTTTAGCCTGTAACATTATACAGAAACAACCATATTTCAAGTGTCAACGCTACTTAGCTTTCATCATTCTAATAATCTTTGTTGCTGAAATACACTGATTGAGTCTGAGGTATGGAAGAGAAAACAGTATGTATCTCCTTCTGATGTTCTTAGGGTCCACGGAGCCACTCTAGGCGTAGGATCACTTCTAGCTGGCTTTGTAGGAGAATCAACTATGGTTGCAATAGCAGCTTGTTACGTCTATCAAAAACAGGTAAGAAATTCTGTCAAGAAACAGACCACTTGTTTACCTGCTGCACCTCAGCTTACAGTAGTGGGGATATTTCTGAAGTCCAGAAATAGTCAATTGGACTGAAGACTGTTTATTATAGGCATGTGACTGAATTTATTGTGGTGTACTGGATGGTTAGAGCATAGCTTCTGTGTTATTCTTACCTGACTCCTTGAGAAGCTTGATTCATCTGATTCTGATAAAGAGATGGGGAACCTGTGGCCTTCTATAGGGAAGGCATCCCATAAATGAGTGCAGCAGTGAAAGAAGTCCTCTGCCTACCTTAGAAGATGAGATGTCCGTGATTATGAATTCAAATTATTTATTTATTTATTATCAGAGATCGGCAATGACTGTTACTTCTGTGCCAGAGCAGGCTGGTATAGAAGGATGAGGTCTATCAGATACCGAATCCTAACTTATGCATGACTTTAGAAGTAATTTGATCAGTGCCCTTCAGATGAGTGGACTTCGCCTCTGAGAATTCTCAGCAATAGCCATCATGGGGGGAGCCCAGATCGTGGAAGGCTGAAATAGGTTCAGAAGTCTCTTCTGTGCCAGTTCTCTAACAGGAAGTCTACTCTGGAGTTTTTTCCTTCAAAATCAAGCTTGTTTACTTTATCACGTAGATGTACAGTATATGTCCACCCATCTTGCAAGAGCATCTCTGGGCAGCTAACATAGTTTACAAACTTCGATACAAATAACGAGAATAACAACAATAAATATAAGGAAATAGAAAAAGCACAAAATAGCAACTGAGGATAAACAAATCAATAATAAATTAACCAACCTCATAGGCTCAGTTAATCCTGACCCCCATGCTGGGAAAACAGCCAGATCTTAAAAACTGACCCTGGAAGGCCAGCAGGGTCAGGGCCAACTTAATCTTGGATGGTTTAGTGTTCCAATGGGCAGATGCTGCAACAGAAAAGGCACATTTTCTGAGCCCTGCTAGATGACATTCTTTAACAGATAGGACACGGAGTGTGCCCCTCCTGCCAATCCTGATGGCGCGGGTAGGAACAATTGAAGAAAGGCAATCCCTCAAATTTTCTGGCCTCATGAATTATAAGTGACAAACCTTCACCTTGAATTGTACCCAGAACCATATTGGAGACCAGTGAAGCTCACAAAGTGAACATATAATATGGGTTTTCTAAGATATGCCCATCATTGTTCAAGCTTCCACATTTTGGACCAGTTGCAGCTTCTGGATGTTCTTCAATGGCAGCCCCATGTAGATCACATTGTTATAATCCACTTGGGAGATGAGCAAAATATGAGTGCGAGCAGTGTTTCCCAGTCCAAGAAGTGGCACAAATGGCACACAACACAAAGGTGTTCAAAAGCCCTCTTGGCATGGCTGACACCTGCTTGAACAGGAGCCTTGAGTCCAGGAAGACCTCCAAATTGCAGACTGTTTCTTTCTAGTGCCATGCCATCCACGAAATGGAAAGTCATTGGATCCAGGAGGCCATAAAATCCAGAGCCATTCAAGTCTTGCTAGAGTTGAGCTGAAATCTGTTTTTCCCCATCCAGACCCGTACAGCCTCCAGATCCCAAGATGGAACTTCCACAGTATCATGTAGTTGCCCTAGGACAGAACAGACAGCTGAGTATCATCAGCACACTGATGTCTCACTGTGTGCCATTGAATGACCTTATGCAGCAGCTTCATGTAGATGTTAAATAGGAGAAGAGGACATTGAGCCCTGAGGAACCCTATAGAGAAGGGGATATGGGCTGGACTTTAACCCTATCAACACCAACTGGAATTGAGCTCAGAGGAGGGAGGAGAACCTGCACAAAACTGTACCCCTAACTTGAAACCCCCTGAGCTAGTCCAGAAGGATACCATGATCAATGATATCAAAAGCCACTGAGAAATTAGGCAAAGCAAGGGTGGATACGCTACTCTCATCCTGCTCCCACTTAGAGGTCATCCACATTTAATATCATGCATGACCTGGGCCTGAAGTGGCAGCTCCAGTTACAATTTCACAGTTCAAAATCTGGAAATTGGAGTTGGCTCAAAATTGAGTGTTATGGATGGCAGGTGTCACTTGTAGGAGTTGTTGTATCGCTCCTGTGTTGGAACACCTACACTGGTTGCCATTTGCTTTCTAAGCCCAGTTCACGGTGCTCACTTTAGCTTATAATGCTGTACATAACCAAATTACTTGGAGGATCCCCTGTAGAGTCTGCCCTGCCCTCCTCAAGAGCATGCCTTCTGCAGGTCTTACCATGAATATGTCCAACTTTAGCAGCTGATTCTGCTTCTTCTATGGCAGGGCCCACATTGTGCAATAAATTGCCCTTGCAGTTGAGGCTGGCTTCCTCTTTATTACAGTTTAAGAAGATTAAAATCTCTTTAGAGTTTAATGATTTAGCATTTACTTTTAACGCTTTATAATTTTATGTGTTACATGTGTGTTTTTCTAAGCATCCAGAGATCTATGGATGGATGCATGGATAGTTAAATGGAACACAGGCAGGTAGGCAACCAACTTGCCTGCAGGCCATCTCCTACAATACTGTTATTTTTCAACCTAGAAAAAGAAGAGGAATGATAATGAGACCGCGACAGAAGGTGAGGATTCAGCAATGACTGACATGCCTCCAACAGAAGAAATGACGGACATCGTAGAAATGAGAGAAGACAATGAATAATAAATGAAAACTGCAGGGACAGGAAGTTTATTTCTTCTCTCACACTTTACTTTTAATAATGAGGCCTTGTTTCTGAAGGTTTCAGATAATGAATTCATAGCATACCAAGTATGCTGGCATGGATGAGGAACTTAAAGGAACAGTCTCTGTTTTTCTTTTCTTCCCCTTCAACTGAATTTTTTTCTCCCATTTCATGCAATTGCAAAAGACTTGGCGGCTATTCAATAGAGGAAGCTTCCGTTCTTGGGACATTCTCCTTTGTCAACCAAAGTCTCTCTGTTGATTCATGGATTGTGTTGCCGTCCTGCCTCTTCTCCTTACCTGCCCCATTTCTTTTTTATTATTGTTAATGAAATATAAAAAATACAACCTTGGGGGGAAAACATTAGCTTTATTTTGCTTGCCTGAACATGACCTTACTCTGTTGATCTGTATCATGGCGGATCCCTGAAATTGGCTTTCTTAACATTCAGTGTAATATATTGTATACTGCTAACACTACCAGACAAGATCCTGAGTTAAAAAGAGTAAATGAGAGATGAAATATGTTAAAGAGACCTTGATAAATGCAGAATAAGACAAAATAAAGAGTTTAGGGTTGATTATATTACCTATGGTACAAAAGAGAGTTTTCCTGTGGTAGTGAACTGTGAACCATCTGTATGGTTCACTAAGCTTGTAACTGTTTTCTAAAAACAATTGTGGAATGAGAAGTTTTACTACAATATTAGTGTCCTATCTAAAACTTTATATTTGATAGAGTGGGGTTCTCATACTCAGTGCTATGCAGGATACTTGAGATGATGGGCAAGCATTTGTTCATAGGGTTGTTTCTGGAAAGGAATGTGGCAACACCCATACACACACCAATATTTAAACCAAAGTAGTAATCTTCTCTTGTGGGGTAGGGGAAAAATAAGGCTGTTTGTACAAACTGCTATATGTGCTAACTTGTATAGCGAATATAATAGCATATCTTTTTCCTTTAGAAAACTTTGAATAGGACTATGTTACTTCAGGAGGAACTTGCCAAAATGGAATGATGTTAAATAAATCAAAGTCTACATTGGGAAAATGGTCCAAACAGAAATCTTGCAGTGCTGTGGAAGAGGGTCTTTGTCAATGGAATTAGTGTTTCATTTGTTACCCATTCACCCGATTGGACTACTTATGCTTTGGTGACTTGGATGCGCTACAGAGCTTGCCAACAGGCCAGGCCATTGGCTTTCATGGATTGTCAGTTACATAGCTAACAAGGATTGTTGCAGTCCAAGCGCAGCGTTAGCATGGACAACACCAGCTTCCAGCTATTGATGTGGAAAGTGAAAGAAGTACCCGTATTTGCTCTTGTCATGCAGCTGTGCACTATTAAGGGGGCTAAGTGGGACCCTCAGTACCCATGGTTAATTTGGTAATTCACATGACATCTTAACACAAGACAAAATATACTGAAACATTTCAAGGTTTCTTTAGACAAATTATATTTTTCTATAAGCTTTACAACAGTGAAATAATTTAATTTAATTTTGCACAAAGCTGTTTTCTAGATTTTGGAAGTGGATAGTTTCGATCAGAAGACATCTTTAAAGATAATATGTCGATCCTATATCAATATATGTGTGTATATACATATTGAATGTGTATAAATATATATATATTGTACATTATATGTAATTTATTTTAGGTTGCAATGTCTTTTTTTTTCCAAAGCTCAGTAAAAAGAAAAAATACAAAACAGAGCTTGTTTGTGCACGAAACTTAACAGTAAAGATGTGTATTCTTTTTGGTAAATGGTGCAAATCAGTACTCAGTTCTGCATAAAGGGAAATAAAATAAGACAAAGTGGTAAATAGTATCAGTTTAGGGTCAGCATCTGAAACTTCAGAGCTAAATCTGCCCCACTGAAAAAATATTAGCCAGCCCGCCAGTGCCAACCCAAAGCAAGAGAAGTGTGTGTGTAGGGAACACTTTCCTGTTATAATAGGGAATGCCAGCAGCCCAGGGAGTCCTGGATGATAAACCAACATCTATTGAAAGTGCTCGCAACTGAAATGTGATTGATTAAAGATAACACAAAAAGCCCCCAGCAGAATAAAAGCTTTCAGATCTGTTCAACAATAGGTTCTTTGTTAAGAACAGAAGAGTATATTTTCTTAATATAATCCATATTATATTCTTGATGTCTATATCACATGTCAATGTATGCGCAGTACTATTTCTTTGTCTATGCACACCCAATATTCGTAAACGTTTCCATTTTCCTGCACTATGACTATTGAACTTTAAATGAGGAAGCATTCCTGGGACAGGTTCCCTGCAGAAATGATTTGCTATTTAGCTAGATGTTTTGTTTAGTATATAGTATGTATCGGACTAAATCAACAGGCTCTAAGTGGATTACAGTAATCTCCAAACAGCACTCATAAAACCAATTGTTAATAGAGTTAATAAAAATATTATGCAGTTTAAAAAACAAAAAGAACCCTAGGAAAGCCCCTCATATCCAACTCACAGTAAAAAAAGAAAAAAGGGATGATCTCCATTGCCTTCCTAAAGGGACCAAGGCTATCTCTGCACACAGAATGGTTAAGTAAATGATGCAGGGAGCCCAGAGTAATCTTCAGAAAATGTGCCACTATCTACTATACCAGAGCACAAAATATTTGCTAGAAATTAGTCTTAAAGCCATAGTCGCATATAGAATGGCCATGATCACACAACACACTAACATGGTTAATTCATGGCTTATTGAACTAACCCCACTTCCTGTGTTTGTGCAGTATACGGAATTATAAACTACCCATACTGGTTGAATTGTCTGAATTTGCACAAAGCCCTGATCCACAAATTAACTAACTACATTTGAACCTAGCAAGTTGTACAACCTGAGAATCTCTAAGGAATTGTTCATTATATTAAGCAGGGACACACACCCAGCAACCATTTTGAATAATGCGACTTCTCCTAGTTCTGGCTGAAGCACATTATGGACTATATTAAGGCTGGTTCTGAACTTGGGGCTTAGTTTCTTCACGTGCTTCAAAGTCTGGTATTTTTGTTGGTTGAAGTTGCCCTCAGTCTCATATTTGTCTCCCACCATGTTTCAGCATCATCGCTAAACTGGCTGAGGAATGGGGATGCTGATGTCCGGCACATCTCTTGGAGAAGTGCTACTACAAGAACATGAGTCTTAAAGTAGATCCCAAAGCCTTTTGACAGAGACTCTCTTTAGTGACGGTGTGAAGTTGCTGCAAAAGATTGTTTTGCCTTCAAGTAGAAGAAATGTTTTTAAACTTCAGTTACTAAGGTAAAGCTAGAAATGTAGAAAAGCTTCTAAATAACAAACCAGCCTCTACATGTGGCAAACGTATCTCCAGGTGCTTGTCAACCTGTCATTTTAGTTCATTGGTTGAATTGTTACAATCAACATTTTAAGCCCTGCACAAAAAGAGGGGAGGGGGTTATTAAGATTTCCTTTTTCACTTTCAAAATCTCTAGACAGAAGAGTTGCTTCAGGATGGTTAATAAAATGGTACTTACGCATAAACTAAAATACAAGCATTGTATTCTAATTTAATTCCTACTCTCCTGGGTTATATCTGCAGAACGTGGTTCACATGCTTCCAACTCAGCTGCCATCAATCACTGCTGTTTAACTGCAGTTTGAGGTTTACTGCATTGTTCGAAGCCAACAGCCGCTGTCTGGGGTTTGCACAAACCAGACTCAATAGGCTAGGACAAACCTTGGGTGCAATAGCCAGTTTGCATTACTCAAAAAATCCTGTTTCAGGATCATAAAGCTTGGTAAGATTCAAGGCTTGGTTAAAAGAAAATGGAAGAACTTTGGGGCTTAGCGTATGGTGCAAACATAAATGTAGTCCTATAGGGCTAGCTCCTGAATGTCCATGCAAAATTTCATTAAAAAAAATATCTGGGAAGATGTTGAGTACATATAATCTGGAATCTGAACATCTAAACTCAGGTATGTGAGGAAGACAGTGGTTTTTCAGAAGAACGGTTCTGCCTGACTTCAAAGCCATTTCAGCTTTGCAACATGATCCATGCTGGAAGATTGACTGCAGTAGGCTATATGTATGAGGTCCAGCTCATAGGAACTAATAATGCTACACTATTCTTTCCCATTTAAATTGCAGGATGCCATCAGTTAATGATATCACCCTGACCTTGTTCAAAAGAACTCTTAAAACCTGGCTCTTCCCCCAGGACTTGGGCTAGAGTGGATCATAGGCCCCTTGTGTTTTATATGGCTCTTTTTAGGGATTGTGGATTTTTTCCGAATGACTCTTCTTTTGATTCTGTTCAAATTGCTTTAAAATTGTATGCCACCCAGAGCAGCAATCAAGTTGGATGGCATGCAATATTTACATACGTAAATATATACTGAGAAACAGAACGTGTCCAGAAAAGGTGATCAGTGTGGTGAGAGATGAAAAATGCATTAACCTAGAAGA
This sequence comes from Python bivittatus, assembly GCF_059951505.1. NCBI lineage: Eukaryota > Metazoa > Chordata > Lepidosauria > Squamata > Pythonidae > Python > Python bivittatus. Next base: position 690,336 of record NW_028277113.1, read on the forward strand.
ACTGGTTGAAAGAACTGGGATGTCAAGTCTGCAAAACAGAAAATTAAGGGAAGATATGCTAGTAGACTTTCTATATCTGCTAGACGATGGAGCAGATTTTTCTTCGGTTGGTCAGATGGGTGACTAGGGGAAAAATCGTAATAGAGTTCTGTAGCAACAAAGCAGGCTGCTTACCTCCAGTCATGATGGAGATGCACAAGCAGAGGCTGGAGGGCCACCTGCAAGAATGCAATACCTTTTTCTTTATTGCACAGCCTGCAGAGAGAGATGGCTCTCCCAATTCTATGATCCTAAATTCTGAAATCATGCCCCCCCCCCAAAAAAGTGGCAAGTAAATCTATGCAAGCCAATGGTCACTGACTAATCATTGCACTTTAGAGTTGCTCAGATTAGCTATATGAACATCTGAAACTGGTGAAATGGCAAAAAACCCAATATGACTTGTAAAAACAGCCAGTTTATTTTAAAAGAAACCAGCAAGGTAATCTTAAATTACACAGAAAAATAATTTAAAATATAAGTTTTGATTCAGATATTTAATGTTTTGAATGCTTATGAAAATACTTCACTTACAGAAGAAAATCATGTTTTGTCTAAGTGAAAATTGGTGAAGATGCAAAAGTCTATGTTTCTTGCATTGTAGACCAAACTCCTTGAAATAGTTAAAAATAATAGAGGAAGATTTCAACCTTCTAATGAACCAGTTCCATTACTGCCAATTCTTCTCATCTGCTTAGGGTTTACACAACAGATTTCAGTGTCAATCTTTACAAAATAGGATTATGACCTTCTGAATGTGGCAGTTAGGAAAACATTTGAACAAACAGCCATTGTTGTATGTTGATAATCCATACTGTATAATAGATTAGTCATACTTTATAGACTAATATAAAAGTTGATTAAGTAGATCATCTTAAAAGAAAACAAAGAGTTTATTTTAAACATGAGCTCCCCTGTGGACATTTTATGGAACTATCCTATGAAAGAAACATGGGGAACTTATAAGTCTCTCTTTCCTATCATGACACCTACCGGCAAGTCACCCAAATAACAATGTTCAGCTGTTCCATATTGGAGGAATGCACAACCTCCATCCTTGGGTGCAGTTAACCCAAGGCAAGCCCCATAAAAGTTGACTCCAGATAGTACTGTAATTTTAATGTGATGGATAATGAGATATCATATTACTATATTTATTTAAATTACATCAAATGTAATTTTGTCCTGAACCCATCTGCTCTGGCAATCTCTAGCCCTCCCTCCCTCCACCCCAACACCAATGATACTACTCAGCCTAAGAAACTCTTGGCCTCTATTTGCAATTGGTGTGATAAAGTGAATTAATCCAATATACCTATAAAGCCTTCACAGATCTGGGAGTAAATCCAATTGACTTCAGCTGAACTGATGTAGGAGTAAATAAGCAAGAGTAGAGTCACTACTGCTTGATGTTTACACTGAGGTAAAGCTGAAACCTGTTGCTATTCCTGTAAAAGTGTTTTACAGCTTTTTGTTTTCTTTCATACTGCTTTTGTTAGAGCCACAGCAGTTCTCCTGTCTTCCTCCTCCTATCTGCGAATATATATATGCCCATGCCTAGCTGGGCATCTTTTTTTTTTTTTTTTATATATATATATATAAAAAATGGCCCAACCTGCTTAGCTTTATAACATTAGCCAAAGTGCTACCCCCTAGCTGGGCATCTTATTTATTTATTTATTTATTTATATAAATAAATAAATAATAAATAAATAAATAAATAAATAAATAAATAAGATGCCCAGCTAGGGGGTAGCACTTTGGCTAATGTTATAAAGCTAAGCAGGTTGGGCCAGGTTAGTACTTGGATGGGGAACTCCAGAGCTGTATACTAGATTGAGAAACTGACAAACATCCTGGTAGAAGGCAGTGGAAAATCAATTCTATATAGTAGAGATAAGCTTATTTTCTCTCTAGTGGGGAAGTAAACCCCAACCAAGGTTGCCTAAGGAGTGAAGATGACTCAATCAGCTTTCTTATGTATCTCTCATTGAAGATTGAAGGTTGGGGAGGAAAGCAACCAATAGACAATTGTGTTTATGGGGATTGCAATCCAAAACTCTGGAGAATACCAGATTTCCAATTTTTAAACTGAATTTGCACAATGCATTAGCTTGAAATGTGATTGCCTAATTACAGTTAATAACTAGCCAGTTATTTTAGAGCATAGTTCAATGGATTGTGAAACCTATGCAATTGAATTAATTCAGTAAACTATGAGTTTTAGCATATTGTGCAAATACAACATTGGCCTAAAGTTCTTACATTGACTGCCACAAATGAAGAGTACAGAAGGCCAAAACAAAAAAGTAATGCGGTGGTACATTTCAGCTGTTCTTAAGCTACAATGTCTTGATCCTAGGTATGGACAATATAAACTCGTATGTAGCTGAAAAAATGGCAGGGCACATGCATTCTCACATGCACATCTGGAAGTGTATTCACATTCATATATAGTGCAAATGAGGATATTCTGAATGCCTTGTGGACACATCCATCTACATCCAGCAAGGATACTGAACAAAAATTATTTTTATGCTTTGACCAGCATAACGAAGACTATAAAAGCTGACTACCATAATTTTTGGTGAAGATTTGTTTTGTTTTGTTTTTTTAAGTAACTGATACTGAAATAGGTGACTTCATTGTTTGGGGAAAAACAGCAATGTTTCCATCTTCATTAATCTTGTTTAAGAAATGTATACCACAAATACTCTAGACAAGTCTATAATACTGAAAGAGGAAGGAAAAAGAAAAAAAGGAAGACCATCAGCAAGGTGGATGGACTCAGTTACAGCAGCAATGAGTACACCATTAGAAGACTTGAAGGACCAAATTAGGGACAGATCATCCTGGAGAAAATCTATGTGGACACTAAGAATTGACACCGATTTGATAGCACATAATCAAGTAAGCAATATCACAAATAAACAGGAAAAACTATGGAGTTTATAAGATAATTTTGTGAAAGATATGTTGTAAGGTATTTGATTTCAGTTGATCCAAAGTGTTGTTAAATTAACTGTCACAATCCAAATAATATTAGAAATTAAGAAGCTTACTTTTACATCATTTATTCAGTTTATATAACTGGAAGGGAATATCTACTATACACTGGTCTCCTCACACATTCGAGCAGGAATATTATAATGTCTGTCATCTTCTGTTATAAGGGTTACCAAAGGCCAGGTTTCTTCCGGATCATTGGGATAAAGGGTGATGAATTCTTCTGTTCTGTACTTATACAGTCGATAAACCTGGATGGTATGCTGCAAAGCATAGGCTAGGAGAAACATTTCGACCTAAGGGGTGGGAGGGAAAACAAAATCTGATGTTATGAAGAGACAAATATTGAGGCAGTTTTGATTCAACTTGAATAAAGGCGTGTAAGGAAATAGGTTTCCCTCCCCATGCTCTCAGACTCCTGATCTACATAGGAAACTACACACACAGAGTGTCAAGCATGCACGAATCCACCTTGACCTACTATATGTGCATACAGCTAAGCTGCTGAACTGTTGCAAGAAGGAACCATCTCTGTGTAGGCATATCTGCCCTCGTAGTTTCAGTTATTCAAATTTAGGCAAGCCTAAGCAACTTGGTGTCTTCTGGATATTTTGACTTCATCTCCCATCAGTCCAAGCATGCAAAGGAGAAGACTGTGAGAATTTTACCCCAACACATCTGGTGGCCATCAAGTTACCTACCTTAAACTCTAAAGACTCTACAAGCTTCTGAAAGCCAACTGCCTTCAGTTAACAATCTGATTGGAGACCTTCCTATAGTGTCTTCTCATCCAGATCTTTGTTCTTCTACAACTGCAGTTCTGCTTCTTCTTTATAGCTCCTTCTGTCACACTCCACTGATGCTTTTTGCTAACCTCAAGTTTTTTGTCTGCTTTCAACTGTCAAGTCTGTGTGTTGTTTAACTTTTTGTTTTCTCTGGCCAAAATCCTCAATCACATTTTAACAACTGGGAGACTGCAAGCTCATTGGTCTATTTGTAACTGCCAAGGAATATAATTAGAACATTTTTTCATGGACTGACCTTTAAAATTCCGAGTTGTAAATCATCTAGAATGCAACAATTTGGCCCCCATTCTCATACAATGCTTCCCATACAATGCATCATTTAGAAGCAAATGATGCATGTTTTTGTGACATGCAGATAACCATTCAGAATCCAAATAACCTTATAGTACATAAAACCATACAACAACACTTCAGACAGCCTATTCCCACACTGTAAAAGAACCAATAAGCAGTGCTCTAATATCTCTTATTCAGAGAGGCATGAACACATCAGCTGCTGTTCAAACACTGAATAATGGCCTTGAGGTACTTTTATACACAATCTGGCAGATTGACTACAGAGAGGGAAAGAAAAGTCAAACTAAAACATACTGAGCACGCCTGTCCTTTTTGTATTTGTTCTTACTGCCAATCTATCATGCCAGCGTATAGGCAAAACAAATTTCATGCTCATATTCTGATCCTTCGCTTTCTTAATGGGATTTACATTCACTTTTAATATGATGAACTGCTACTAATCCTTCTGAAGTGGAAGCCTTGTTCCTGCATCAATCTCAACAGTTCCAGCTCACACAGAAGCCCTCAAGTCTCCCCACTACAGGCAAGAGAGCTGTATACATGGAGACTGGTTCTTCTGGGGTGTCACCAGTATCACCACTCCTTAAATGCTGAGATCCAAATGTGATGGAACTATTGCTTGAACAAGGCTACAATTAAGCTATTTCCAAGTTAATGTACCCTCCTACACAATATTGCCTACTCTATAATTTGATCTGTATAAGGATTTAAGATTTGCATTGATGACTTGTAACCAACATACCACCCAAGTCAACTCTATAGCAATGGGTCTGCAATACATGCAGAAAGATTTCTATTGGCACACTTAAGTGCAGAATTCTGCCAGGCAATCTTTTTTGCTCTGGTACTCAGTTATAAGCCTTTAGACACGTTTTGATCTCTAACCCCAAGCCAGGGATTTCCACAAGGTATCATCTTGTTACAAGTACCATTTTTTTCTTTTTTCTAACAAACGTTATTAAATTTTAAAAGAAAAATAGTAAAAACTAAAAAGTAAAAGAAAAGAGAAAGAAAGAAAGAAAGAAAGAAAGAAAGAAAGAAAGAAAGAAAGAAAGAAAGAAAGAAAGAAAGAAAGAAAGAAAGAAAGAAAGAAAGAAAAGTCAAGATTAAAAGTATGAAAAGAAAAGAAGGATTGACTTCCAACCCTCCTTACAACAGATATAAGTAACAATATACATCAAACTCTTAGTCTCAGTTTACAACATAAATTCCATTATTTCTATTAACCCATATTCTTTCTAGTCATCAAATCCATACATCATAATTTCATTTTTTTTTGTTTCCCGCAAAAAGTCCAAAAAAGATCAAGTACAGTGGTACCTCTAGTTACGAACGCCCCTCCTTACGAATTTTTCAAGATACGACCAGCTCCGGCCCCAAAAATTTACCTCGACATGCAAACTCCGCCTCGAGCTACGAACCAGATCCGCAGCCATTTGCCCTGCTGCCACGCGGTCGTGGCTTCCTGTGGGTGAGATCGCGGTAGCAAGGAGACGTTCGGTGAGGCTTGTGGTGTGTTTTGTGGCGTTTTGGAAGGTGTTTGGTGTGCTTGTCAGCATGGCTCCAAAGAAAATGCAGAGCAGGCTTGGCAAGAATAAGGCTTTGAAGAAAAAAGTGACGATCGAACTGAAGGACATTATAGAAAAGCACGGTCGTGGTATTCGTATGACTGATCTGGCCTCAGAGTACAAGATGGCGAAGTCGACCATCTCGACTATTTTGAAGAATAAAGATGCCATCAGAGGAGCTGATGTGGCAAAAGGAGTAACGATCTTAACGAGGAAGAGGACACAAGTGCTGGAAGAGGTGGAAAAGCTGTTGTTAGTGTGGCTGAATGAGAAACAGCCGGCAGGTGATAGCGTGAGGCTATGATCTGTGAAAAAGCCAGGAAACTGCACAGTGATTTACTGCGGGAAAACCCCTCTACCAGCACAGAAAGTGAGGAATTTAAAGCCAGCAGAGGCTGGTTTGAGAAATTCCGCAAGAGAAGTGGCATCCACAGTGTGGCAAGACATGGTGAGGCTTCCAGTTCTGACAAGGCTGCTGCAGAAGCCTACAAGACAGACTTTGAGGACTTCATGAAGCCGGAAGGATACGTCGCTCAGCAAGTGTTCAACTGCGATGAGACAGGGCTCTTCTGGAAGAAGATGCCAAAGAGAACCTACATCACGCAGGAGGAAAAGGCACTGCCAGGGCACAAGCCCATGAAGGACAGATTGACCCTTTTGCTGTGTGCGAACGCAAGTGGCGACCTGAAGATTAAGCCGCTGCTCGTGTACCATTCCCAGACCCCTCGTGCATTCAGGGAACACAATGTGAACAAGGCCAGACTGCCTGTCATGTGGAGGGCCAATGCGAGAGCATGGGTCACAAGGCAGTTGTTCATGGAATGGCTGCACGAGGTGTTCACACCCAGCGTTACAAAATACCTGTCTGACAACCAGCTGCCTGAAAGGTGCCTTCTCCTGATGGACAATGCCCTGGCACACCCTCCAGCCTTGGTGGATGACATGGATGCCAAGTATGACTTCATAAAGGTCAAGTTCCTCCCCCGCAACACGACACCTCTTCTGCAGCCCATGGACCAGCAAGTGATCTGCAACTTTAAGAAGTTGTACACAAAGGCGCTCTTCACCAGGTGTTTCAATGTCACTGAAGAAACATCCTTGGCTCTCAAAGAGTTTTGGAAAAAACATTTCAATGTCCTCCACCGCATCAGCCTAATTGACAAAGCCTGGCAAGATGTCACCTGCCGGACCTTAAACTCAGCCTGGAGGAAACTGTGGCCAGAATGTGTTGCTGAACATGAGTTTGAAGGGTCTGATGCAGAGGTAGTGGAGGAGACTGTGTCCATGGGCAAGAGCATGGGTCTGGTTGTGGATGATGCGGACACAGAGGAGCTTGTTGAGGACCATAAGGAGGAGCTGACCACGGAAGAACTTGCTGAGCTCCAGAGTGAGCAACAGAAAGCACATGGCGAGGAGCATTCCACTGAGGAAGAGGAGGAGGGGGAGGGAGGTGAGAGGTGAAGCGATACAATCCATCATGGCGAAATGGAATGAGTGCCAGGATTTCATTGAGAAGCACCACCCCAACAGAACTGTGACAAGCAGAGTGCTGAATCTTATGAACGATAACGTGTTCTCTCATTTCTGGAGGGTTATGCAGTGCAGGAAAAAACAACTGACTTTAGACAGGTTTTTCCCCAGAACTGAGCCTGCAGCTAAGAGGCAAAGAAGAGAGGAAACCCCTGAAGGAGATCTCCCCAATGTCCTTTTGGAGGGGGACTCTCCCTCCAAACAATAACTGCCTCCCCACCCCATTCTCCCTCTTCATACTGTGCTGTACTGTACTTTTTTTTCATGTTTTTGTGGTTTAAAAATAAAATGCATATGTTTCAGAACTGTTTAACCGTATGTATTTACATTGAACCTTGTGGGGGAAATTTGCCTCGACTTGCGACCAAATTCGGAGGGCGGATTAGCCGTATTTACATTGAACCTTATGGGGAAATTTGCCTCGTGGTGTGACCAAATTCGGAGGGCAGAACGGATTAACCATATTTACACTGAACCTTATGGGAAAATTTACCTCGACTTGCGACCAACTCGACTTGCGATCAGAGTCACAGAACGGATTAAGTTCATAACTAGAGGTACCACTGTACCATTTTTTTTCTACAAAGTCATTAAGAGATTTACAGCAGCAGCATCAATATGCTGACTCTACCATATGAATACCATATAAATCAGAACAGACCCTGCAGGTTCTAAGGAAATAAATGATGGACTGAATGGGGACTATAAACTCAGCCTGTTGAAACACAGGTTCTGAAATTATGCAGTTCCTGCATCTTAAAGTTGCACTTGCTCTGGAATAACAGATACCTGGCTTGCAGACTACTCCTAGAACTACCTGCCACAAGAGATCCAAGTGGTTGTGGTGACACTAACACCTTTTACAGCATTGAATATGTATGCTACCTATTGTCATTCTTGAAAGAAATAGCTTAGCCCCAATGACTCAGACACTGTAACTTCACATCTTGATTATTATTTTGTGCTCTGTATGGGGCTGCCTGCATGCATGGTGTGAAAACAGCAACAAAAACAACATTCAGTTTGAAGACTGCTGTTCTGTGCACATGGTCACCTTGTATACTACTGTTGATAGAACTGGACTGCTGTCAATTTGCTACAGCATGTGAAGTTTCGGTATGATCTTACAAGTATGATCTCACTTGGAAACAGAATATTGGAGACTCCTGCTTCCATATGGATCTGCCCAACCACAGTATTTATCAACAGAAGCTCTCCTAGTTAGGCCCTATCTTGTGAATATATACTTTTCATCACCAGGAAGGCATCCTGTAATGCTTATTCTCTGGAACAGCCTCCCCACAAGAATTACATCATATGCCAACCTTGTTATAACTCAGATGTATGCAGAAGACACTTCTATTCACTCAGCATCTGACATATTACTCATGGCCACTATCATATTATTTTAGTTTATAATATATATGTTATATTAACAGGGGATTTTAAACATTGAACATTAGGGATGTGCAACACTGATCCAGAGATTAGATTTAGAATCTCCAAATCCAGCTGGCTAAACTGGAAAATTAAACTGACTCATCAGATCAAACATATATGAAGTGATTCAATGAGCTGGAAACCCTCCTGCATATATGCTTGCTTTTTCTGACTTAACTGATTATTTGAATCAGATTAGAAGTGATCTCTACTGAATACAGTCTGGGAATACTTTATGTAACAGGTGGCGTTACTGGTATTTAAATACAATTAAGTAAATCAAAAGTTATATCAAAGCCAGCTGCCTAATATAAAGTCCACAGATTCTAAGAGAGTTAAACTCCAGTATCTCCATTTCATACCAAGCTACCATACATTCAAAGTAGGTTTTTTTCCCCCCTTACAGGAGGGAATAGGGAAAAGGCAGATGTTTACAGCATAGCCAAGAGGTTAAGCTTCTAACTAGGCCAATGGCTGTACAAATTTCCTGCAGTTCTATTTGGACTGTGGTAGTGATCAAGCCCTCCTGGGATCTGTTAGGCTATTGACTGTACTGGATTAATATTTACCTTTTCCTTTACTGGATTAATGTTTACCTTTACAGTAGGTATTAAATATTAGATCCATAAGTGCAAGAATTGTGCTTACTTGTTCAAGGCCTCCCGTGTAGCCAAGTTGATTCAAGTGGTTTACCATTAACTGGGAAGGATTGCTGGATGTATCACGAGCAAACAAAAGCCAAGAGAACACAGGGACCTCTTTGCCCTTCTCACTGTCTTCATACAATTTGATGGCGGTGCTCAGCATAAGGAACTTTACCGCTTCGTAGAGTTTGTATTCCTCTTCCTCACTTCTGAAAAGCTCGTCACAGGCTGCTTGCCTCTCTACAAAGGTCTTCATGTCACTCATATTTTTCCACTATAACAGGAAACATACAATGACTAGATAGCTGGGATGAAAAGATGTCCCTGGTGAAAAGAACTGATACCCTTCAGCACAATTGGTATTGAGACCTTGGCTTATAGTCCATCAACTACTTAACGTCTTTAATCAATTGGTAGCCTTGAATATTCTCTGACTATGATACAGATGACTTCATTTTTAACTTAATAATTGAGCTATGATAATGTTCTCCAATTACTGAGAAGTGTCACGATCAACTATAACTACTTTATGAAATATACAGTACGTTGCTAAAAAAAAAAGGAAAGTGCCTAATATATTAATAAACAATCTCCATATTGGTAATGACAGCATGACCTATCATAATGAAATACAGAAATATGTATTGCAAAAATTATTTAACATTTAAATTGTCTAACACATACTTAGATTATTGATTTTTATGGCAGTTTTTTATATGGATCTATTTTTATTTTTATATAATGACATTCACTTTTTCTCAAAATGTTTTTCGAAATACTTTCAAAATGAAGATTCAGTTAGATGCACACCAATAAATGTGTCACAAAACAATAATCCAGTCTGGACCTTTTCTGCAAAGTAGAACCAATTATGTCTTTAGATACCATGTAATGGTCATAGGGTAGGGGCAAAAAACACTGAAAAGAGAATTCTTAATAGACGTGCCAATGACCAGTTTACCAATTACAGGAAAAGGCTAAAATCTACTTAGATTTATACTATAATTCTCATGAAGTTAAAGTCCCAAATATCTGGAGGACATCCAGTTTCCTATCCCTACCCTGAATAAAAATATCCTATCTCGTGTTCTCAAATAAAGCAATTTAGCTGAAACTAAACTCGGAAAAGTTTCATTATAGAAGAGGCTAAGCGTGCAAATGATGTATCATTCAGAACCCTTTCCCCAAATTTATTTTTCTCCATAGCAAAATGAGCTTAAGACAGGTCCCCAAAACTTCTCATGGAAAACAAAGGGACATGTGTGAGCTGCAATCTGGGAGGATCGTTAATTTATTTAATAGATCTATATTTCCACCTTTTCAAAACTTTCTTGTGCAGAGAATATTACCCTAACAATAAAAATGCATGTGAGAAATATTTATAAAAGCTAATCTATATGTATCAATAACAAAATAAGGAGTCTTAGATCAGCATTCTGAATTACATTTCACTTCAGTGGATGTTCTTGGTTCTTTTCCAATATCATTTGTCAGCAATGCCCAACTACATTCTATCTAGGACAAAGTGGTTAACTTCTATACAAAGAATACATTGATGCAGATTTGTAATCAAAGGTGAAATATTTAACTAATTGGGGATTATTTCAGCCTTTCATTATACTCTGTCAGTGATCTTTGCTGGCCATTCTTGAACAAAGGGAATTTAAAGTAGATTTCAGTAGGAAAAACTTGCCCGTATGATTCATCAATAAGTCCAACTTTGTGGCATGAGCTCAAGTGTTTTTCAAGTTGTATATATTTCTGCTCACCAATACAAGGGTGGCTGTATGACCTCCAAAAACTGTTTGGTGAGTGGCCATGATTAATAAGGAAACAATCACCCAGTACTTTCTGCATTTCATTTTCTCTCTGACAATCCTGCCCCTAATGATGTATTTTCTGTAGACTTATTAAAGATGTCTACCAAGATGAAATTAATAATAAACTTGTTTGTCTTTAAGGTGCTACAAAATTCTGCTTTTGTCACAACAGGCTACCACAACTTACTTCTGGAAACAGATTTAAACAACCATGTAGCAATTGAAGGACCACCCAACTGTGATCAATGTCTAGTTAATTAATTATGGAATTAATTAATTCCAACATGCTTCACTTTTATATGTTTAGAAATCAGGTTGAATAGACAAAACTGCTAAGCTGCAACTATTTCATTTTCATACATAATTTTTCATACCTTTCTTTTTAGTAGCATCAAACAATCTTTAATTTCATCCATGAGACTTTCCACTTTACTTGTCCACATGTGCCTGAGTCGCCACTGAGTAATCCATTCATATTTGACCATCAACTTTTCTGGTAACTAAAATGTTCAGATATTAAATGGTTAACATGTGCTAGAAAGTTGAAAAGATGATTAAGAGTTTCTTATTCCCAGAAGCCTAAAGCTATTTAACAAGCCAGCTAGTTTTTTTTTTTTAATGCACCAGTATTCTGATAAACATCTACGGCCAACAAACAACACTACAAAGCAAAATCTATCATAATTCTGCCTATGAAATAAAGTAGTTGAAGTCTGAAGCCTACCAACATCAGGTCTTCTTTCTGGAGCCACTGAGGAAGTTGAGCAGCTTGGCTGAGTGCTTGAAATAGTGTTGCCCGGAGAGCACAGTAATTATCTCCTCGCACTCTTCTTATTGAAATAAATTTATGTGAAACAGCTTCATAGCCCTATATTAAAAATAAAAATTACAATCTGATAGAGAAGTTCCTAACTCAACAGTATAATGGAGTTGCCATGCAGAAGTTACCTAGAATTCTAAGCCAATCCTCAACATTTGCTAGGAGCTTGATTTATAGGTAATCACCCATTAACTTACAACTGCTAACTTGTTGCTGAATACATGTACCGTATCATCCACAATATTCCCAAATAGCATGAGTCCCCAAATTAATAAAAAAAAAAATTAAAAATGGCTGAAATCTCATGAGATTTGGCAATCTGCAAAATCTAACTCTAAAAAAAAGTTTGAATTATAGGCATTTGTATCATCACACAAATTCAAATGCTGGCACTATCCCCTGAAAAGACTGCTGGTCCCTGCTAATGTAACAGCTCCATTTAAACAAATTTAAACAATCATAAACAATAATCTAATTCACAATTTAGATTACTGGGAATGAGGCCCAAGAGGCCTTAGAACCACATCTTCCCCTCCCCCTCTGATATTTCTTTTTGAATATGAAGAAAATACAATGACATTTTTTAATCTAACCACATGAACTCAATGGAACTGAGCTTTACTCTAAGCTCCTTTAAACAAACCAAGATAAAGCACCAGTTTGATGTTCAAGTTAACAGCTCAAACATCCTGTCTGGGGAATTCTGGGAGTTGAAGTCCACATGTCTCAAAGTTGCCAAGTTTGAGAAACACTGCTCTCCTTTCTTCCTATCCACCTCAACTAGAATTTCAATTGCCTAAAAAATCCCCACCCACTTCCAAAATTGGAAAGTAATTAAATGTTGGGAATTCCAGAGTTATCTTCTTTACATATTAAAAACAAAATTTGATTCTTAGCCATTATGTAAACAGAAGCTGATAAAATACTTTAAGATGCATAATTAGATTAGCCATTTCCTCTCTTTTTCAAATTGCAAGACCCTTAGATACCCAGGCCAAGATCATGCCTATAAAGCCCTTCATGGAACACGGCTGGGTTATTTGCAGAGCCACCTATCTCCAACTGTGTCTGCCTGTCCCACAAGATCTGAGAGAGTGGCCATGCTTCAGGTTACCTCTATCATCTATGTCACTGTACGCAGAATAGCATCCCATCCTGAAATTTGGATGGACTTGCTCCTGTTGGCTTCCATAAGGCTTTAAAAACTTGGTTTTTCCCCTTAGCACTGGGACAGGATGTTGGGTGAGCCCATCTGAAAAATGTTTTTGTTTTTTGTGCCTTCAATTCAGTTTTTGACTCCTGGCAACTGCCTGGACAAGTCCCTGCACTTGGCAAGATTTCAGAAGTGGTTTGCCATTGCCTCCTTCGTGGGTTGAGAGAGTGACTTGCCCAAGGTCACTCAGCTGGCTTTGTGCCTAAGGCAGGACTAGAACTCATGGTCTCCTGCTTTCTAGCCTGGTACCTTAACCACTACACCAAACTGGCTCTCCTGAAAAATGCTTTGGCCTCAATTTATGCTGTTTTATGTACTGCTTTCATGGTTTTTACATTCATTTTTTATATTCATCATTTATCTTTTCGTGTGTGTTTTTAATCCTATGTTAGCTGCCCAAAGTCACAATTTTAAAGTTGGGTGGCCATATAAAATAAATATAATAAATGCCTTACAGCTTGCCTGGCCAGTAAAATTTCTCCCTCAGTCTGAACAAAAAGAATCCAATCATGATTGCATACTTGTGTAAACACAAGCCGCATTGAAACACCACAATGAGAAGTGCACCTTGAGCTATTTATATGCAATAACAGTTCCCAAACTGCATCTTTGTACAAAATGACCATATAAATTTGATTAAATTGAAATAAAAGGCCATATCCTCTATAGCTTCTAAAACTAAACTTTATTTTTCAAAGTTGCAATTACCAGGAATATGAAGAACAATTTCCTCAACATAAAGAATTTATAATCATTGATATCTAAGTAAAGGTATCTAGCACCCATTGTCTTATTTGAAGTATCCTAACATCTGTCTTTTCCGTAAATATTAATCATTGAGATTTCATTAGTATATGTTTATTACTGTTATTTTCAAGATAAGAAAATTTAGGATTTGGATCCCGAAAAGTGAAATGCCCTACAGCAGAGGAACAGGAGAACAGACCTTCCGAATACATTCAGCATAGGATGTGTTTCCTCGCCACTCTTCTTGGGAATAATCCATGATATCTACTTCAGGTTCAACACTTAGTTTATTTTCTGGAAAATCTGAATTTAATTAAGACAAGAAAATTACATTTAAGTAAAACATCAGAAAACCCAATTCCACGTTTCTTTAAAAAGTATAGGCACGTGCAGATGGAGATGGCCAGGATCTTCTGTCAGCTGCAGATACCCTTTACCTGGAATGTTTGATCCTCCTTGGAATAAAATATATACACTTTTCATCTGTCAGATTTAATGTCTCACAGGAGCTTCCATTTATTCCCTACTCATAAGGGGTTGTCTTGCATGCAGATGCACCAAAAACAGATATGACAGTATATGCACAGAAACCATCTCATGATAATAATCCATGCTCTGGTAATTTTTCATTTAAATACTGCAATGCTTTACATATGACTGCCTCTGAAACTAGTACAAAATTGTGCAGCAAGAGTACTAACTAGAACTGGGTACTATGAATGATGGCTGTGCAAATCTCTGAAGAAGTGCTTTGTGGGATTGAAAATTTGCATGAAGTACCTCTTTGAAATAGCCTTGCAAAGGGACAAGGCCCCCATTTCTAAACAGCATTAAATATACAGGGTGTACCAAAGGTCAGGCCCCATTGACAATTTATTAGATAAGTTACATTAAATGTTGGAATTGGTTGTCATTTTCTTCTTAACATTTTCTTATTCGTTTGACGTGACTTTTGAACATTCTTAAGTACAGGAACATTTTCTCTGATATTCACACATTCTAATGTGATGGTATCCTTTAGATCATCTATTGGCCTATGGGGCCTGACTTTCGGTACACTGTATATTTGTGTACAAAAGTAATTACTATGGCTGCTGCTTTTATTATTTATTCTATTGCGCAGTTCAATTTATATCTTTATTGTGTATTTTAATTTTTACTCCATATTTTTATATTGGGATGTTAAGGTCTTGTAAGCTGCCCTGGGCAAAACTGATCTTGAAAGGCATACCAATTTTTTTAAAAAGTCACCAAGTGCTGGGTGTTGATTTATGTGTTATCCAGCTAAGGCCTTATGCCATAAATAAGTAGTTCTGAAATGTACCTGGAGAGTCTGTCCCACTCTCAAGTAACACTTTCTCTCTCTCTATTTCATCCGCATCACGGTACAGGTCCTCCTCTCTGCAACAACATTGATATACACTTCACGTAATAGGAAAGACTGAATTCACAGAGATATCTTTCTCAGCAAAAGGAGCTAGGCATCTTTTCCCAGGCAATGGATGTCAACTAAGGTTGTCCATGCTGCAAAACTGATTAGGAAGAAATGCAGCACCTCTCTGCTACTCATTAAAGCAACTGTATCTTTTTTCAAGCTTGTGCCCAAACTTGAAAAAAAGGAGGTGACTTGAGTCAACTAATACGATACTTAAAGCAGACACATCTTTTTTCAGGCTCATTAATATTTTGGAGTTCTTCCAGCATATTGAAAAATTTCTCCCCATGCCCTTTTTAAATGCATGTGTAACTGATATTAGGATAGCGCGTACTTTGAAAACGATTCAGAAGTGCTTTGGAATGAGCATGAATGCAGCACTTTGCTGTTACTAATTGAAGTAGCAACATCATTTTTCAGCTGCTTCTTAATCATTTTCAAAGTGCACATAACCATCATGTATATATGCATTGAAAGGGGAAGGGGGAACTCCTTAAACATGTTGCAAGTACTCCAAATTACATTTCCTCAGAAGTAAATAATTTGAAGACATACCTTTATTCCTCTGGACTAAAATCTCTAACAGATTGTTGCCTCCCAGATTAGAATGCATTTTGTTGGTGATAGTAAAACCTTAAAGGGGAATTAAAATAAGATTTTAATAAGAAAGCAGCTAATATTCCACTTGATTTCCCACTTAACTTTAATATACCCTCAAAACCAGTACCAGAGTGTTGGTCCCTCTTCAGCATATTTGAAAAAAGCATACAAAAAATACCACCATGGAGAGAAAAAGGAAAGAAAGTCCTTGTGCTCCACTCTCAGTGTTTGATTGTGCCCTATGTTGGATGTTCAGTTAATTGAGAGCAACTGACTTCAAATGAGGCTTTTCCCCCCAGTCAATTAAAATAAGATGACATATATCCTGTAGCCAAAATCCAAACAACCCTGTGTGTGCACCTGAAATGCTTTAATGGAAAATTGCCTAAAGGATTTTCCGATTTTTACTTCTGGTGGTAGTCCTTTTAAAAATATCAGATGCAGAAGAAAAATATTCTTATCTCTTTATGAATGATTTTTCAAAGGATACTACAGGAAGATTAATATTCCCACAAGTAGATTTATGGTAGTCTGGATGTCACACTTACAGCACTATATCTTGTTTTAAATCTTAAACTGTTTGACTCAATTACCCCTTTTCCTGGTCTCAAATTATGTCATTACCCACACAAAAAAAACAGACTCTCTTGTTTCACCCAAGTGTCTCTGCAGCGGCAGTCCCAAACTGGGTCCTTAACTCACAAATAAGCAGTTACAAATTGCACCATGAATCCCAGTTTAAGAACCACTGCTTTAAATGAACCTTTCCCAACCTGGTACCTGCTAGATGTCAGAATAACTCCAATAATTTCTAGTTAGTATAGCCAGCTTGTTATGTGGCTTAAAAAATATCCTGGATCTAGGCACATAGGGCATAAATGAATACTAAGAGTAATACTCAAATATTGTTGTATTGACCCACAACAGTGGAGTGAAGTTGGTCTTTTTCTAACAGAGCAAGAATCAATGATATTTTTGTTGTGTCAAGGAGCTGCACAAATTTTTGCATAGCATTTCAAATTATATAGAGGTCCTACACACCCATGTCACAAAAAAATCTTCCACTAGTTCTCAAATAATATTTCCTAAATTCTGAGAAATCCTCCAATGTGTGCATCTCTGAATCCAACCCTGCTTCTCCTCCTCAAAAAAAAGTTAATTTAGATAGCTGTAATTTTCAGAGGGAAAAAGTACTGGCAACAGCCAACTTGGTGTCAAACAAAGTGTAACCATGTGCATAAGATAGTAAAATGAACACAGAATTACTTACAGGAGTCTGTTGAGCAAACTGCAAGGATGCTCAAGGGTAGGCACATCTTCACCATCAAAATGCATGCTAAGTCATCCCACTGGGCAGGAGAAGACAGCAATCTGTGATTTTTAAGGACTTGAAAAACAAAAGTAGCTTTTAACTTTCACAGACTGGTACTCCACTTCTTTGTCTAAAAGACTAAGCTCCTAAGAACTGCACTGGACTCATTTTATCAGCTGTTCAATCTTCACCAATCTAGCATCCTCCCAGCCACTTCGATCTTCACTGGACATTTTGGATCAGGATAGTAATAGGTTATTTTGATTAGCCAGTTGCTATGCACACAAATGGCAAATGCCTGAATGTTGATCACATAACCATGGGGATGCTGCGTAGGTCATAAATGTGAGGATTGAGCGTAAAGTTACTTTTTCAGTGCTGTCGTAACTTTGAACAGTCGCTAAATGAGGTGGTCAGTAAGTGAGGTCTACCTGCATGTGTATGTAGAGGAATGTGTGTGTGTGTGTGTGTGTGTGTATATATAGGTATATAAGCATGGCAATTTGATGAAGGGAATTCCCAGGTATTACAGTAGGTCAACAGTAAGTCTAAGAATATTGTAAAGAACAACAGAACTCAACATATAATTTTCTTTTAGCAATTGTCAAGTCTTGCTGATTTTCAGTATAAGACTAATTTGAACATTAGAAAAAAAAGAGACTGTACAATAAGCTAGCTGTTGTGGCCCCTATCGGCCTCTTGGATTTTTTAGCCTTTTTATCTTTGTAATGTCTGGTTTTTATACCTTTTAATTATGTATTTTTTATTTTAGTTTGTTGTAAGCCGCCCAGAGTCCCCCATTGTGGGGAGATGGGCGGGGACAAGTCTATTAAATAAAATAAAAAATAAAAAATAAATATCACCATTACAGAAATTTTAGTCACAACTGTTTGTAGAGGCCTCACCTTCTCTCGTATTGCTTTTATTTTTGTATTAATGGCTTTGAGAACTTTTGCACCAAGGCTCAACATTTTGGACTAGGAAGAAAAACACCAGGGTGTTATCACACAAATCTTTAGCATGAGGTGACCTAATCCTATGTGGTTTTACAAGCCATTAAAATACTTGTAATTACTGAAAGATCGAAAAGAATTAGAATGCCAAATATGCAGATTTGCTGAAAATGTGTTGTTTTGCAAGTCTGATCCCAACATAGGGAAATTCAGTGAAAGAAAACAAAACTAGGCAAATCTAAGTAAATTTTAGTGTTTAAAGCAAGGCTTCAAAGGAGTTAGGACTGCAAACATTAAGAGGTAAATACACTTAATAATGGTCTTAAGTCTTAAATCTAATAACAGGGATGTGGAAAGAAGTTATGCCAGAAAGTGGAGAAAGCAACTTCGTGTTTCTCTTTTGCAAAACACAGCTTGCAGGGAGTCAACATTATGATCCTACCACACATGAACCAATAAAAGACTCCATGCATATATTGAGCACCTGCAAAACTTCAGTTAACCAAATCACAAACTTTGAAATAAGCGTTCACAGTGAAACTGATGGCGTGAACTCACAAGTCGACAGAGAACTCCATTGGGCACGGGATGACTGACGCAGGCAGCTGTTCTTTCCTCTTGAGATACTTCTCTTGATGGACCAGAGATGTTTTCAAGACATCTGCTTGAGCCCTCTGCAGGTGACATGCACTGTCTTCATTGGCAATTAATTTGTGGCTGATGCTTGTGCTTGACATTTTATCACAAGGACTGCCTTTTTCTTTTTTGCCTTTAGAAAATGGTATGCTAAAAAACCCTTTCCTTCGTTTCTCTTCTGTGGTAACTGGAGGCCCTGATGCCTTCCTTGCCTTTGGCTGTGACATCCCAGGGCTATGAGAAAAATAGGCATATATGTACGTTCCGCGTTGCTTATACTGTACAATTAAATTTAATGCAAATGTTAGATCTGGGGAGAGTTGCTTGGCCAGACCTGACCAACTTGCAATCCCCTGGTTGAAGATGGCCAGATGCTTCTCAATCTGTCACCACCTTGTCTCCAGTTCCAGGCAGGAGGCTTAATGAACTCTTGCTGTATTGCCAGAAATGATTAATGGCCCATATTCCCCTTAGCAGGCCTCTAAGCCAGAAATATGGCCAGAAAATGTTCCACCTCAGGAAAATTTTGCATTTTCAAAGTTGTATGATGTTTACTCTTCAAATGATTATTCTAAGAAAAATGGAGAAACTAAAAGCATATTGCAATTGAATATCATTTGATTGCCTATTGCCCATCACTGTTTCCAATACTTCAGGTAAGATCATATTCAAAGTCTATTAATGGATATCCAAGATGCCATTCAAGATTTGGAAGATTAATCTTGTTTATATGAGTTTTACTTTAAAAGCAGTGCTGATCTTATCAGCCATTCATATTTCTTAACAAGCAGAGCAGCCTTCTCCAACCTACTGCCTTCAGGAGATGTTGAACTACAACTCCCAAATTCTTAGCCAGCATAGCCAACTATATGCTGGTTAGAAATTCTGCAAATTGTAGTCTAATACATCTGGATAGGACTAGATTGAAGGAAGGCAGATGTAAAGTAGTAATAGTAATAACAAGAAAAAGAACAATACAGCAGTTTTCCACATATCCCCTTCTTTCCTCTGACTTTCACTTATTCAGAATAATAAAATAGATACTTTCTGATGGGATGGGGGAAATCACAGCATCCTACTAACCCATGATGATTAAGCCAGAAAAGTACAAACATGTTTGTGGTAGGTCAATTACCCCACAATACTTATTGTTACTATTACTATTATATTTTTATCCTGCCTTTTTTTATTTTTATACACATGTATGCAAGTGTGTATGTATGTATGCATGTGTGTGTGTATATATAAATAAACATAAAAATAAAGGTGGAAAACTTACCTAATCCTCCCGCCTCCTATTTTCCCCACAACAACAACCCTATGAGGTGAGTTGGGCTGAGAGAGAGTTACTGGCCCAAAGTCACCCAGCTAGCTCAGCAGCCATTCTATAAATAAGGGGCCCAAAGAATTCAGCAGCTAAACTTGTATAAACTATTCAAAAGCACAGAAGTGGGATAAGGAGAGAAGTTGATAAAAGAAACAGCAAAAATACAGAATACAAAATATCCCTTCCCCCAAATCTTATCGTTTGTTTTTTTAAAAGTGGTGCCACTGTTACTTAGCCTACATCAAACGAGATTACACTGGTCTGTTAGAAATACAAGCAAAATTGGTGCTTTAAAGATACTATTTCATGTCGCTTACCTTTCTTGGATGGATTGTGCCTGGACGTTACTTAGCTTAAATCGCTTCGTATTGTCTGCCACCGTTGCACTGCAGGGACCAGCGCGAGCTCTGCTCTCTGGCTGAGGTCTCTGCTTAGCTAGTTTATTCTCATCTTCCATCACAGCAGCAGGAGCGGCTTTTCCATTATCGACTGGCGTGCAAAGCAGCTCATCTTTGTCTGTGCTCATCTCTAGAGGGCTGGCCAAATGACTGATATGAGAAGATTGGCAAAAGACAGGATTTTAAGCGCCTTGCAAGAAAGTGCCTCCAGCCAGTCACAGAGAGGCATGTAGTACTGAGTACAGTAGAGGGAGTAACAGGTCCGAGCCCTTACGGGGCTCCGCAAAGCAGCAATCCCAAGGGTCTTGGGGAGGGGGGAGTAAGCCCCAAGAAGGCCAAGTAAAGTTACTATAAACAAACGCCATTGGGACTGAGTTGTAAGAGCAACGTGAAAAGGAACGAAATGGGACTTCGAAACTCTGAAGGTTGACTACTTTGGATCGTTTGCAGGCGTCCCATTAGACCCAGCAAGACGCAATTCGCAGGAAATATGCAAAGGATCAGCGGGAGCTTCTAATATCCAGCATTATTCCCTTAAAGCGCTACAGGAATAAAACAACAGAGGAGGTACTGAATTTTTTTTATATTACCTTTTATTGCAGTAAATCTCGTGTTATCGAACGACACCCGAAAGGAACGCACGGGCGTTTTGCGGAATCACTTTTGCTTCCGTATTCTCTATAGATTGCTGAAACTAGACATATACATAGCAGAGCTTACTTCCGAGTTCGCTTTGAATTAGCAAGGGCGTTTACTGCACAGTAAACACACCAGCCTGAGCATAGCTAGATGAGGAAACAGAAAGTGCTTGCGGCCTCTACGACAACATCGCCAGATAGAAAACGGACTGGAATCCCTGACCTTTGGAACGACGCGTTATTTTAAAGGAGCAAAAGCTTTCCTGCACATTACAGCCCAGTGCATGAGCCTCGTGCTTTCCTGGGAAGGGAAGAAAACTGCGCTGAAACCTACTATTCACGTCCCGCGTCTGAGTTTAGTCCAGGTTTATTCGAGGTTTCCAACTCAAATATTTAAAATACTGGGGTTTAATGGCGCAACCCGAGTTCCCATAAAGGGACTGGCGGTCAGAGTTTAGAGAACAGGACAAGCGTTCCTTCTGATGCGAGTCCTTTGCCCCTTTTCTCCTTTCCTATCTCTATCGCTTCCATGGTCACAGCTACCTCCGCTGGCCTTGCTTCGCTGACGTTTGAGTTGCAGCTGTGGCAGCGGTGCCCGCACCGTGCTAGGTCGGATTTTGTTGCCCTTTGGGCGAGCTCTCGTTGGCCCTCGTCCGTAGCGGCTTCCTAGAGGCCGAGTCGGATAGAGGCTCCAGTTGGCAAGGCGGCTCTGGGGCGGGAGCCGAGCGCTGGGAGGCGTTGCCCTTTTCCCGGCAGAATTCTTTCCCAGCCCCCTGGAATCCCGCGCTTGAGCGCGTGGGAGGCTTCTAAAATAGCAACGTTCTCTCCCGGTGTAGTTGCTGCGCCAATATGGGCGTTTAATTTGGATTACGGCCTATTGCAATTGGTAGAAATTGTTTTTGGTTTTTTTTAAGGACGGCTAGGAGGAAGGTCCCCCGCCACCCCCACCCCCACCCCCCCGCTCCTGCTGTGCCGTCTGATAGTGGCAGGCGGGGGTGGGGGTGTTCCTGGGAGGGATCAGCGACGAATGCCGGGAGTGTAAGCCAAGAGTATAAATTCCCAGCAGGGTCACCCAAGGTGTGAAAGTCATCCCGGTTACCCAACTAAAGGAAGTTGGCAGTGGTGTTTTAGGAAAACGTTGAAGGTGGATATCACTTTAGTGAGGGGTTTCTCAACCTCAGCAACTTTAAGATGTGTGGACTTCAACTCCCAGAATTCCCCAGCCAGTTGCTGGGGTTGAGAAACACTGCTTTAGTGACAAGGCAGAGGCATCGATTCATTCTGCATGGGAGAAGGCAGTGGAAACCACTCCTGTGTTTTATCAAGAAAAACATATGGATAGAAAATATAAAATGATGGACATATAGTGCCGATGATTGGCCCCTCAGGTCAAGATGGCCTTCAACACGCTACTGAAGAAGAGCTGAGGATCTTTCAGAGTACTAAAATTGATTATGTCAAGGCTAGATTAAAGCGATCAGGATGTCTGGTTGCTGATGATATGCCGAAAGAAAATCCAAGGCTGCAAAGAAAATTGCAGTGGGAGCATGGAACGTAAGAAGCATGAACATGGGAAAGCTCAGCATAGATGAAATTAACTGCATATGAAATGAAAGATGAAATGAATCAACTGCAGAGTCCTTGGGGTTCTCTGAACTTGGTTGTTTTCTTGCAAACATTTCATTACCTGGCTAGGTAATCTTCAGTGCTAGACCTGCATATGAATTGCATATTGACATCTTGGGCATCAGCAAATTGAGATGGACTGGAACGGAATACTTCCAGGCAGAAGATCACACCATTTACTATTCAGGACATGAAAAACAAAGGAAGAACACCGTCGATTTCATAATTAAGAAGAATATAGCAAGAACAGTACTGGGTTACAATGCAATTTAATCATTCAAGTTTATGCTCCAATCACTGACAGAGAAGAAGAGAAAGTTGATGAGTTTTATGATCAAGTTCAATTTGAAATTGACAACATGACAGCAAGATGTGCTGCTTGTGGTTGGAGATTGGAATGCCAAAGTTGGAAATAATAAGGAGGAAAATGTGGTTGGGCTATACAGCCTAGGAAACCAAAATGAAGCAAGGGAACAATTTATCAATTTCTGTTACTCCAATGATTTCTTCACAGCTAACACTGGCTTAAAACAATTAAAACAACACCTCGATACATGGACATCACCAGATGGAGTACAAAGAAATCCAATTGACTATAATATTGCTAGAAGGAGATGGAGGATCTCAGTTCTGGCATCAAAGACATGGCCAGGTGCTGGCTGTGGAAAAGGTCACGAACTACTCAGGTGCAAGTTCCAACTTAAGCTAAAGAAGAAGAAAGCCAATCAGTTTCCACAATATGATCCTGAGCATATACCCACATTTTCAAGGAGAACATCAGGAATTGCTTTGAAGTCCTAGACATCATGTAAAACCTATACATAAGTCAGGAGGCCACAGTATGGTTAGAACATGGTGAAACAGGCTGGCTCCAGATTTGGAAAGGAGTGAGACAAGACAGTATACTCCCCCCTTATTTATTCAACCGATATGCTGAACATATTTCGAGGGAAGCTGGATTGGAAGAAGATGAGCATGGTTTTAAAATTGGAGGAATGGTTTTCCCTATAGCACTCTATGGAAATGAAAGTTGGACATTAAAGAAGGTGGATGGGAAGATTATTGATGCCGGAGAAGAGTCCTGAGAATATGAAGGATAGCCAGGAAATAAACAAATGAATCATTGAATAAATCAACCCCCAGTTCTCACTTGAGGCACCAATAACCAGCCTCTGTTATCATACTCTGGATATATTATCGAAAGACCTAGCTCTCTTCAGAAATATATAATGCTGGGAAAGTTGGAAGGAAAGAGGGTGACCAGCAGCAAGGTGGATGGACTCAGTTATAGCGGTGATGGGTGTACCATTGGAAGACCTGATGGACCAGATTGGGGACAGATCCTCCTGGAGAAAATCTGTGTGGCAGCTAAGAGTTGACTGACTTGAGGGCATATCATCATGAGTGTGGTGCTGATGCTACAAATGTGTCGCTATTAGGGCTGCTATATCTGGGTGACAAAAATAGTTGTCTTTCTGCAGTCCAAATCTGGGAGGTCTGTTTATTATTTTGCAAAAGCCTGTACTGTTTTATGCAGATA
The DNA here is from genome assembly GCF_059951505.1 of Python bivittatus. Taxonomy (NCBI): domain Eukaryota; kingdom Metazoa; phylum Chordata; class Lepidosauria; order Squamata; family Pythonidae; genus Python; species Python bivittatus. The sequence goes on from NW_028277113.1 coordinate 714,731, forward strand.
TTCTGATACTGTGTGTGGCTAACTTTCTGCATATGAAGAGTAGGAAATATGTATTTAGAAGTACAAATTGAGAATAATGTTTCTCAGGGATCCACATATAGGGAAGTAGCCATGTTTGTAGATGATGCCTAGTTACCAAGGAATTTAAAACATACTGTTTTTTAGCTTTTTATCTCGCCTTCCAATCCTCCCCACAGATGATATCTAAAGGAGGTTAGCAATATACAAAATTAAAATAGAGGGCAAATGAATTTATCAGTACTTGCACTGATAAAACTTAAAACACTAATAATAGTAAAATTCAAAAGGCCAAACTGAAGAGTACATTTTGACCTAGCGGGCCAAACATAACCCCAAATAAAGTATGTTTCAGAGCTTGGGAATAACACAATAGAGGTAGTCCTCGAGTTACAACCACTTGTTCAACAACTGTTCAAAGTTATGACAACACTGAATGAGGGGGACTTACAATGGTTCCTTGCAGTTCTGGTCATTGCAACATCCCCATGGTCACATGGTCACCCTTTGTGACATTCCCTGCTGGCTTCTCAAGCAAAGTCAATGGGGAAGCAGGCAGGAAGTTGGAAGTCACAATCACATGAGGTCTTTGCTTAATGACCTGCACAGTCCTCATTTAATGATGGCAACCGGGACTGCCAGAATTGCTATCACTAAGTGATGTGGTCACGTGACATTACGCTTTATGACTGTGTCATTTAGCAGAGGAGTTCCCGGTCCCAATTGCTGTTGTAACTCGAGGACTATCTGTATTCATCATTACTGTGCAAGTAGAAAGATTCCAGAAGAGCCTCTCCTCCAGATTTTAAAGTTTGGGCAATACTTATGAGATAGGCAGAGCAGTAAGCCATTTAAGAGTGAAAGCCTGGGAACTAATGAGTAACTAGTGCAGTTCATCTCCTATGGATATGGTCAGATTTCAGTGCACCATAATACTGTAGTAGTCTGTATCAGTACTTCTAGTTTGGATCAATGGGCAAGTAAATGGCAGCAATTATTATTGAAAATTGATGTATATTGGGGCTGTGTACATTCACTTTTATATATAGACTATTGAGGTCTAAACTAGGAGTGAATTCCCAGGAAATCTTCCTCATTTGAAACCTTTTTTTTCTTTACATTTTATTTTCAAATTATTGTCCTGTGGGCCAAGACTTAAGCCCTTTTCCCACTGCTGATTTTAAAGTACTATCTACCCATCCTTTAGATGGAAGGAAACTATATGGGGCATGAAATTTGAGGGCCCCATTGATGTTTCCCATCCGAAATCTATTGCTTCCATTCTGACTTATTGCTAAATGGTGCTGTTCTACTTACATATCTGCAGTCGGTGATAGGCAAAGTGATTGACTGAGTTCTCTGCTGGTAGGAAAACCATCTCTCATTCGCAGCACTGAAGTGTCTCTGATTATAGAATTCTGTCTCTAAGCATCTCGCTGTTCCCCTTCTGCATCTTATTCTTTTGTAACCTGTTCATACATTATGTGCATAACTGCTATTAACTTTTTTTAAAAAAAGAAACAATATGTAAAGCATAGAAAAGAGTAAGGAATAGTAAACAGAAGAAATGTGGAGACAGAGAAATAGAGTAGGGAATAGAGAAGAGGAAATGTAAATGTAGTTTACACCAACACAGCAATTCTCCATATCATTCTATTGTTGCAAACTATTATTACTTCCATTAAGTTGGTACACCACTTTATACACTGACCTTTTTTTTTTTTTTAAACTCCCTACCTCGGTTTTTCAGGATCACATCAACTCCATCTAAATACCACTTACCCAGTCTTCCCTGTCTTCTCATTTTGTAATTTAATCCTCATTGTCTCTGTATGACCAACCAACTCACCATATAACATAAATACATCCTTTTCTTAGTTTCTGCTCAGTTGAACCATGTACTAAACATTCCAATGATCATCATACATGTTTTACTTCTGTTATATACAGCTCATATCACATTCAACCAACCAATCTTAAAATTTGCATTACGAGACAGACAATCAGCCTGCAGAGCCAGCAGGCAATTAGGCACCTGCAAGCAGCTTCAAAAGACGATGAGCAGGAATAGGAAAGATCTAGTTTACATAATGAGGAACTGGATTCTGGTAGGGTGCCTAGCCTAAGAACATGCTGGTAGCCACAAAGGGCTTGAGAAGAGAGGGCATCAGTGCCCCTAATCAAGCCATGCTAGTACCTTCAGTCCCTTATTGTAATGGTATGTGGGAATGACCTTGGGAGGCAGGAGGAAGAGCCGCAAATTGGACCACTGGCATGTAAAAGATACTTCAGCCCTCAGAAGGACAGAGGGTGCAGGAAGCATTTCAGAAGGGACCCTCCCTAGTTGTCCAGAGAGTTAAAGGAAAGGAGGGGAGAAATACTTTCAGACTTGCAGGATTCAGTTAATGTAACCTTACAGTAAAAATAGAGCTGGTATTCCTGGTTGTGCTTCTTCTCTGAACTACCTCGAAGGGCTGACACTTTCCCTCTGTTGGAAACAACTCTCCAGATTCAAACCAATTCATGTTGCTATTGTTTCTTGCTTTATATTTGGACCCCAGGCTTCACATTGGGACCAGCTTGTGAAATTCCTTGATGCTCAAACCCTGGACTGTTCTGGACAACTCTTGTAGCTCTGCCTCCGCCTTTCTCCTGCTAACAAATTGCTATGATTTATGACACAAGGTAAGTCACAGACTCTTTGAATCTTCTATATCTTAAGTGCCCTCTGGCTAATTACTCACTGAATACCTGGCTATTATGATAAAGTTTATTTCATGGCAATAAAGCCTTTCACATTTTTATTTGTCTGGTTATCTTTTTCTGTTTTGTGTCAGCTGGCGTGGGATACACAGCCTTACTATTTTTCAACATTCTTCCATATTTATGACTTTTTAATCCATTTTTTTCTTGAATGCTAACATTCCTGTTATTCTTTTAAATTCCCCTCTTTGACATATAAGCGTCATTCACATTCTTCCTAGTATTCCATTACTTCTTCCCATCAAAACCATTTCATTGCTTTTATACTTAACTCCATTCACTCTGCTGGAGGCTTCTTGTTTAGTCCTTTTCATCCACTTCCAAAACAATTTTTTTTTTTTTTTAATTTCCATCAAAACTGCTTTGCATTTTCTCTGTTTCTTTTAATCTTGCTCTCTTTGGTGACATTCTTTGCCTCTGTCTTTTCCTCAGTACACAATATAACATTCATCATTTTTTGCAACAGTCATTTTATGTGCATTTCTTCATCATTCACAATCTCTTGCACTACATCTTTACACCAAGCATCCTTTCTCGTTAGTATAATTTCATATACTTCTATGGTATTTTGTAACGTAATTCGTTTCACTTTGTTCTGAGTAGCGTTCGTATAATTGTTTGCTATGTTCACTTTCCATTCATCCTGATGGGAGATTAATCCACATTTAGAACTTTGATCATCCTTGTATTCTTTGCTATTTCTATTAGTCATTCACCATAAATAATTACATTTTTACTCCTTTGCCACATGTATGCATAAACAGATTTACATTTAAACATATTAGAAATAACACATATTTTTAAACCGATACCCAGCAAACAATCACCATTCACATTCATTCATGGATATTCAAATGGTCCAATCATTTTTCTGACTTGTTTCCACCTATTCAGTCATATCACCCAACAAAAATTATTTTCTCCTGAGATTGCATGGATTCAGGGTGTTGTGCACTTCCCTCCCACCAAAACTAGGACAACTGGGTTTCTTTATTTCTACTTTTTAATTGGAGTATGACATGCAACTGTCACCTTCTTATGGATTTCTGCTTATAAAGTCAGTTTGGAATCACAAATAGGGCTACATCAAAACCTGTGCTGTTATTTAGAATGTCTCTTCATTTCCTTTGTTTCAATAAGCAATGAATGCCAACTTCCAGATTCCTATTCATTATCAGTCAATTATTTTGCTGTTTCAGTCTTGCACTAAAACTGGAATGGACCTTAGAGGTAAAGTACTTACAGTAGTAGTAACTCAGCAGTCAAGTGCTGCTTCACAATTCTGATAGAACACTGTTTAAATGTAGCAGCACCAACTATTTCCACCATCCCTATAGAGAATGTAAAATGGTGATATCTGTGTGTGATTGTGATACAGGATAGATGTGTGCTTGGGACTGGGAACTGTATTTACAGGGCATAAAACTAGAACACGTTAAAAAATACAGCCCTGCCGTTCTTGTGCAGATCCAAAGATGACTATCTCAGTGCTGCTGCTTTTTAGAGAGACCATAGCAGAATGAGAAGGGCATCATTAGCTTGAAATGGCCAGAAGGCACTTGTCTGATTTCACATACCTGACCTGGCTTCCGGTATAATGGTGGTGAAGTGAAACTTCAGATTTTATACACCTTGCAGTTGGTGTTGATGCTGTCTGCTTCAGGGATATTGCAAAAGATGACATAAGACTATCTCCCAGGCTTGGGATAATATGAAAGCAAAGTCATGGGGTCATGGCAATAAAACAGTGTTGTACCATGGCTAGGTATAAGTGGGGACATGGTCTTGTAAGCCGCTCTGGGTGGTTTTTAGCTCAAGAATAAACACTTTACATGAAGAAATAATTCATTATCATGGGATGCTGTTAGATCTCTTGGCTTAGTGGCTTCAAAAAGAAGGAAAAACTAAATAAAATTCATGAAATATAATCCAGTTTAGTGAAACTTGAGGTTTCACAGGTAATTGTATATCTCTAAGCAGAATAATTATCATGAAGTTCAGAGCAGCCAAGAGAGGGGCTGTTTTTACAGATAAAATATACAGTACAGATGCTCTCCTAATTGCTCTTCAGACAAAAAAAAATAAATATAATCTAGATTATAACAAACTAAAGGTTGCTGGAACTAAAAGATAAAAGGTCCCAGATGCAATATAAAAAAGTATGTTTGCCATTAACTACTTCATACTCTTTTTGTCAAGGCTCAGAGTAACTCTTGGAAATCCAGGAGTCAACTAATTCCTTTCCCCAATATAGAAAGCTCTTCAGCAAACATTCCCTCTACAGCTTCTAATTAATGTTATTGTTACCATTCTTAATCAGCCAAAATAAAAATTTCAAGCATCAATACAGGATAGATGAAAAATAAAAATTTGAGAAATTCAGACACAAAAATTACAGATCCACAGCTATCAAGCCTTTTGGAGTTCAGTGTTAGCTCCCTGTTGCTTGTGGGAGAATTGAACCCTGTTTGTTCTATGTTAAGTCTTTAGAGGTAAAGCTGCATTCTGCACCTCATCTCCAATTGTAGGTCTAGGAGGATGGAAAATTGTCCAGTTAGGTCAACAGTGCCAAGACCCAGAGGCTAAAATTAAATTAATAATTAAAACCATTAAAGCCATACTTGATTAAGACTCTTCTATGGACTCCAACCATAGAAAAGCATTAGATATGCAGCATGGAACTTTAACAACAGTTCTAGGAACTTTGAACTGAATCATCTTCAGCCGTCCAAAGTCTTTGTATGCAGACCTGGGCCTATTACAGTAATTGATTTATGACTTTCACTTTCAGGACTAGGAAGATCTAATTTCCAGCCTTGCAGGAAAGAAAGAAGAATGGCCAGTGCACTCCTTTGGGTATAATCTATACCAGTGTTTCTCAACCTTGCCAGCTTGACGGTGAGTGGACTTCAACTCTCAGAATTCCCCAGCCAGTGTGGCTGGGGAATTCTGAGGGTTGAAGTCCACACATCTTCAAGTAGCCAAGGTTGAGAAACACTGCTCTAAAACATGCCTTTATTGCACTTCTCAGGAAGCAGAGGAAAGACATATTGAAAGAATGTGACATATTTTATGACTTCCTATTGACTTGGAATCTAAGCCTGTAGTTTGCAAGTCCTTTTGTAAAGTCCATGGCCTTCCTCTATGTAATGGAAGCAAAAGCACTAAGTAATTTCTTCAGACCAATTGAGCATCACTACGGCTCTACATGACAACCTGGGAGGCTGGTACTCATTTTTGTAACTTAATAGAATTAGACCATTGAACTGATATGGAAATCAGCAGAGAGCGAAGATACAGCCTCACCTGACCTTTTCCTGAATAGAAATTCAAGCAGAAATACTCCCTAGATAAATGCATGGAACCTGCACCCTAGTGTTATTGTGAACATTTTTATTAATAGCAACAGTTCTCTTATTGATGAAAAAGAGCTCTAATTTCCATTATAACCTTTCTCTGGGAATCAAGTCAAATGCTGATTTAAGATCTACAAAGAATACATTAATGCTCCTGGGGAGGGAAGGGGGTACTGGACTGTTTTTCTGACAGATGTAAAATATAGCATTGGTCAATTTTTGATTATCTGACCGTGACCCCAGCATGCATGTCTGCTAAGATATTTTCCTTCTCCAACCAACTGCTAAGTTTCTAGAGCTGATACTTACATATAGATTGTTTTCCGTCTTCAGTTGGTAGAGGCTAGGAGGTCTTTCCCCATTTTCTAGATGAGATTGGTGATAGATTGACCCCAGTCTGTGAGGAGCTGGAATGACTGATCAATTTATGTGAAAAAATGCTACAAGGACAGAGGCCTACCAATCAATCTCGACATTTAACAATTCCAAGAGGATATGATCACATCTGGAGGTTTTCTCCTTTGAACCTCAATTTTGTGTTACTGCCACTCTTGTAATTTGTAGGAGCTGAAAATTTGTTAGGGTTGTAGTTCAGAGCTACAGTACTAGGGGTGTGGATATTATCTTGCCACTCATTCTGTGTGTTGGCCTGACTCTTTGAAAGAAGGCTAAACAAGCCCTTTTTTATTACTTTTCATCAAATGCGACGTTCTACAACACATCATTGATGGGGGGAATCAGTGTTATCTGGGTAATGTAGGTGGAGATGACACACTAATCAGGGAACATTAATTTGGAAATTGGATGCCTGTAATGGTCTATGGGGATATCTTGGAGAGACAGGAGGAAGAAGAGCCACAGCCAGGGCAACAGTCAGATAAGAGACATTGCAGCCCACCGAAGGAATGGGGATGTGGGAAGTGAGTCAGAAGGGATCCTCCCTAGTTCCCTGGAAACTAGGAGATGTGCTTTCAGACTTGCAGGATTCTGTTACTGTAACCTTACAATAAAGGTAGTGTTAGTATTCACGGTATTGGTTTCTTGTCTGGACTACCTTGAAGGGCTAACACATCCTCCCAACACCCATCTTTTGGGCCATATCCTTCCCAATTTCGTACAATAGCAGAAGTCTAAAACTCTGGGTCAACTCATACTCCTTTTGTTTCTCAGTGAGCAGCTGAGAGAGATGAGCAGGTGATGTATGAACAGGAAGGATAGGGCCACAGGACCAGTAAAGATTAATGAAATTCTAGAGGGAATACAGTGGTTGTAATTGCTAACTAAGGATCAGTTTGGATATTGATTAAGAATGGCCCTATAGAGTGGGAACTTAGTTTCCATGCTTGGCCTCAGAAAGATCAATGTTCAGACAGTTACCAAATCTTATCACTCATTTGTAGTCCAACTTGATTCTTTAAGTATGCAAAACTTTTATAACTGACATAAATGTGTGTGTGTGTGTGTGTGTATGACTGACAGTGTATTCCCTCAGTTATTCTATTTTAATATCCAAAGAAAATAAATGAACAAGATAAAACCTCTAAAAGCCTACAGTTCCAACTGGGTCTGCTGTTACCCTGTTTCCAAGTCAAGCAGGTGCTATATCAGTCTCTGGGCATTTGACTTCTAAAATGTTGGGCCTTCTACAACATAAAAATCCTTTCTGCTTTCTTCTTAAGCCTTTTTTGTTTTAGAGAAATAAAGCCAGGCCCCCAAAGTTGCCTAATTTCCGTGATTTTTGGACCATGCCTCCCTCATTCTTCATCTAGGTCCATGCAGAGAACAGCATGCTGATTCTGAGTATGCCAAAGCATCAGTTGATGTACAGACATTGTTAAATCAATACTGTAATGTAAATGAAGTATAATAGAAGTGGTTGCCCATAACTGAGCTCTTCCTAGAATTGGGTCCTTGTGCTATTACTGGAACTGGAACCTAATGCAGGAGCATCTTGCTCTTGGAAGGTGTGGATGAAGCGTAAAAGAAGTAGTTGCCCCTGTCTGTGTTTCCCTCACAAACTGCAAATCATTAAATGCTGGATTCTGGTGCTGTTCAAGCAGTTGTAGTATAACCCGCTTAGTGGCAGAATACCAGTGAACACTGTTCTTCTTTAGATCCTCATGGTCATTGAGAAAAAGCAAGTAACCTGAGAGGGCAGATTGGGCTTACTCTCCTATCAGCATAAAAGAAAAAGGGCAATCCACTTTTATTGTGTGTTGTAATTTATCCTATAGAGCTGTGTATCAGTCAGGTAGTGACCAGCCCTGTTCCAGGCACATCAGATGATCTGTTTGTCCTTAAAAGGACTTGAAGAAAAGTGTGCACATTATTCATATCTATATTTATATTTCACCTCCTTGTTATAAAAATGGTAAACATTTGTAAAGGAGTTGCACATCTTCACCTGGAGGTTTTAATGAGGCAGGATGCTTTGATGCCATGTGCATTCTTGTGGTTGATTGAGGGGTCACTCCAGATGGAGAGAGAGAGAGAGTTTACAAAGCAGCCAAGATTATATTAAAACTGTTACTTTTTAAATTATGTCTGACTGTGACTTGACTCAGAAGTAAACAGGGTTTGATGTCAGTTGTACCTTGATTAGAGGCCATCAGGAAATCCTGGAATTGTTAAAATAAAATCTTAGACATGTTCAAATAAAACATTTATTTAAAGAACCCAATTCAAACAATTCAAATGGAAGGTTAAAAGGGTTAATAAAAGCATATATCACTACATTGCATAAAAATATAACATAAAATAGATAATAAAATATACAATAAAAACAAGAGAGAGTAAAAAATAGTAACTAAGATTTAAAAATATCACAGTGGAATTAACAAACATATTAAAAAGATTGAAGAACAAATCAAGATTCCAATAATAACTTTTGTGGGGTAAACAAAAAGAAGAATTTGGCCTATTAGGTTTTGTAAAAGGATAACTCTTTTCCAAATTGGATCAAAAGTAACTTATGTAATATATCACAACAACTTCCATCTTTTATACATCAATTTTTCTGTAACAACAGTCTTCCATAGTTTTTTATACCAGAGATCTAATGATGGAGGCTCTGAATTTTTCCAACATTGTGCTATAGCCAACCTTGCAGCAACCATCATTAATTGAACAGTTTTGTTTTCAGTGAATTGTCTTACTAAATAAAAATAGTAAACACATCTTGGGACCATAATTAAGTTTTCTGATATCCATGCTGTTAATCTCTCTAATCCCTTCTGTCCAGAATCTTTGTACAATCTCACAGGACCACCATACATGCATATAGATGCCGTCTGCTTCACCACACTTCCAACATTTATTTGGGCCTCTCCCAGTAATTTTAACAACTTGTACAGGAGTATAATACCATCTGTGAATTACTTTTAAATAATTTTCCCTGATCTTTGCTGATATAGATCATAATGCGGTGTTCTTCCAAAGTGTAGCCCGTTGTGTATCTGAGATGCCCTAAATCTGATTTCCATGTTTCTTTGAGAGATGTTGGTCCCCATTTGGAATAAGGTAATAGGAAGCTACTTCTATTGTGTTGGAAAACAAACAGTTTGGATGTGCTTGTATAGTTATCAATAGCTGAGCTTTAATTTTTGAATTAAAAAAAGATTACATAGTATTTAGACATTTTAATATGCCTATAATGTTTGATACAAGATGTTTCCAGGATGCTTATCTCTTATATAAACAATGAACTTTCACCAGTCCTTTTAAAACTACGATTTATTACTTTGGCTTGTCATACAATGGATTTTATCAGATACTTTTTTAAATAAAGCTATAGAGCATCTATCCATTGAAATGTTATCCACATATTTCCATTGTTTGGCAATGACTAATTTGGCTGCTATAAGCAAAAACTTCATGAGTTTTTTACTTAGCAATTTCTTATGCTGACCCTGAAATATGTGTAGCAAGCCTAGGTTTGGAGAGAATTGACTCTTTCATTTAGTTATATATTTCTTTAAACATATTTTTCCAAAATTCCAATTCTTTATCACATCTCCGCAAAAGGTGAAAGAATGTTCTCTTCCATTGATAGCCTTGCCAGCATCTTACTGAATATTGAGTGGATATATGTGAGATTCTTATTGGGGTTTGATGCCACCAACATAAAGGTTTAAGATGCAATTCCTATATGGATGCTGATAAAAGCCAGAGGGACTGCCAAATAATTGTTCTTCCGAGTCTAAGTCCCCAGGCCTCTTTTCACCCTGTGGGAGATTCCCCATAATCTGCTTCAAAAACTAATTTTTTAAAAAATTATACCGTTAGGTTCTGTGAAATAGTTTAACATTTTCAAAAAGAGATAGATGTTTATTTGCAATTTCCATCACTTGCTTATCTTGTAATATTGAATTGACCTGACACCACAGAAATCATGGGACTTTTTGTTTTCATTGTTGTTTAACTTTCTAAATTACAAGGTTTTGGGGTTTTTGTAGAAGTCTTTTATTCTATCAAGACCTTTCTTTTATCATGGTTTCAGTTGTATGGCTCTATCCTTATGTTATCAGTGAAGTTAGATGCCTGGAATGAGTTCTGACAGTCTCATCCTCCAAATTTAGCACATTACTTGCATAAAAGTATTATCAGAGTCCTTTATTTTATAAAGCTCTATTGGGGAGAAAAGAGACAAATTTAAATTCTTACCCCAGAACTGAATACCTTCTATCTCCACCCATTGTTTTGTGGAATCCTCCATTATAAAATGAATAATATGTGCCAATTGGGTTGCTTGATAATATATATATATATTTATTTTGTGGCAAAAATTATATTTATTCTGTTTTAGAGTTAGGGTCAGAATGCTATGCTATGCTATGCTATGCTATTCTAAATCAACATATAATAACATTTGTTTCTGACAATTAGAAAAAAAATGTTGGAAATATCTGTTGGGAGAAGTTGAAATAAATACATCAGTTTTGGAAGTGCCATCATCTTTTCTGCTACTATACTACCTAAAATGTTTAGATAAATCTTGTTCCATCTTTTCATACCTTTTCTTATTTTTTCCGCAAAGCAATTATTACTGAATAGTGTGTGGCATTGGAGAGGGTTATGATCATGTCATTGGCAAATAAATTCAATAAGGAATTTTCACCATCTATGTTAATTCCCTGCATTTGATCATTTGCATGTAACACAATAGCCAACATTTCAATGAGTAAAATAAGCAGTAATGGAGAAAGGGGACTTCTCTGTTTGGTGTCCTGTATTATCAGAAATTCTTCTGTAGCAAAATTGTTTTTGAAAATTATTTTGGAGAAGTGGATTATATTTAATAACTTTCTGATGGGACTAGACATAATTCATTTAGGAATAAAGCCAGATTGAACTGGATGTTTAATTATAGCAATAATTAATCTGAGACAATTGGCTAATAATTTTGAGTATAATTTTTAATCTAATTATGAGCTAGGCCTATATAAGTAACCTCCTGTGAGTTTTTCCTGGCTTTAGGTGTAATTTGAACTTTTCTCTATGAAGGGGGGACAGTTCCCTTGGTGTAGTCGATTAGATATTTCTAAAAATTCTAGAACTAAAATATCCTAATTCTAGATACTTCTTTATAGGACTCATTAGTAAATTCATCTGGGCTAGGTAAGTTTCCATTTTTTTAATTTTAGGAAGCCATTATTCAGATTCTGTGAATAGTAAGTCTAAATAATGAATGTCTTGTGTTGAGAAAACTGATATTCCAATTTATTTAAGTAGTTCTAATGTCCCCATGGTGTTGGATTTTTGGAGGTATATAAATCTTTTAATAATCTTACAAATTCAGTATTGATATTATCAATGTTAGTAATTATTTGGCCTTTAGATTGATGTTATGAATAATTTTACCCTGCTTTTTTCAGTTTATTAGTTAATAATGTAGAATTCTTGTTATCACACTCGCAATATGTGTGTTTGGAGTATAGAAGCGGCGTTGAAATTGTATTGATCTCTAGGATATCTAATTCTTTCCTTTTCAATTCTGTTTATTATATTTTGCTAACAATTCTTTAATTTCTAAATCTAGTTTACCAGACTGGTATGAAGTTTTCTTTTTAATTATATTCCTTTGATTAATACAGTCCCCTCTTATTACTGCTTTCATTGCTTTCCATCTTATCATATGAATGACCTCAATTTGAAAGCATCTTTGCCTTTTATAATTTAAAAGTCTATTTCAAATTAGCTTGCTAGTGTTTTAAGTGTAAAGTGCAGCTGAGTATGCAACAGAAGTGGAAAACTCTAGGGATTTACAGAAAGAACAAGAAAAGCAGAAATGTCCCCCCCACCCCCCAAGGTTTCATTGCTTTCTATTAAGAAACACAAAAATATAATTCAGTTCTACCATCCGTCTCCAATAAAAGTATAATTCTTGGAAATTGCAACACGTGTTCTAATCCCAAGACAGTCTTTCCCCCTTTTTGACTAAATATCAGATTTCAAAAACAGAGATCCTCACACAAAGCTGTATCTTTAATAACAAACCAGAGTAAAATAGTGATTTCCTCTTCCAAGAAATTGACTCTACTTAATTAAATTCCAGCTTTGGAGAATCCACCAGTGTATGTCTAGACAACCAATGTTATTCTTTCTAAATTGCTTTCACATAATGTCATGGGGAAAGGAGAATGAGCAAACATCACTATCATATGTGTTTTAAAAATTAGCTTTTCCCTTGAGAGAGTTTAGAACTACAGCATTCATTTGTAATCCAAACTGCTTGAAATGGATAGAATCTTCATTCATATGTATCACTACAATATGATATCAGTCTCAATTTGCATCTAAGGGGTTTTTTTTCATTTTAGGCTAGAGGAGCCATTCTAACAGTTAGAATTCTGTACCTGTATGCTTATACAAGTACTAAATAAATATGGTGAGTGCTTCTCCAGCGATAGATAGATAGATAGATAGATAGATAGATAGATAGATAGATAGATAGATAGATAGATAGATAGATAGATAGATAGATAGATAGATAGATAGATAGATAGATAGATAGATAGATAGATAGATAGATAGATAGATAGATAGATAGATAGATAGATAGATAGATAGATAGGCAGGCAGGCAGGCAGGCAGGCAGGCAGGCAGGCAGGCAGGCAGGCAGGCAGGCGCAAAGAAGGTAAGATTTATAGTGTCCCTTGTAGTAATTGTGGGCCAAGTTACACACTGGTCTGGTTTAGATATAAAATTAAACTATGGTTGGTGTTATGTGCACAAGTTTTAGTTTTCTATGCTTCTGGATTCCTCCCTTCCTCTAATGACATCAAAGAAGATTGGAAGTTTTGGATTTGCTTTTTGAATTGATCAATTGTTAGTATTATATCCACACTCTAAATTGTGGTCATTTTTAACTCTCTTGTTGAAATAATTTAAATTGATAAACCACTGTTTGGGGCTGACTTGCTTCGATAAAATGTAGTTAAGACTCACTAGTTTTTGTAGCTGAAACGTAATGCTAATCTTGTAGTTAACCAATGGAGACATTTCTTCCAGCTTTAGATCTACAAATTATCTTCATTGCTGATTTTTTTTTTTTTACATCCTATTCCTCCCTATTCCTAATATTCTCACCATCTTCTCTTTTTCTCCCTCCTTATCCCAGAAATGAAATGAAACAATTACACAGATTCTCCACTGGGGAAACAGTCATTTGTCAGTGGAATATAGAATGCCAGAAATAACAGTGGTTTTCCAAACAGAAATCTAAAATGTTGGCACTCACCTATAGCAACTTCTGGGTGTATGGATCATCATACTCTTCTCATCTCAAAAGTCAGGGCCCAGAACTTCTTAGTACAGGTATAAATGAGGAGTAAACATCCTTCAGAAACAGCGATGTCGCTAGATTAGCTGTCAGCAATTGGTCCCTAGGTGAGTCAGGCAATCAGCAACCCTGCCCCCAAATCTCAGATCTTTAGATCTAGCTTTAGATTTTTATTTTACTGCCATTTTCCATTTAATGGTTTTAAGTATGTTTTTGTAAACAGCAGCAGAATTATTTATAGTCCATCTGTCCAATAAAGAGAAATATGAGACACAACGTTCTCAGAATAAATTTCTAGACAACAGCTAGATCATGTTTCAATCTGATTTGAATAAATAAAAATACATTAGAATATTGATAATTTTTAATATTATAAATCCGTTATGCTATGCTGCTTTAACTGTTACCCACACATCTAATATAGGAAGATCTAAGAACCCTCTTCAATGAACATTAATTTGTATTTACAAAATACTCTGAATAAAAAATAATTTGTGCTTTCAAACATGACTTTTCTTGCTTTAAGTTTTGAAAATTCAGTCACTACTTCCTTTAGAACTAGTTTTCTAGTTATTTCATGCTCTGTTGTTATTGTGGCAAGTCCAACAAGTCTCTTGTAGCACCACTGTTGAACGCTGATTTATTTTTATCAGTTTTAACTTTGAGAAGTTATGTTCCCCACAAGCTACAGAACCCAACAAAGTTAAAAGAATCCATAGATGCTCTGTGAGTTTATTTTTACAAACACGATTGCTTCTTGAGGAGGGAAATGTTTCCTAGGTCATTTTGAAAAAAACCTAAACTCACTATATAAATCTGTAGCATCAAATGTTTATGAATCTCCAAGAGTTAATCCCATCTCCAGTTTTATACAAAAACTCTTGTTTACTGTGCTTATTTCTTTTATAGGCTGTGAATATCATATGGAATGCCAGATATGAGTCTAGCAACTACATCTATTGAAATCTTTCATCAACCGAAGGAACAGCAATATTAAATTTATTTTGAGCCTTTGTTTGGGTTCTGAATGGGTGTGTTTCATCCTTCATATGAAAACTGTTCTTTTCTGGTGAATGTGAACTGGTTGTAGTTTAGATTTTGTCAGAAGACCCAGTTCTTTCGCAAGCCTGAAATTATCTATCATTGTTCTTTTAAATCTTTCATCACTTCTAATTTCCTCTAGAATAATTTTGAGTTTGCTGCATCTTTTGGATAGTAGAATGTATGTTCCAGTTCTTTTCCTTGTTAGGGTAATCAGAAAAGATAATGAGTGAAGTCATAAATTTGAACTTCGAAATGCTATTTGCTCAAGAGCTCACTGCCTCTGAACATACTGTATTACCAGATGATCCAATAAAGATAGTACCCTCAGAAATCTGAGTTATAGCTTCCAGGTTTGTAGGCTGCAAAGCATCAATGAAACTCCCCCATCTTGTCTAAGCTGCTTCACAGCTGAAGAATTTATATGGTGAGTCAGAATGTCCCAACGGTGTATTGAGCTTGAGAAAAACTCATCACACTGCATCAGGGGAAGGAAAAGACACTGTCCACTGACAATTTTGAAGTAAAGTTCAACTTTCTGTTAGTGTCAGCCCTTCAAGGTAGTCCAGACAAGAAGCACAAACCCTGAGTACTAACACAACCTTTATTGTAAGGCTACAGTAACAGAATCTTGCACATCTGAAAGCACTTCTCCCCTCCTTTACTTTTACTTTCCAGAAAACAAGGGAGGGTCCCTTCTGAGATGCTTCCCACACTCCTGTACATGTTTCTCGATGTGTTTGAGGAGTGGGCAACAACTTGTCCTTTGCCTTAAGAAGTAAAACATCCTGTGTTGTTTTGCTTTATCTCCTCTCCCAGTTAAAAAAAAGGTCTCCCACTAATGTACAATTTGACAGCCTTTCCACAATAGCAGCCTTTGCACACCTAAGCTTTATTGTGGCAACAGAAAGGGTTGCTAGCGTAAGGAAGAATATCTGGGTCTCCCTGCTACCCACTGTATTTTGTAGTTCACTGGTGTTTCGCAGCATAGAAAACAGCAGAGCACGGCTGTGTAAATCATAAATTGGGAACGGGTAAAATCGGGTTGCCATGTGTTCCAATGTAAAGGAATTTAGAGCTGGCCTACGGGAAGGTATGAGGAGCCATCAAGGGCTTGAACAAGAGATTCATAGTCCAGAGATAGAAGGAAGTGTGAGCAAGAAACTCAAAACAACCCCACCTTGATTTAGTATAAGATGGGACAGAAGAAATTTGGACAGGCTTTCAAGAATCGGTTAATATACCCTACAACAACAAAGTAGCATTCCTGGAATCCCTGCAATGTCTTTTTCTTGACCTGGCCTACTTCGAAGGCCTGACATTCAGTGACACTGTAAAAAACCAATGAAGAAAAACTCTTAAGTTCAAGTCTCACTGACTTCAATGGAATTTGTTTGCTTTCATCATACGTTTGCATACTTTGACAGCATTTCCTTTGTGCCATTTTATTTACGTAATGAATTAGCATACTACACTTGAAGAGGTATTTCCGGGATTTGATGTATAAGTAAACAGCACAGGAATCCTTATCAATAGTATTCTGGAAGATTACAAGAGATTTTGTAAATTTGGGAGAATTCAGTTTCTCAGCAAATAGATATGTACGCTTGCAATTTTTACCTTAAATGATTCGGTATGAATCCAGTTCTTTGAAAAGAGCCAAATGAGAAAGGCAGAGCTGCTGCATTCCTAACGTTTGCCACAAGATGTCACTTAACTCTTCTGTGGATTAACTGATTTATACAACGTAAGCGTACTGTTTAGAGAGAGAAGAAAACATGTTGAAGTATGTTTAAGCATACTAAGAACAGCATTGTGTCTGTTTTATTATCCCTTTTGAAATCTTGAGCAAATCTTGAAAATAAATTAGCCAAGATTACTTTTAATCTAATAAATAATGTAAATCTTGACATAGTTGTATTGTTTAATTCCGAAACAATAAACAAAATGGAAAACCTTAATTGTGTGAAAATATTTACTTCGTGTTTGATTGATTATGTGCCATCAAGTTGGTATCAACTCTTAGCGACCACATAGACAGACCTTCTCCAGGATGATCTCTCCCTAACCTAACTCTTCATGTATTCCAACATTATACCCATCACTGCTGTAACTCAGTCCACACAACTTGCTACTGATTGTCCTCTTTTTTTCCCCCTTCTATTTTTCCAATTATAGACATCTCAAGAAAGCTAGATCTTCATATAATGTGTCCAAAATGTAATAATCTAACCCTGGCCATTTGTGCCTTGAGTGAGAACTCTGAGTTGATTTGTTCTGTGATCCATTTGTTTGTTTTCTTGGCTATCCATGGTATTAGCAGGAATCTTGTCCAACACCAGAATTCAAAAGCATCAATACTCTTTCTGCCCTGCTTCTTTAACTCCAACTTTCACTTCCATAGAGTATCACAGGAAGAGCCATCCCCTGCATGATTCTGTAGGAACAGACACATCACAGCAACAGAATATCTTTTCCAAGGCCTTCATTTCCAACCTACCAAGTGCTAGTCTGAGGTGTATTTCTTGACTGGTGGTTCCTTTACTGTTGATGGTTGATCCTAAAAGGCAAAAGCTACCTACCACTTCAATATCTTCATTGTCATTTTTTGGCTGGTTGCTACCTGTTATTAGTTTGGCCTTCATTATATTTCATCTTAGTCCCAATTTTTCACGTGCTCCTTGACTTTCATAACTGGAGTTTGCAAATCATTTGCATTTTCAGGTGCTAGAGTAACGTCATCAGATAGTGCAGGTTGTTACTTCCTCCAGTTTTAAAACCATGTTCATCTTCAGCTTCCCTCTCTATATATATTCAGTATATATGTTGAATAAATAAGGGAAGGGTATATAGCCTTGTCTCACTCCTTTGCTAACCTAGAGCCGATCTGTTTTGTTCCACCTGGACTGTGGCTTCCTGACCTGTGTATAGGTTTTGCATGAGAACAGTGAGATGTACTGGGATACCCATTTTCCCAAGCATATTCCACAGCTTGAACCAGTCAACATAATCAAAGAGTTTTTTATAATCAATGAAGCACATATTGACTTCTTTTGGGTATTCTTTAGCTTTTTCAATTATCCAGCATACATTGTCAGTAATGTCTTGTGCTAAAATCAGCCTGAACATGTAGATTTCTCTTTCAATGTAGGGCTCTAATCTGTGTTGCATGATCCTAAGCATTATTTTGCTAGCATGTAAAAGTAAAATATTGTACAATAGTTAGCAATTCTGTAAAATCTCCTGTCTTTAATATACAGTGGGGCAAAAAAGTATTTAGTCAGCCACCAATTGTGCAAGTTCTCCCACTTAAAAAGATGAGAGAGGCCTGTAATTTTCATAATAGGTATACCTCAACTACGAGAGACAAAATGGGGAAAAAAATCCAGAAAATCACATTGTCTGATTTTTAAAGAATTTATTTGCAAATCATGGTGGAAAATAAGTATTTGGTCAATATCAAAAGTTCATCTCAATACTTTGTTATATATCCTTTGTTGGCAATGACAGAGATCAAACGTTTTCTGTAAGTCTTCACAAGGTTTTCACACACTGTTGCTGGTATTTTGGCCCATTCCTCCATGCAGATCTCCTCTAGAGCAGTGATGTTTTGGGGCTGTCGCTGGGCAACACGGACTTTCAACTCCCTCCAAAGATTTTCCATGGGGTTGAGATCTGGAGACTGGCTAGGCCACTCCAGGACCTTGAAATGCTTCTTACGAAGCCACTCCTTCGTTGCCTGGGTGGTGTGTTTGGGATCATTGTCATGCTGAAAGACCCAGCCATGTTTCATCTTCAATGCCCTTGCTGATGGAAGGAGGTGTTCACTCAAAATCTCACGATACATGGCCCCATTCATTCTTTCCTTTACACAGATCAGTTGTCCTGGTCCCTTTGCAGAAAAACAGCCCCAAAGCATGATGTTTCCACCCCCATGCTTCACAGTAGGTATGGTGTTCTTTGGATGCAACTCAGCATTCTCTCCTCCAAACACAACGAGTTGAGTTTAGACCAAAACATTCTACTTTGGTTTCATCTGACCACATGACATTCTCCCAATCCTCTTCTGGATCATCCAAATGCTCTCTAGCAAACTTCAGACAGGCCCGGACATGTACTGGCTTAAGCAGGGGGACACATCTGGCACTGCAGGATTTGAGTCCCTGGCAGCATAGTGTGTTACTGATGGTAGCCTTTCTTACTTTGGTCCCAGCTCTCTGCAGGTCATTCACTAGGTCCCCCCCGTGTGGTTCTGGGATTTTTGCTCACCATTCTTGTGATCATTTTGACCCCACAGGGTGAAATCTTGCATGGAGCCCCAGATCGAGGGAGATTATCAGTGGTCTTGTATATCTTCCATTTTCTAATTATTGCTCCCACAGTTGATTTCTTCACACCAAGCTGCTTGCCTATTGCAGATTCAGTCTTCCCAGCCTGGTGCAGGTCTACAATTTTGTTTCTGGTGTCCTTCAACAGCTCTTTGGTCTTGGCCATAGTGAAGTTTGGAGTGTGGCTGTTTGAGGTTGTGGACAGGTGTCTTTTATACTGATAACAAGGTCAAACAGGTGCCATTACTACAGGTAACGAGTGGAGGACAGAGGAGCCTCTTAAAGAAGTAGTTACAGGTCTGTGAGAGCCAGACATCTTGCTTGTTTGTAGGTGACCAAATACTTATTTTCCACCATGATTTGCAAATAAATTCTTTAAAAATCAGACAATGTGATTTTCTGGATTTTTTCCCCCATTTTGTCTCTCATAGTTGAGGTATACCTATTATGAGAATTACAGGCCTCTCTCATCTTTTTAAGTGGGAGAACTTGCACAATTGGTGGCTGACTAAATACTTTTTTGCCCCACTGTATACAGAGTGACCTTCCACTCTGTGTGTTATTCTCTGGCATAGTTTGGTTACAACCTTTATAGTTTCTTCTTCTGTTCTTTTCCATAAGGTGTTTTGGTGATTAACATCTCTACTGTATAGAATTTTAGTACATTTCTTCCAATTTTGTTTGATTTGCTTTGATTCAGTTACTATCTGCCCATTTGGAAGACTTTTTTTTCCATGTTTGTGTCCATCTTCAGTGATTCTACTGATGTTGTTGCAACACTGCTTCTGGTCTCTTCTAACAGTTCTCTGAAATTCTTTATTAAGTTCCTTCCTGAGAACTTTGTCTTTCTTGGCTTTGGCTTCTTTTCTCTTTTTTCCACCATTTGTTTTGACATCCAATTTACTTTCTTCTGTTCCTTGATCTTTGGCAGCCTCCTTTTACATTAATCCTTAACGATTTATTTGATTTCATTCCACAGTTCCTCAGGTTCCCTATCAATGAAGTTCAGGACTTCAAAGCAATTCCAGATGCTCTTGAAAATGGTGGATATATGTTCAAGATCATATTGTGGAAACCAGTTGGCTTTCTTGTTGTTCAGCTTAACTTGGAACTTGTACATGAGGAGTTCATGATCTGTTTCACAGTCAGCCCTGGCCCTTTTTTGCTGTTATAACTGAGCTCTTCCACCTCTATACTAATAATGTAGTAAATTTGATTTATTTTTCTATCTGATGATATCTATGCAGATAGGTGTAGTCCCAGTGTTCTTTGCTCATCCCACCCAGGAATTCTTTGCTTATCCCACCCAGGAACACCCCACTGCCACAATGAAATAGCACACTAGGACTTGAGGGGGATTTTATGTTTACATATTTCTTTTTCAGGGATTAGTGTGTACTTGTACATGTGAATTTTGTGAAATAAAATAAGAGTAGTTTAAAGAATTTGCAGACCCAGTGCAACACCAGGCTTGGAGGTCATCACTATATATATTCTCCTTAGCTTCCCCCACCCACCCCTGGGATCCAGTGCAGCTGCATAAACTGCAACTGTGGAGTCCTTGGGGTTCTCTGAATTTGGTTCTTTTCTTGCAAATGTTTGCAAGAAAAGAACTAAGTTCAGAGAACCCCAAGGACTACGCAGTTCAACCCTGAGCTACACATATTCACTTCTATTGACACTGCAACTCCCTTAAACAGGCCCGGAATGGACTAGTGGAGACAGAATTATTGATGCTCACCAATTTTGTTTTGCCTTTAGGCACTTTGTGCCTGAATATATAGTGGATTTATACTTAGCTTCTAAAAAATAATTGCATATAATAAAAATATAAAAGAAGCTCAGAATGTGAAGAAAGCATTGAAGTGAAATGTGTATCACTGGTAATCTCACTGCCTCAGCAAGATGACATGATGCTGATAATAAACACCTCCTGATCTGAGTCACAGCACAAAACTGTCGTGGCCAAAACCTGGCTCACCTAAAGCAACCAAATCACTTTGAAAATACAACATGAATTTATTAGCATGCAAACAATAAAACTCAACTCTGGGCTCCCAGCAAAGCATTGGCACCTTTTGGGGCAGCCCTGGGCAAAGGCAGAACCATAACTTATATACTCTTGCCCTCCTACATTGCAAAGGCAAGACAAAGAAAAAGGCAGACACAGCGGAAATTACAGCATGACGTTGGAATGTTTTAGGTAAACCCAACCCTGTGACCTTCTCATTATTTAGATCAACATGGCAGCTATACTATCTCTGAGATATGGTTTAGTGGGCCACTGGTTCCTGACTAAATGTTCCCCCTGTTGCTACTCAGGTCAATTCAAGTTGCTGTGAATGTTTTCTTATTCAAGGGCACTTTAAGCAATTCACATGTATTGGGTGGGGGACTCATAGGTTTGGTAGTGAATGCAGATCACATGTGTATCGGGGGGGTACCTTTTACTACCATACTATATTACTTCCAGTTAAAAAAAAATTCAAAGCAGTTCTAGAAACTACCTAATGGTTGGTGATACCTCAAACTCAGTTTGTTTGATCTCCTAGCTTTTTGAGTGCAGCTGCTTTGTATGTCATGAACATTTTTCAAGGTTAAAATTCAGTTAATCAATTGGAGTTGGCCATCATCATACTGCCAAAGAACAGTATTCCTCACGTTAAATTAAGATCAAAATAGTGCTCAATTTATGCACAAGAGAACATGTATTTCTACCAAATAGTAGAAGTATGTCACAGTTGCCGTAATGGCTATCTCTCTATTAAGAGAAGTGGGGAAGATTAAGCTGAACACAAAAGGATTTGTAGGGTCAATAAGAATGAGTTAAGACTACAAATAAATCAGCAATAAGGAGGAAAAAGAGGATATATTCATTGAGGGAAAGGTTAGAAGTTGTCACTTAAGGGCAGGAATGGAAAATCCTTTTCATGTCCAAGGGCCAGACATAATAATCTGGATGGGGTTGTGGGCCTCAAAGTGGGTGGGGATTACACCATAGATTTCTTTATCCCATCTAAAGGTAAAATTTCACTGAAGGGGTTAGGCAGGAAGAAATAAACAAATTGAAATATACAAGTAAAATTAGGGAAATACAACCACTGTCTGAATCAAAAGCAATGTGACTTTTACACCTGGAAAGACTTGGGAAATGTACAAAATGTACAAAATACTGAGATGGTATAAGCTGCTTCAATTTGATTCAAGGTGAGCAGGAGAACTGAGTTGAGCTCATAACCTTTTATGAATATGAGATTGTTCTCTCCAGCTTTTAATTATTTTGATTGTCTAGTTGTGAGCTGCCTTGAGAATCTTTTTTTTTTTTTGCTAGAAAAGCAGTTTATAGAAATAATTAGCAGCGTACACAGATGTCTTGCTGAAGTCTCCTCTGCTGAAAGTCAAGTAGAACTTAATTTGGAAAAATGAGTTCTGTTCACAAATCACACCAGAATAAATAACAGGAAGTTAATATTTCAGTCTGTTATCCAGAGCTAAAGCCAGTTGATGAAAATTGAAATGTTGTGAACAAGGAAAAGAACAGTTCTAGTATAACTGTACTTCACATAAATGCTATGGACTAACACAAAATAAGCCAAATCATTGTCAATAGTGGTATCATTTGTGGCATATGAGCTTAAGCTCAAACTAAGTTAGCCTGGGTCAAAACATAATAATCTTACATTTGTTACGCTCACTGATTAATCCAATATAAAAACAGAACAGAACAGGTAAAGGTTATTATAAAGACCTATTCATAAATATTTTAACCATAGTATTTCTCCCATGATTCTAAAATCCACCTTAAAATATTTTAACCTTATAACTATTGGTTAGTGACTATTTAAAATGGGCAATAGAGTTTTACAATATTACATTAATTACAAATTAATTATTACAAAATTACAATAGTCTAATGTAAATATTTTAAAACAAAAACCTTTTTTTTACATCAACCCAACAGATACACACAATTTAAGGGAAAAGGGGGGGGAAAGGTGGAGGGGCTGGGAAAGAAACTTATTTAAGACCGCATTGTTCTAGAGGGCATTTGAGGAATGAAGTAGTCACCATTATGCTTATTATGCACATCATCCAGGAATGCAATTATGAACTTGACTATTAGATATTAGAAAGCTGTAGAAGTATGAGATAACCCAAAGGGCCTCACAGAATATTTACAATAGCCATAATGCGTTCATGACCCAGTCAGATGTTGAAGTTCATAAGCCACCTCTCTCCCTCAATTTAATTGGGTGAAATGCTAGCTTTCTGAAGTCATTGTAGCCATTTGGAGACCAATGGCAAGCAGTACCAATTGAAGATGGTGATTATTGCAGAATGTCTACATTTTTCCTTCACAAATAACTTAAGGGCCACTGCTGGAGGTATGGAAAAGCAAATAATCCCCTTTTGCGTTTCTTATCAATGAAGTCCTGCTGCACTGTCAATTCTCTAATAATATGTAAATCTGTTTCACTGGAATTTTGGCATCAAGGATCAGATCAATAGGGAGTGATCAGATGGTAGCTAATATACTTTTTTTTTTTTTTTTTTGCAGAGGATATCTCCAAAATCAACCTATTTCTTAGGCAAACTTCTCAGCTTCTTCTTCAGCCATTGGTATTGAAGCTAAACATTCATTACAACTTTGGGGAGGAATAAAAAGAGATGTGGTCTCGGGGTCATACATTCTCAGCCAAGTAACGGCAAGAACTATCAGGAAGTGAGGAGCTGTTGCATGACAAAACTCCAGCAGTTCAATATGCTCTGACAAGTTCATGTCAAAAGACTCCCTAGTTCATATACATGTAGTCAAACATCTGTAGTTTTGACAACCACAGCAAAGAAATAGAGTGCCTTTGGATGTCATGGACTTCAGCAAATTACAACTCCATGAAATTTCCGTTTACTTCTGAATCTATCATAGCTGTTGTCTAGGCTATTAGGAATTTGAGCTAAGAAACTCTTAGATCCTGGAGGGACATTTTTCCCCCAGTAGGGGCTTAACTTCTCCTGGCCTATGAGCATACTTAGGTATTCCTCCTCCTGGATCATGTTTAAACCAGGTTGTTCCTATTTCCTGGATTGGCATGGCAGGGCTGCTTGGTGGACATACCATACAATTCCAAAATGATCTGCTTCTCCATAATACACATAGAGCCTTTTCTGTCTCCAATAAACCTCTTTGTACAAATCAGATTTTGTAGGGTTTCGCCTAGCTGCATGAGCGTCTATTATACAAAACTGCATTCAAAACTTATTAGCTGTACCCATTATAGTTTTAAAAGATGTAATGCTTAAAGAGCAAACTTCACTGCAATGTCATTTTGCCAAACATTTGTGCAGGCCAAGTGAATTCCAGGAGGGAGTATTGGCAATAATATTTTAGTAGGCTGTGCTGTTTCTTTTGGGAAAGGTCCAAACTAAAGTCTTTTCTTGGTAATTGTGTAAGCTTAGTCTAAGCACATAGGATAAAATAGTCTGGAGTCATAGCCATAGGTTCTGTTGAGAAGGTAAGAGAGAAAATTGAGGCAAACATTGTCATACTCCTTTAAACAACTATGCAAGGGTGGTCTTGCTACTGCCTAAGTCCTCATTTACCTGAATTCAGCTCTGGGGAGAGAAGTGCTCTCAACTTGAAACTTTTTGAAAGTTTCAGAAACCCTTGTTAACACCAGGATATACTTATATTCAGAATACTGCTTGAAGAAATGGGTAGTAATTTTCTGCAGAACTACAGAATGTCTGGTTTCTTCTCTGGACCACACTATTTCTGGGGTGGTCTTGCTATTTTTTGGAAGTTAATTATGGTGTTCTAAATGTGACATTCTGTGCAAAACAGATGAGTTTTGGGGATTCAGCATGTTTGGAACAGACAAAATGCTTCCTTTTCAGAAAGTAACTTCCATAAAAATCACTGGACTTTCTCAGAACAATCAGATTGGCATAGCTGGAGAAGAAATGGAGCATTCTCTAGAATTTTCCCTTAATGGAATAGTAGGGGTTTCCCTCCCCCCCCCCATACCTAGTAGACTGCATGTTTGGTTATGAGGGCTTCACATAGTGTAGTTACAACTACAAAAATAAAGTGTGAAGAAGAGAAATGTATCATGTCATAAAGATCAGGGAGACAGGAATCTTCAATAAATTTAATTGGTCCAATATAACATGCGACATGTTTCCTAGTAAATATGTGTCATTTTGCTTACTAAGAGCAAAGGCTAACTTAATGGGGAATTTGTTCTGAAGCATTCTGAACCAATATATATTTCAAATATGAATTTGCTATGTACTGATCATTGATTATGCAAAAGCCTTTGATTGTGTGGATCACAACAAACTGTGGCAAATTCTTAAAGAGATGGGGGTACCAGACCATCTTACCTGTCTCCTGAGAAATCTGTATGCGGGCCAAAAAGCAACAGTTAGAACCAGTCACGGAACAACCGATTGGTTCAAAATAGGGAAAGGAGTACGACAAGGCTGTATACTGTCACCCTGCTTATTTAACCTATATGCAGAGTACATCATGAGAAATGCCAGGCTGGAAGAATCACAAGCCAGAATTAAGATAACCTAATCAATAACCTAAGATATGCAGATGATACCACCCTAATGGCAGAAAGTGAAGAAGAACTAAAGACCCTCTTGATGAGGGTGAAAGAGGAGAGTGCGAAAGCTGGCTTGAAACTCAACATTAAAAAAACTAAGATCATGGCATCTGGACCCATCAATTCCTGACAAATAGAAGGAGTAGAAATGGAAGCAGTGACAGACTTCATTTATTTGGGCTCCAAGATCACCGCAGATGGAGATTGCAGCCATGAAATTAAAAGACGCTTGCTCCTTGGGAGGAAAGCTATGGCAAACCTAGATAGCATATTAAAAAGCAGAGACGTCACCTTGCCAACAAAGATCTGCATAGTCAAAGCTATGGTTTTTCCAGTAGTAATGTATGGCTGTGAGAGTTGGACCATAAAGAAGGCTAAGCGCCGAAGAATTGATGCCTTTGAACTGTGGTGCTGGAGAAGACTCTTGAGAGTCCCCTGGACTGCTAGGAGGTCAAACCAGTCAATCTTAAAGGAAATCAACCCTGATTGTTCATTGGAAGGACTGATAATGAAGCTCAAGCTCAGATACTTTGGTCACCTAATGCGAAGAGAGGAGTCTTTGGAAAAGACCCTGATGCTGGGAAAGATTGAAGGCAAAAGGAGAAGAGGAGGGCAGAGGATGAGATGATAGCATCACTGAAGCAATGAGCATGAAACTGAGCAAACTCAGGGAGGCAGTGAAGGACAGGAAGGCCTGGCGCAATATGGTTCATGGGGTCACAAAGAGTCGGACACGACTTAATGACTGAACAACAACAACAACAACATGTACTGATAGTATTTCAGCATTAGCATTTGTTACCAGTATTTCCCAACCCGTATCTATTGAAATGATTACTTAATGTTTTATTCTATTAATAATTTTATACTATTAAAATTTATTCTATTAAACCTTTAATAATTTATGTACTATTTCAGATAATTAAGACCACTTAAATCCATTATTTAGTTTACTGGTTCCCAAACTTTGATGGTTCTTCCACCCCTTAGGAAAGCCAGCCAAATCCTTATATCTCTTCCCTAAAAAGTATAGATTTGGGGGCATTTTTTTTCACCAGCACTTAAAGCAAATTTCTTTCTTCCTTCCTTTGTAATCAAATATCAAAATCAAAGGCTGTTTGCACTTTTATGTTAATACATTCCATGAAATGCCTAAACCTAACAGCCTGAAAGATTTTTTGCTTTTGTTAATTATGAAAATAAAACACCACCAAGGGGCCAGGTTTTTTTCTTTCTTACTAGAAACAAAAAACAAATAAAATAATGGAAATATTACAATATCTCCCTCCCTGCCCCCAAAAGGCTCAGTGGGAATGTTGATATTGTTTTCCTTCAATCAGAACTGTTAAAGTTGGGGCAACTTTTGATAAATCAATATTGTTAGACTTATAAACCATTTCTCTTTCCGGAGCTCCAAATGCTATACAAAATGTTCCACTTTCCTGTTTTTTTCCACAACAATGTGGAACACCAAGTTGAGTCTGAGATTATTTTTTATCAAAACTAGCACTGTCTATTTGTGAAACTAGATTCCACAAATATATAGTGGCAAATGAGATGATCCAAGATTTGCTTTACAAGAGAAATCTAAGCTTCAGCTAGGGAGCCCCAGAAATTGCCCAGGTTTTTATAACTCAGGTTGCAGTATTTCCTTCACTCACAAATCAGTCAAGTCATCCTTAGCAAAATTAGAATCATCAAGGGAAATTAGTTTAGGAAGAAATACATTCCAACAGTGTTTCAGTTTTCAAGTCATCAGAATGGAACTGATTCTCATAGATTCTAAGTGCTTACCAATATCCTTCTCCAGAGAAACAGGCAAGATTTTCTTACCCTCAGTGCTTGTTGCACGAGGCACTTTTTTAGTGTTGTTGGAAATCTGTTGTAAGTAACTTTCTGCAGTCTTCACTTCGAGAGATGCAGTTTGGCTAGAAACATTTAGATTTTCAGCTGAATCCATGGTTAATGAAGAGCCTTGAAATGATTCACCTTGGGTAAGTGGTAGAAAATGCTTGCAAGATAAGGCAGTCCAAGAGTAAAATCTTCTTTTTGAAGATCCCCCAAGCTTTATGTCTTTCTCTCTCACACACAGACTTTGTCTCCTAGTAAGCCAGTAGATTGCTGCATGGTACAACAGTTCTACTCTTATTTCTTTATAATGTTCTCTACAGTCACAATAGGGCTTCTTTCAAAGCTGGAAGAGTATTTGAGGCCAGTGCAGGTCTAGGAAGGAGGCAGGGAGTCACTGAAGCAAGCAGAGCTTCTTTCATAAGGACAGAAAATCCTGCTTCATTGCCAAGATTTCTGATGTTCTATCCATGCATATGTTTCCCAGCTTCTCCTTTCGGTTAATCAGTGAAGGAATGTCAGCAGCTTTTGTGACTGTAAGCAGGGTATTGCATAAATGAATTATCTGATGATAAAACGATTTTTTTTTAAAGGCAACCTAAATGATTAGAGCACTACAGAAGCTCACCTATTAGGTAAAACTATTTCATTTGGGACTTTGTAGCTTGCTGCAAAGCAGTTAATGGATGACATGATAAGAAGAATACAGAATCATGCGGGGTAGGAAAAATATGGATGGAAAGGTTTTTTCCCTTCTCATAATTTTAGGACTCAGCGTAATTCGATAAAGACAAATGTGAGGAGATCTAATCTGATAAAAGGAAGTAGGTGGAATTCCGGTATCTGTGTGGTAATTTCCCCCAGTGGAGATGGTTTTAAAACGTGATTGGACAGTTTCATGGAGAATTGGGCTATCCATGGCTACCAGGAGCTACGGAGGAAGAAAGCTGTTGCTCTCCAGGCTAATTCTGAACTTCTTAAATATATTGGGTGGGGGGTCACTGTGGGACACACTGCTGGACCAGACTGGGTCACCAGGATCATTCAGCAGGGTTGTTTTCTTATATTTAAATGCAACTGGTGCGAGATGAATTAGAATTTGAGCAGACTCTGCTCCTCAGTTTTCTATACACAAACACTTGGTTACGAATAAAAGGTTTTTTTTAATGATTAAGAAGAAAGACAAAGAAGGAAAATAAACTTTCTGTTGCCCTTGTAACAGTAGAGGTATTAGAAGAGAGGGAGAAACATGGAAGTTTCCTTTTGTGATTCCTGGAAACTTATGAAAAGATTGTTACTGATAGACTGGATTCCTAAATTGCTATGCGGGTGATGCTCCATCCACGCCCACCATTTTATAAATACTAATGACTCAGCACAGCCAGTAGATCTTCCTTTGAAAAGTCCTAGGGCCAGGGAGGGATCACAGAGCAATAAATTGCAAGGCTCCCTTATCAACTCCCTTGCATTATTTACATTACCCTAATACAGCGTTTCTCAATCTCAGTAACTGGATGGGGGAGTTCTGGGAGTTGAAATCCACACATCTTGAAGTTGCTGAGGTTGAGAAAACTGCCCTAATGGAAGAAGCCACAGGAAAGCAGCATCATGGTGTTGTCAGGACAGGTACGTGGAGAGGCAGAGTACATTATCACTGATCCACAGCAGCCCTGAGAAAGTAAGCACAAACCCATTGTAACCCTTGGATCGCCTTACCATAAACAAAATAAGGACAGGGAACAAGAGAGGGAACAAGTATCACTAGTTAAGAGGGATGCAGTTAGAGCAGGGTTCAGTAACCTACAGCCCATGGTCCAGATGTGATCTGGCACCCAAAATCATCTGGCCCACGCTCCCCAAAAGAAATATATTCACCTGGCCTGCGAGAGAAAGCTCATGGTCTTCTCGGATGGCCATGAACCATTTGGCAACAGTTTCCCCAGCTGCCTTGGTATGGGTGGAGCAACAAAACCCCCAGCATGGCCCCCAGTCTCTATCCAGAGGAAGGTTGCCAATCCCTGGGTTAGAGCCTTCTGATTTGTCCATAGCCTTTTTTAGCAAACATTTTCCTATCTTGTTTTCACTCCTCTGAAGGCCATTTTTAGGCTTCCCCAGTGTGCCGTCTGATCATTCCTCGCAGCACCCATATTTTCAAAGGGCACAGCTATTTTCATTGTCAGCAATTTCCTCTAGCCAAAAATTTTATAATTAATAGCCTCCCCAGTTTTGTTGCCAAGAAATTCTGGCTTCAACCCTCTATTTCTTAAAAGAGGTTTTTCTTTTTCATCTGTATCTTGTTCACACATCATTTTATGTCTTCAGTTTTGCACATATCCTCAAGAGAACTGTTATGACTTTAATAGCCATATGCATTTTTTCTTTGGTTACCAGCCACCTTGCTGCAAAATAAATTTGTTTGACATGCTTTTGTCTACTTGGCAGCTATCTCTTTCTGGTAGCATTCACGTTTTCCTTTCGTTCTTCTGTTTTCCTGCTATGTTAGTGAATGTAATTTTCCCGGTTATAGAAATCCTCTTGGTTGTTCAGTCTCGAAGCCACTTAAATTTAGCTACTTCCTTAAAAATATATTCTCTCTCTCTTGTTGTCGCATTTTCAGAAAAACCCAGTGAATAGGAGGAAGGAATTCTTTTGGCAAAATATATCAAATTGATTTTATGGATGGATTTACTGAGGATTTTAACAACGGACAGAATAAAAAACCAATATGGTTGTTAAGCAAGTTCAGATAAAGAATACTATTATCCTACTATTAACGTTTGTTTTATTCTCTACAGAGAATAAGCTGAAATAATCAGCAGATGACTTTCTAATGATAAAAACAGTATAATTATTATAACTGAGTTAACATAGTCCAACCTGTATTTTGGAAAGCACCAGTCAAAGAGCATTGAATAATCATAATGCTTACATAATAAACCTAAAATCCTAGGCCTCTCTCTCACACTTTCTTTTTTCCTTGGTGATTACATGGATTTGTCCATGTTATTTTCTTGCAACAGTGCAGAAGTGATTTGCCAGTGCTGCCTTCTGGTATATGTTTTCAATATTTCAGCTTGGCCTATAGCCTTAGCATTTCCTTGTGGTCTCCCATTCAAGTACTCCCAGGTAACTAACTTAATTTTTTTGATATCAACTAAGGTCAGTCAGATACAGCCACCTGCTATGATAGCATCATAGAATAACAATATTCAGTTAACCCTGAATAACTAGACTGAAAAAGATTTAGGCTAAAGCTATACACAATTTAATTTCATGTAAATATGAAGAAAAATAGTTATAATTGTTTGTAGATTATAAGAGTTTTTGCCTTAGCCATTTACCAACTTCTGTGTTTGATATAATGTAAATATTCCTCAGAAGTAAGTATAGCTCTAGTTTAGTTAATGCACTGATTCGGCACATTGGACAACGTAATTATAAGAAATTAAGTGGACTCTAATATTAGGCACAATATGCAAGTCAAATATACAAATTCCTTTGCTTAAAAGGGATGCTTATTTAATCTGTGCTTAAAATGCTGACAAAGTTATCAAGAATTTGTAAAATAAGTACAATTTATACAATTTCATGTGAGAAACATTTTTATTTACTGGAGATTAGACTAAAATATGATGGTCAGAATAAATGAATTAAAAAAAAATTGGATAGTATTACTCAAAATTTGAGAACATTTGTGTGACTAACATATGTTTCCTATCTTTTATTATTGAGTAATCCCAAGTAAACCTCTTGGGTTCCCATCAAGATTATATCCATCTTTTGCTAAGATTTCTCTTTCTCTTGCTTGAGAAAAGGCTATGTTTTATTGCCTAGCAACATGTGGCTTCTTAAGTCACAGTGTTAGGATTTTGGTTTCTATGACGATAGAAAACTATAAAGGATCCTGCAAAGAAACTTTCAGGCTGTGTTTGAAAGCAGGACTTGCTGGATCATCTGAAAGGCTGGTCTAGTTGATTGACAT
The DNA here is from genome assembly GCF_059951505.1 of Python bivittatus. Classification (NCBI taxonomy): domain Eukaryota; kingdom Metazoa; phylum Chordata; class Lepidosauria; order Squamata; family Pythonidae; genus Python; species Python bivittatus. The sequence goes on from NW_028277113.1 coordinate 746,458, forward strand.
CCTATGATTAAAAAAAAGATCATGAAGAGAGGAACTGGCCTTCACCTCTACTTTCAGGCAAGACGTATCCAAAGCTTAAGGAACAGATTAGGCAATGTTTTCAACAGTTAAGCTGCAGGGAAACTATAGAGAAGGGTTTGTTGGGGTTTTGCGAAGAGATTCTGGAAATTAAGGAATTAGTGAAACTTATGTTAGACAAGAAAGAAAAAGAAACCCAGAAGCCTCTAAGAAATGTTGTAGACACCTTTTAAAAAGCTGTAGTAATACTTCAGTTTTATAGTTACGGTATCTAGAGTGAGCTTCTTAAAGAGATTAAAGGACCTTCTGTCCAATTCTAATGAAAGGGGATCAGGAAATCATTAAAAATTAGTACCAGAATTTGTTCTACCATTTTTAAAGTGTGGAATTTATTATGAATGAGAGAATTGAAGGAAGGACAAAGAGTGTACTGTTTCCATATGGAAAATAACTAATTCTTCTGTTGTAACTGTCCTCCCTTAATGTTCTTTTGCTTCTTCTCTCAGCCTGAAGCTGGGATTTCAGAAGAGTCCTTCACTTTCTAAGAGAAGATAGTGATTAGGTTCACACATTGAGAAGCTGGGCCTTTATTTGGCTTTGACTTGGAGTGTTGTGTGAACCCAGCCATTGGTGTCATCTAGATTGTTGTGAGTTGTGAGGGCATATGAAATAGGAACTACTAGGTTAGCAATAACTATATGTTATGCTTCAGGGAATGATGATAATGTACGAGTGGAAACTGGACGTAAGGAATGAAGCTGTGGAAGCTACTTGCAAGAGAAGAAACTGAATTACGTTTCAAAGTGCCACAGAGTTATGCTAGTGGGAAGTATAGAAAAGGGGCTAGGTTGCAATGATGAAGTGAAAGAGGCTGTGGATGAGAAAATATATATATAAGAGGAGGATTGCTGCAAAAATGATGAGAGAATTGTTTTGGAAGTGGCTGAAAAGGACTAAACAACAGAATAAATAAAACTAAGAATAAAATAGATAAAATGCATCCAGGAAAGATTGGAAAGAGTCTGAATTATAGTTACATGTGAAAGCGTGAATTATAAATGTGCAATATAAATGTTAGTGTGTAAGAAAAATGGGTGAACATGAAGTCATTTGTTGCAAGCATGTTGAAGCAATGGAAAGGCTGCAGTGTAGATGGTACATGTGGGGAAATTAAAATGTGGATATAGTTTGGTTTTGAAGTCGTTCAGTGACTTCTTTAATCTGTTCCTGATACCTATGCAAAGAGAAATATAACAAGAGGGAATGCAAAAACTACAGGTACATTAGTTTTAGGGAAGCTGCTTGGCAGAATCCTGACTGCAAAAATATGACAATGAATGAAATCTGGAGCTGTAGTGTGTCTTTTTCCTAGTGTTTGAAGATCAGATTGATCACTGAAAAATGAATGAATTTGAGGGGGGGGAAGTTTTACATTTAAGCAAAGCTTTAAATGGAGTAATGTTGAATGTGAGAAGTGGAATATGCTTTTGTCTGTTTCTTCATGGTTAAAGTGATTCATGTTTGTTTTGGTATAATGTTAATTGGGCAGAGTTGTGTGAGTTGACGATGTCTTGAATTGCATTCTGGGATGTTTTTGAACAAGCAGAACCTGAAGAAATGAATAGGGTACTCTGTTGTATGAGCTCCATCATCTATGGACTGGCCAACATCCAGCTGAGCTTCTCCTGCTCCCAGTCCTCCTCAGCCCAATGTGAAAAATTGACCCCCAGAACAGCCATCTTGTTTAGGCAGGGAATGGAGAATTTTGCCTCCTCAAAGCCTCTTGCTGTTATCCCTACCCTTACCTCCCTCTCCAAACTTCTCAAAATGGATTGCCAAAATGAGTAATTTTTCAGAGTTTGGGGAAGATGTAAGAATGGGAGTAGGAAGATCTCACTCTATTCTTACCCTTAACATTTCCATATGAGCCAAAACATTTTGCCCACACCTTTCTAGGGATATCACCACATCACTGGATGATTCCTATAGCTTTCTGTAGTCCCAACCTCTCAAAAATTGCCCACCCCTATTTTAGTGGCTGCTGTGGTAAAAATATAGCTGCATAAAGTCTAACTGTGGGAATTTGCAGGACTAAGTTACATGGGCCTACTTCATCATTGTCCACAGCACTGAGAAAGCAGCATTGGGTCATAAGGTCCACCTGTTCTATACATTAGTATGACATCATAATGCATATAAAAAAGAGGCAAAGCTTGCATCACAATGCTGCTTTCCTCATTCTGCCACCCTACCCCCACCTCCACATGTGGACTTGTGTGAAATGTTCCCCGTCTGACCTTATGGTACTAGTGGCTCATTGTGAAACTGAGGTCCAATTTTTGTTGCATAGATCATTTATAGCAGTGTTGTCCAAACTTGGCCACTTTAAGATGAGTGGACTTCAACTCCCAGAATTCCCTAGCCAGCCATGCTGGCTGGGGAATTCTGGGAGTTGAAGTCCACTCATCTTAAAGTGGCCAAGTTTGGACAACACTGATTTATAGTAACCCTTGCCTGAGCTTACATATCAAGGCCATAGATAAAGGCACTGTTAGAAAGCAGCAATAAAAGTGACAGGTATTTTTAGTGATTTTCTTCAGAAATGTGGGAGAAAGCCATTAAGGCATACCTCATACAGAGTCTCTTTTGCTTTTAAAAACAGATCGCCTAACTCCTCTCTTTTTCTAATAGATCAATGTTTTATAGCACCTAGTTTGACACTGCTACTATATTCAGAAGACCGTTATTGGTTTTTAAATATGCATCATTAAAGACCAGACAGTAATTTACCATTTCAATGAGAATTTCTTCTTACCTTGGGAGAAACAGGAATTCCTATGTAATATCTCATTGTAAAGTAATGGGAAACATTTTCATGGATAAAGGGGAAATTAGATTTTGCAAATTGATATTAAGATGATGATGGATTTAATTACAGTATTTCTGGCCAAGAAATGAGACATGTTGATTAACAGCATTAAACTGGAATACATTAAAAAGCACCTTCATTTTATTTTTATTTAAATACTCAGGGTAACAAAATACTTACCATTATTGACATAATGCCTACATGTGGAATTATGTTTCTGTGATAGTGGAGACTGTGTGAAGTTGAAAACACATTCCACATAACAATAAACACCCAGCCTGGAACCACATGTTTGAATGCCCTTTTTTGTTTTTTCAAATGAATTTATATGATATGTAGATTTACAACAATCCATCCACTAAACAAATACTGTTTTTGTACCAATGAAGAACCTCATATATTGAAGGAAAATTAATGATTTACCTGAGGTGTTGATTTACCTGAGGTGTTGATCTGAGGATAGAAATAAAATTTAAAAGTGGTAAAGGCAGCTTGAAAATACTCAGAAACATATATACTATTTTTTTCTAGTTTGTGGAACAAGCTGAGATGAATTTTAAATAATTCATAGATGATTGGATTTTCCATTCTTTGTTACCATATTCAAAGAAGCAGATGAGTAATCTTTGAATGATTACTGCTGAGATCAGATGAGAACAAGGATACATTATATCCCTGGGGTACAAACCCCTGAGAATGTCTGTTATACCAGTGATTCTCAACTTCTTGTATTTTACATCTCCTCATTCCTTAAATCAAAGAACTTGGGTTCCGCTGGGACAGAAACAAAAAGCCCAATTTTCTTTATACATTTAAAGGAATTCTGTTAATTATTTAAAGTAAGCTTTAAGGAAATAAAAATGCAGTGGGGTTGTTAAGTAAATTTTGTTGCAAAATAAAAGAAATAATAATTCCATTAGAGCTGGAAATTATAATACTGTTGACGAGTTTTCATTCTATAATTGAAGAAGATAAAATCAAGAAATAATGCCATGATGAGGAGTGATGTGATAGTAATTTCGCCTGACTGGTATGAAACCTGTGGTTGCATTTCACTGACTAGTATCTTGATTCTGGATGTATTGTTTGAAACATGATGATTGGCTTTAGAAAGATTAACAGTTTTTTTTTTCAATTAGATTACACATCAAACAGTTCAGGAGTCATCTGTTCATATGCAAGGATTTCACAATTTATAACTTATAAATCACCACTTGCAATATTTTGCCTCAACCCTACTACCTTATGTACCTATATAGCAGCAGTACCACCATTAATCAACACTTTCCCAGTCCAGTTAATTCTATAGAAACTATTAATCAATAATGCAAACATCTCTAAACCTGGGCAAAGGCTAGGCAGTGTCGAGAGACTCCAAGCTAGTGTTCCTCAACTTTGGCAACTTTAAGCTGTGTGGACTTCAACTCCCAGAATTTCCCAGCCAGCATGCTGGGGAATTCTGGGAGTTGAAGTCCACACAGCTCGAAGTTGCCAAGGTTGAGAAACATTGCTCTAAGCATACTATGCAGGCAGCCTATGAATCATGAATACATTTTTGAGCACTTTCTCCTCACTGAGTTACTAAAGAGGTATTGGGGGAGGAATAAAAAAAAGTAAAAATGGTGTCCATGACCTTGAGATTGATGCCCCACATTTTTTTATTTGTGTCATGCATGCAATGCACTAAAAAGGAGCAGGGCTTTGATCACATAGTCACAACCACCATCTTGACCCCCCTCTTGTGAATGCCCCTGGTTATTGAAAAAATCTTGTCAGAATTACATTGTTTGAAACACTGTATATATTGATTCATCAGTTTAAAGCACAATCGACTTAAGTTTTGTCAACAGGATAATAGATTTAGCTTCACCATCACAAAACATGTTTTAATTTGCCACATAATTGAATAGAGTTTTAGCTATTGATTTACTACCTAATTTTAAAGTGTGAGCATCTGATATTGTTGGCTTTATCAGTGTCTCTCCTATTGTATCCGGCTTTGTACATTTAACAATCTGCATTTAAATTAAAAAGGATTGATGGAGTGTAGTTATGTTACTCTTTGCCAAAGCTGTATCTTTCTTTTGAGTTTTATCACTGGTTTAAGCTGTTAAAAGTACTCAGTAGGTCTGTTCTTGAGATAAGCATCCTTTGTCTAGAAATGCCTCTTTAAATTTATTTATTTATTTATTTATTTATTTATTTATTTATTTGTATATCAAATTTATATAGTCTCACAAGTGACTCTGGACAGTGCACAACAAAGATATAAAACAATAAAACATGTCCAAAAAACAATCATTATTAAAAAGTTTAAAAAAGCATACAGCACATAAGAGATTAGATTAGCAAGGGAGCCACCTCAAGATCTCATCGGTCCCCTGAGACTCCCAGGCCTGATGACAAAGACAGGTCTTGAGGGATTTCCAGAAAGTAGGCAGGGATGGAGCTGGCCTCACTTCGGAGGGAAGAATGTTCCATAATGCGGGTGCCACAGCAGAGAAGGCATGCCTCCTCAGGCTCGCCGAATGTAATTCCCTAACAGATGGGACCCACAGCATCCCTCTTCTGCCGGATCTGATGGGATGGGAGAAGATTTCATTGCATAGTTCAATAATGACTCTCTACACTTGTCATAAAGTGGAATAGGCACTTTATTAGTTCCTTCTTCTGACAAACCATACTGAAAGTAGCTGACATCATACTTCCTATAAAAGAGAATGATCTGTAGCTCAGGGTTGAACTGTGGAGTCCTTGGTGCTCTCTGAGCTTGGTTGTTTGCTTCCAGATGTTTCATTACCTGAGTAGGTAACTAGCACTGATGATGTTACCTAGTCAGATAGTTAAATGTCTGCAAGCAAACAACCAAGCTCACAGAGCACCAAGGACTCCACAATCACACTTCCTGTTCACAGACTTTTGTTTCTTCGTGGCTGCATAATTATGTCAGATTTTTCCAAAGCTTCTGGAAAGGTGAAATCAAATCTCTTTAATCCTTACTGACCCATTCTTGCTACTGGACTCCACAATTTCACAACAATTTGTTTCATTCATACATTTCCATTCAATTCAATATTTACCTCAGACTTTTAAAGTCTTCAAGACAGGCTTAGTCAACAATGTAGATGCAAAGAGATTAATGCTTCAAACATGCTTATATATAGTCCTATAATTGTTCCATTTGTGGAGGAAGTTATTACATGTATTAACTTTGAAAAAAGATTTAATCTTTGCAGATGTTAATATCCTTTTGAAATATATTCCTATTGCATGGAAGTTGACATCTGGACAAGGAAAGTGAATTCTCCATGCTCTACTTATAGCTAAAAGACTTATTCTTCAGGACTTAAAGATAAATATATAGCCCCAACTACTCATTGCTCTGCAGAGTTGACATTATAAGCAACTTACAAACAAATCATTTATCAGCATATATTAGCTGGATGAGTATAATGAAATATGGCTGTGGTTCACTGAAATGTTTTAGTAGAACTTTTCTGTGTGTATGTATATGTGTATACAGGTAGTCCTTGACTTACAACCATTTGTTCAGTGCCCATTCGAAGTTACAACGGTGCTGAATGAGGGGACTTACGACCGGTCCCTGGAGTTATGGCCTTTGCAGCACCCCTATGCTCATGTGACCAAAGTTCAGGTGCTTGGCAGCCTGCCCGCACTTATGACTGCAGGGGCGCTTCAACCCCCCTCACCCACCCATCTCCCCATCTATGCCCTTTTGGCCCCCTGCACTATACGGCTCCTGCTGCCCTAGCTGACTTTTGCCATCTTCTAGCTCCCACTGCTGACCAAGCATGGCCAGCCTGGCCCTTTGTGAGGGAGCTGCTGGCTGCATGAGGCTTTCTTCCCAAGGTCACGCACGGCGGTTTCCTCATGAGACCTGGGGAAGATGGCCTTATGTGGCCAGTAGCTGCCTCATGAAGGGCCAGGGCAGGCATGCCTCAGCAGCAGCAGGAGCAAGAAGACAGCACAGGGCTGCAGAACACAGGGTAGCTGAGGCCTCGGAGTGCAGGGTGGTGAGGGCAGTTGCGGCTGGGGCTTCCTGGGGTGCAACAGCTTTGTGCCACGCTGCTGGGCTGGGCTGGGCTGGGCTGGGCTGGGGCTGGGCTTCATGCAGTGCAAAGGGGCTTCCTGGCATGCTGTGGCTCTGTGGCTTTTGCTTTTTGCAACCCCAGAGCCACCATGTGCCAGGAAGCCCCTTTGCACTGTGGGAAGCCCAGCCCCAGCCGAGCCCAGCAGCCCGGCACAGAGGGGCTTCTTGGTGTGCTGTGGCTCTGGGGCTGCAAAAAGCCTGCACCCCAGAGCTGCAGAATGTCAAGAAGCCTCTGAGTTGCAGCATATTCTTTTCCTGGCCTTCCTGAGCTCGTGCCCCACTGCGGCACCCCCTCCCCCAACTCATCCGTGGCCTGCGCTGGCCCCCCCAGGCCTGCCCCACCTTCCCCCCCCCCCCGCAGCATCTCCGTGCTCCTTACCTGGGACTCATGCCTCTTCCTGCTTAATGACACAGGTGTCTTGGGGTTACAACGGCAACCGGAACTGCCCAGGATTGCCATTGCTAAGCAATGCAGTCATGTGATGTCACACTTTATGACCGAATCACTTAGCGATGGAAATTCCAGTCCCAGCTGTTGTTGTAAGTGAAGGACAACCTATATATGTGTGTGCGTGCGTGTATGAATATGTCCTGTGTGTATTTGTTTCTTTTTTCCTTTTCCTTTTCCTTTTGTCTTTATTTTTGTCTTGCTTAATATTCTTTCAGTTTGTTTTTTGTATTCAATCATTAAAAGCAAGGGGATGGGGATGAGGATGCAAACAGATTGCATGGCGTTCCAACAATAAGAAAATCGATAGTCCTTCCAATTTGCCTTGGATGAAAGTCAGATACACCCAGAGGTTTTCAAACTGAATGATATATGGAAAGATATATTGGAGTTCTAACACCCATTGTTCTTTGGCTGCTGTGATTATTGGGATGAATGCCTATTCCTGGTTTAAAAAAAAAAAAAAAACCTGTATTTGCAGTACTGTGGTCCATAAGAGCGCTTCTGGAGCGTGCCCGTTTTTGCATTTGTTTATCTTGCAAACTGGTCTGGAATCTGTAGGTTGATTTATACGAGTAGAATGGAGAAGACTGTGGTGGGTGGATGAGGAAGGCACAATCTTCAGTATAACAAATTGGTTGCATATGTTCCATGTCTGAATCTTTAAAAAGAAATTAAATTTAAAAAGGATGTATATTTTATTTAGTTTATTTTTATTTATTATTAACTTTATATGACACCCATCTCCTCCAGAGGGTGACGCATGATATGGTAGCATGTAAAACCATGATATGTGAAATTCTCCCTTTTTAGCAAGAGATATTCTGTCCTCCTCCTTCCCCCCCCCCCCCATTATTTGAAATAATGTATTGATCTGGTTGCCAGTGGAATTGATATAGATTAGGAAAGATATTCTATGCATCAAGTGACATATGGTATAATTCTCCATATTTTATTTCAAAATCTCGTGTTGCAAATCAGCAACCGTGAGACAACTATATTATGCATAGCTGAGCAAGGCCAGCTGTGAAGAAGACGTATAATATTAACCATTTCTCAGTGAGCAGAATGTGAAAGTACTCAGATATTTTTGCATAAGAAAACAGGCTGTAACAACATTGACATTTAATAATAGCTGGGTATTTTGGCCATCTTAATATTATTCTGGGTGGTTTATTGATTACAGCTGTCTGGAACTTGAAGTCCAAGCTGTACGCCATATGCTTTTCTAAAAAGGAGAAGAAAGCTTTTTAATATATTTATTCTACTTAGATATATGTTTTAAGTTCTTGGAGAAGTGCAATATATCAGTAAGCGAATTTTGAGTGATGAACCTGAGAACATTTGATTATTTTATTCTACTTATTCATGTTGCATGGTGTGTGCATTTTCAATTTATTTTTGTGTTTACTACATTTTTTTCCTAAATAACCACCTTGACTACCATCTATTTATGAAATATAAAGCTCCTCTCAAAACAGAAACAAATAGAACATACTATATTTTATGTTGTTTGTCATAGATATGTAATTTTTATTTTAAGCCTTTAAAATCTTTTCGTAGGCTATATTCACCATACATAACTGAGACAGCAATGGTTGAGCTCTGAGTTGAATTAAATTAGATCCACTTGTTGGTAAGGTTCACAAGCTATTAGTTTACTAGTTGTATTGTATGGCACCTTTTATTTCCCAAGTTTCAGTAAAGCCAAATAAGAAGACTTGAGTTGAGGCTTTTAACAGAGGTTTTATTGGCCAATGAAACCACCTGGATGGCTCAAGGAGTGTTGCCCAGAACCACCCCTTGCAAAGCAAGCAACAAAGATTTTATAGGCATATTCAGATATTTCAGATAGTACATCCCCTCATATCCATACAAGGGAATTTTGGGATGACCCAGGGAAAAGTAAAGGTGGGCCTAAAGAGGTGAATCTAAGTTTAAATACCTAACTTCTTTGGAATGTAGGGCCTCTCTCGTTGCAACTTCTTTGCCTGGTACCAATCTAATTTATGGCTTCAGGCATATGGCTAATTGCTTCTAAGGAAATGGGGTGGGGGACTGCTGTGCTCTCTTAGAAGGCAATCAGGCATTCAACAAAGGGATAAGGTGGGGGAAAGAAATGCAAGTTAATCCTTTGTAAATAAGATAGAGTGCACTATCACATGCATGCCCACACATTATGAGAGAGAGTAAAATTGTGTATCAAAACAATGCCCTTCAGTATGATATAATAAAATCAGGGAGTATGGAAGGGAATATGGATACTTGCCCAAAGCCCAAAACATGGAAGGGACACGTCTATGGTATGGATCAGTATTTGAAATAATCAGATGGCTTTTTTTTCTTTTTGTTAACAATATTTTTATTAGAGTTTTACATAATTAAAAGCTAATTCAGAATTAGAAAAGATATACAAACAAAGAAGACGACAAAAGAGAACAAGAGAAAGAAAAAGAAAAAAGAAAGACATATAAAAAGTGACCCCCCCTCCAAACAAGTATAAGCATTTACAGTAACTTAACACCTTCTCTAACATTACAGACATTAAAAAAAACCCTCTTCTTCCCATTTCTCATCACTAAACAATAACCAAATTATAGAAAGATTCATCAATTAGTCTTACTCAGCAAAAGCATTGAGTACCAGTAGTAGTAACCTATATGTTTTAAACTTAGACAAATAAATCTATTTTGCATTTTCACATAACTTTCTCTAATAAGACATAAAACATATATATTTTAAACTAGATCCAATAGGTCTCTTTTACATCTTAACCCATAACTTTCTCTAACAAGTAGGAGGTAAAAGATTTATCCCCATATGAAAAAATCTTTATATCGTCTTGCAATCCTGGTTAAAAAAAAGATTCTAATAATAACAACCCAAAATCAAAATATATACAATTTAATCCTGGTCAGATAAGTCCACTCTGAACTCCTTTTTCTTCTTCTTAAGAGGCTTAATCTTCAATCACTTCTTCAAATAAAGTCCCACATAGTGATTTCTAATCATTTTCTCCCTGTCTATTTTCAGTAGCAACTTCAGAGATTTAGTACTTCTCCTCTGTGGATCCAAAATAAGATAACCCTCCAAGTCACTCTTCTGATTTATAATCAGGATATCCCTTTTCATTGTTAAAACATCATCCAGCATAGTTTATATATATATATTACAACTTCTTTCTCCATGTTACTCTTGTAGTCAAATATCTTTAAGTCCATTTTCAAATCCACAACATCTTTTTCCACATCTTCCATCTTTTTTATAGTCTGGCAATTCTTTACAGTCCATTTTCAAATCCCTTTTCAAATCATCCTCAGCTTCTGTTTTATCCAGTAGAATTTTTTCTTCTTCTATAACCTCTATTAGATCCCATTTTAAAAATAAGTCCTGAAGACATTGTTCCCAAACAGATTTAAATTCTTCTATAGTAAAATACCGTTCCTCCATTATGTTAGGAAGTATCTTTTCCCTTAATTGCTCTCTGGTTCCCTCTAGTTAACCTTCAAAGCCCAGTCTTATCTTTTATTTTCTGAGCCAAAACTTTCCCATATTAAGTTTTCTTACAGTTAATTCCAAAATCATCTGCTGTACTTTAATAAAATTTAAAACAATCCTTTAAAAAGCTATTCTATCAAATCTATCTGGCCCCTTAACTGTCCACAGTCAACATTCTTAACTCCCTTTTGCTGTTTTTCAAAAGTTACTTTTTTTCTTTTTAATCTTTAAACTTACTTAAATCGTCTTTCTCCTAGGATAAAAGGAAATTCTCCCAGCGTACAGCAACTTGCCTTTCAGAAGGTTTTTAATTTCCAAGTAAATTGCTAATAAGTAATTTCTGATGTGCGATCTCTTCACAGGGAGCCTCTGTAAGGAGTACTTGTGGGTGATCTGGTCATCTCCTTTATCTGGAGATGGTTCCGAAGAACTGGATTTTTCTTTGCCTCTTCTTAACTGCTGCAGTTGTCGGCTCCGTGAAAATGGAGCAGTCTTTAATCCACCATTAGTCCTCTGGAAGTCAGATGGCTTTTCTTTCAGGGCATTATAATCAATCAGTTAAAATATAACCCCAGGAATAATTTCAGACTTTAGGTTTTCCCACACACTGGTGTTTACTAGGCTACTGACTTCAGTAGAACAATGAAGAAAAAAACTGCACTGACAGAAGAACATCTATGTGGGGATCAAATGACATTTTTCCTTCCCCAGGCCTTTCAGCATCCTAAAAAGGCCCTGATTAAATATTTATTTATTTATTCATTCATTTATTTAAAATATTTATATAGCCACCCATATTACGAACCACAACCCTGGGCAGCTCACAAAACAATAACTGTAAAAAAGCAAACAACCATAATAAAAATTGTTCTGAACATATATTGCCCATTGTTGGACACATGAGGGCAGTTACATCAATTAAAGTAAACTGTGTAAGTATTTTGCCTCTTACAGGAACATGGCTTTCAAGATATATTGAGCTTTTTTGTTTCTGAAGAGAAATGATTTGGCTACTAAAGTAATCTTTATTTGTTCATGGATTATGTGAAGAGTTGCCTTTTCACCATCTAAAGTGTCTTGCTGCTTAACATTCAGAAATGCTTGTCACAATTCCTGTTGGCCTCACAGACATTCCAGCTAGAACTAACCTAGTACTACTGGAAGTAAATGTCATACACACAAACTTCTTTTGGCCATCTTTTCTGTCTGTATAATAAATGCCAGCATTGATTTGGCACTGGAGGAAATTGTGGATTAAAGGGCCAAAAGTTCATTGCTCAGTCCCTCTAGACTCCTAGTTCACTTCAGTTAAAAAGTTAATTTCTTTACAAGGTTAAGAGAAGGCAGTAATCCTGCCACTTTCCAGCTGAGAGTAAATCTGAATTGATGGCTTTATTTCCTGCAGTCATGGAGAGGTCACAGAGATCATTACTTTGTCAGCTAACATTGGTTAATCCTTTAGACTTCAGCGGTCAATCACCTGTCAGAACAAAATGTAACAAATGAGCTTGATGTTTGGATTTGTCTACCTTTTGCTTTATTTGCTAATTAGAGAATCTTCTGAAATTCATTATATAAAAGTAAATGATTGCCTACCACAAGGAGGCCAAACATCATCTTACCTTAATGAGAACATAAATACCACTTTGTTAAAATCTGGACCTCTTTTTTTTAATTTCTGAAAATCGAAGGCCAGTGGCATTGGCAACAATCCACACTGATGCCAAAATGACAAAGTGCACAGTGATTATCACATAAATGTGATTATGTACTTGCATTCTGACATCTGACACAAGTATGTAAACCACAGTGTCTGTGTGATGATGTAATCATGTTTCATTATTTTTCTTTTTTTAATTGGTGAAGTATGACAAACAGGAAAAAAGATACATCATTGACTGTACGATGAAAAAGGGCATACATTACAGTGATTAAAGTAAACTAAGCAACAACAAGAAGAAACTAAGAAAAATTAAGATCCATGTAGTATCTGTTTAAGATTAATTCAATCCTTAAACTTCCCATTAAATCTAGACCACGGGTTTCCGACTTTTTCAAGCCACAGAATCTGTCAGTTAAAAAAAAAAAAAATCCCAGAACCCCTGATCTGCAAAATGGTAACCTTAATGGTTTTTCACGGGAGAACAAGTTCTGCACTTTCCACTATGGATACCTCCGCCTGTGCCCAAGTGATTTTCCCCCCTTAGTCTCTCATAGAACCCCATCAAATGATCACAGAACCTAGGGTTCCAGAGAACACAGTTTGAAAAACTCCATCTAGACCAGTGTTCCTCAACCTTGGCCACTTGAAGATGTGTGGACTTTAACTCCCAGAATTTTGGGATACATAGCATCTTCTTTTAGTTCTTCTTATTCAGGTCTGGTTTGGGGAGGTCCTATTATATGCCACAGCACTGGGCTTCAGAAAAATGGCACCTCTCCCCCCTGCCTCCCTGCAGGTCAGTGCCTCCATCTTCCTCATGCTCTGGCTGCTGCAACAACAGCTTCTTGCTGTTGCTGCTCTACTACTCTCCTGTGCCCTGCTCCGACTGCAGAAACGGAGGGAGCATCCACACAGCCAGTTTAATGTGCTTTCCTCCAGTCTACGAGGCAGCACAAAGTGTGCTGGCTTGATTTGCTCAGGCCTAAAAAGCTGGTATCCGATTGGCCTCAGTAACAAGGACAGATAGTGCTATCTTGACAGCTTTAATATGGAACAACTTAAGGAAAGTGGTTGGTGGATTTCCTGACAGCGGGGCCGGGGACTCACCTATTGTCCTCTGAGGTGTTAGGAGGCATGGGGATGAAGGTGAAGATGGAGATGGGGGGAGAAATGAGATCTGACCAGTAGGTTTAGGATCTGTCAGTGCCTGATCCATGGGGGATGGGGAGGTGGAGGCTTTCTGCTTCTCTGGGAGCCCCCCCCCCCCCATGTTTCTCTTGTGCCTGTTGTGCTCACTCAACCTTTTTGCTCACTCGTCTTTATCATGCGTGCTTGCTGGCTTGTCCTTTTCACTTGTTTGTTTCTCTTGCTTGCTCAGCAGGCCTTGGTCATTTGCCCATCACCAATTCCATCTCCTGCTCTGTCACTTTCCCTTACTCTATTATCTGCTCAATGGTGCTCTCTCACCTTTCTTTGCTCCATTGCATGCTGTCGCCTTGCTTGCTCCATTGCTCCCTCAGTTGCCAGCTCTCTCACCTCTTCCTCCATGGCTTTCTGTGCTTTAACCACAGCTACTTCATCACCCACTCTCACTGTATCATTCATCCCATGGCCCCTTTATCACCCTCTCCATCGTTGTTGCTCTGTCACTCTCCTTTGTGTTTCTCTCACGCTGTCTTGCTCATTGGCCTTGCTTGCTCGCTTGCCTTTTCTGCCTCCCTCATCTCTCTCTCACCTCTTCTGTCTCTCTCGCTTGGTGTAATTGCTCTCTCTTGATCTTTTTCTCGGTCACTTGCTGTGTAAAACAGCTGCTGGGGGGCTGTTAACCTGCCTCAACCAGTGATGCTCTGCTGTACGTATAGCTACAAAGCTCATGTAAAGCCCATATAAAGCCCAGTGCCTTTCTCTTTACTGTCCAAACCACAATGGCAGAAGAGAAAAGAATGGGGAAGAACTGAGTTGTCCTCTTCCTGCCTGAACTGTATGTCCACTGAGGACCAGAGCAAGAAAGTCTCTTCCAACACCCCGTATGGCACATGGTTTGGAATCAAGGGCTACCATGTCTACCACTAGATGGCAGCAAAGAGATACGAAAACTTCATCTAGATTTCTTTCAGCTGACATCTGGTACTGTAGTCCTAACAAAACAGCCAAAAATTCCTCTGTGTGTGTGTCTGTATGGAAGAGGAACAAATGGAAAAAGTTGTCTGTGTGGGAGATAGAAAATGCATGTGTGAGTGGGTGGAGGAAAGAAAGTTATGTGTGTCAGAGAAAAGTGTGCTTCTTTTAGGTTGAATGTAAATGGAGAGGTGCATTGCATCATTTTGCCCAAAGACCCTAGGACAATTTTGCTAGAAATTGCACTCTTCGGTTAGTGTATCCAAAAGGCCCCAAAAAGGTGTCACCATTTAAAGTCAGAAGAATACTTAAGAATAGAAAGAGTAACACATGCTGTACCCTTTGTCTCTCTGATATGGATGTTAGCAGAAAGAAAATGGTGACCATCACCGGCTATCAAACCTGCATTGCTAGACCCAGATTTGCTTCTAGCACATACATAGGAGCGGGTGTGCAAATGCAAAAAATGCACTTGGAAAGGCACAGAACCTATTTGATCTGGGTATGGAGAGCAATATGAAGGACAGGAGTCTAAAGAGCAGTTTATGAATGAAATTACCCAGCTAGGGAAAAAAACCCTGTAGCCTTAGGGTTCAGTACTATGAGATTAGTTTTAAGCACTAGAACTGAATCAAGCTATCGTACCACTATTGAAAAACAGCTCTGTCCTGCCCATTGGAGTTGTCCTTTACTTCATTCAACAGTGTATTTTGGAATAGATGAAAAAACAAATGTGTTGTTTTAGTGTTTTACAGTGGCCAATGGCACCACTAATTTTGGTTAATATACCCCAATTCTTCTCCATACCTGCGTTAGACAAAACGAGAGCTTTATTACAGCATTAAGCATCGTTAAGAAAGGGAAAAGAATGCATGACTGGATGGAGAAACAATTTCGCTGCATCGCACAGGACTGCTAACCCAACTGACAAAAGTAGACCTCAATACAGGAGGCATTACAATTTGCACCCAAGCAGCAAACAGCTGATGAAGCAGGAGGCAATTAAGCTATTGGTAAGAACCTTCTGCCCATCCATGCTTCCACTGCACAGGGCCTCAGGCCACTGGCTCGCATACAAACTGATTTGAAGTATTAAAGAAAAGCAAAACAGATGCCCTGCAAGTACTGTGCTGAAGAATAGGGGGGTGGGGTGGGGGTTGTAGCAAATGCCTAGTAAATGGAATGATCACCAACAGATACATGCCTGGCAAATGGCCTGACAGAGTGTTGATTAGGGAAAGGGTGGCCTGGGGGGAGGAAGGCTGTCCCTAGAGAAATAACTCATAATTTCCCAATGAACAGGAACAGGGGGCCAAAGTAGAACACTACAGCCTACAGCCATTATCCATTGCAATGACTTTTCATTAAAAAAAAAAAACCTTCTTTATTATTATTAATATTTATTATATTTATATGCCATCTGACTCCCAGGAGCTCTAAGACCTCTCCCACCCCTTCCAGCTATAGCAGCTGGAATCCAAAATATATCTTTACCCTTTAGACAAACTTGCCTGGTTCTCTGGGAATCCCATTTAACACAGCAGATGATTTCACTGGCAAATTAATGCCTAGCAAGTCTGAAGTATAACGCTGTCAGCTCCCAACTGGATTAACAAAGGCATGATGAATCTAGCTCTAGGTTCCTGATGTAATTTGCAATGTAATAAGTAATGGATCATAAGAATAGTAAAGGAGAATAAAGAGAAGCAGATATCACAAAACAAATTGAATACAAAGAGTAGTAGGGGCAAACAAGTAAGCAGATAGTGAATGCATAGAATTTAATGAACTTAATAATATACACAAGTTGATTCCATTGAAGCTTCCTCTTTTAAGAATTATTCAATAAATATTGAGATTCGATAAAATACTTGGCATTTACAATTGATCCCTAACTGACCTTTATTAACTAACCCAAACCTAGTGATTTGCAGGCCCAATTTGATTGAAAAATATACTTTGTTCATCTGATGCAATCTTTAGATGTAATTGACCTCTCATCAAAAGATATAAATGAAGTTGAGTATCTGTTTTATAACTATACAAATGCCAGAGCAATTGTGGCTTTTGAATCTAGAGCAATGGCTAGTTGGGTGATAAAGAACAAGAGTGTGTTAAACAAATTTTCTATAGGGGTAATGAGATACTTTCAAAACTACACACTCTGTGAAGTTTATAGAAACAACCTGAACCAATTAACACCAGAAATACAAAGAACTGAGGTTCCATATATATCACAAGTGGAGGATATTGAACATAACAACCGGGCTAAGGATAGTGGATGGATAGAAAGAACAGAGCTGGGGAAAAGCCTAACTGGTGCTGAAGTAAACCTCCCAATAACATGTGTGTTATCAAAAGAAAGCTCTGGCAAAGCAACATACAGTAAACACTGTTAATGATCATGAAGGGAGTTATACAAATGGATATAATCTGGAACAGCTGATGATTCACAGAGTATCACAAAATCCATTGCCAGCTGAGATGGATAAGACAACGAAGATGAGTAGTATGGGAGTTTATAAGACTACTGCAGAGTGTACAGAACATAGCAACTGGAACTAAAATTGAACTTGAGACCCTTCAAGGAAGCCCAAGATACAACATAGAAGTTTACACCAAATATCCCTGGGGTTAAAAATAATTGTGTTTATAAAGACACTCAAGGAATTTTAAATTTAATAGAACAAGTGAAATGCCCAGAGGATGACTCAAATACTTTAAAGGAAGAAAGGACCAGAGGCCAACAGATATGTCATACTCCAACACAACAACAATTTTGCAGAGGAAGTAGATAAAATTGTCATCAGATCCAAATCCAAAATGAGGTTAATCAACAGTTGACAAAAAGCTAACAAGAAGACATCTACAATTAAATGTGTATTCAGGAACATTGCTGGTTGGGCAGATAAATGCATAGATGGGGATTTTTTTTCACTTTCTTCAAGATATGATTTTTCTCCAAGAAACTTGGTTAATGGGAAATAATGTGATAGGATTACCTGGCTATATGTGTTTTTATAAATGGACCAAGAGGGACCGAAAGATGGGGCGTGCTAAAGGGGGCTTAATGAGCCTAATCGCAGTACATCTTGATGTGAGAATAAAAGAAATTAACCCTGGAAATTATGATATAGATGAAATTCAAATATTGAGGCCGAAATCTAAAGGGGGAATGTTAATATATGTTAACATCTAT
Organism: Python bivittatus; assembly: GCF_059951505.1. Lineage (NCBI taxonomy): Eukaryota > Metazoa > Chordata > Lepidosauria > Squamata > Pythonidae > Python > Python bivittatus. Next base: position 764,382 of record NW_028277113.1, read on the forward strand.
GTGCCACCTAGACAACAGGCAAATTGGGATAACCTGGAAAAAGCATTAGTTGATATGTTACATCATCTCACAAGTACAGATTTAATTATTTGTGGGGATTTTAATGCTAGAAGCAGCCCAGGCTTCGAAACATTGAACTTAAAGGATAAAGGCTTTTTTGAAATGGAGGCCATTTTCCCTCTAGGACATATGCCACAAGATAAGATTCAGAATAAGCATGGAGTAGAACTAATTAAATTAATGTATAAATTACAAATGGTCAGTTTACATGTATCACAGTGAGATCAATCTGGGGGTTCTTATATGTCAGTCAGCCACAGAGGAGGAGCTGTCATTGATTATATATTCATATTGCCCTCATAGATCCCATTAGTAGAGTGTTTCGATATTATAGATCAACCAGAGAGTGATCACTTACCACTTGGCTAGGACTTAATGTGGATATGTGGGAATAATGTAGCACAAGGGAGTCGCAATATAGAAGGCACTACAAAGTAAAATTATGTCTGTTTCTAAATCCTAGGTTTCAGCATTGTGTTGTAGGCACCAATGTGTCTATCGCCATCTCCTTTAGTGAGCTCCAGCTCTCTTCCCTCCCTGATATTTGAAGATTCTTTTATTTTTAAAAAAGGGAAACTTTCATTCTGCAAAGGAAAGGACCCATCTCAAGCACAATATGTGTTTCTTCTGAACCTCAAATAGACCCTAGAGATATTCTTTGAATATAAAATGATGTATGGATTCAGCTACATCATATTCTGCTGGGAAGAGTGTCCATCCGCCTACAGTTAAACAAAACAAAGCAAAAAAAGAAATTGAGGTTGGACATACAGAGGTGATACTAAGACATCTCCTCAGGAGTTTACCTTATTGTAAATGGGTTTTATCTACACCTGTGCTGGCAGCCGTTTTGTCAACATGCCACCAACATGTTCAAAACTCCAACTATGTCACCCTGCTCACTACAAAGGATGTCAGATTAACATATTGAGTTCAGAAGCTCATAGGCAGCAAAACTGGGAGAAGACAATTAAGAGTGCATGTCCTTATGTTGGGCGTATTGTAAAATGGAAAAAGTAACAAAGAAATGGGGAGAAAGTTTTGCAGGATTTCTAAAAAGAATCCAAGTAAGGAAAGTTTCATAGCTGTGGGGCAGTGTGCCTGAACATGACTCTATATGTCCTTGCTTTTTAAACATGTTTCATGGTTAACTGCCAAGTTTCAAACTTGGGGCAGGGAGGTTAATAGGAGAAAGGATTGTCCCATTTTTAAAAGCTCTTAGTTCTGCTTTAGTTGGCTTACAATGTCATGCTATGTTTTACAGTGGCAATTTCTACTGAGTTTTATTATATATAAACTCCCCCGGACACACACACACACACAGCTGACCACAATAAATCTAGATAAACTATAAGAGTCAATGTGACTGTAGCTTAAAGATCTGAAATAGGAGCAATGGTAACATTTCACACATGCTTTTGTAATGTAATTTCACTCTGGAAATTGAGTATAAACTTTGAATTGAATATGCACTTTCTTACATTGTGTATACACAATGGTAATTTAGCTTATTGACAATAGGTTTGAGGGATAAGGAATATTGGTCTATCAGAACTGAGATGCAGAAATTTAGATGAATACAATGTGCTGCCATCTAGCATTCATTCACATTTTTGCAGTCCAGAGTTAGTGGCCCTAGATCAGTGAAGTCCACACATCTTAAAGTTGCTGAGGTTGAGAAACACTGCCCTAGATGAACAGTTGCAAGGCTAGTCTTGAGCAAAACAAGTGATGGGGTAGGTATCTTTTTTTGGGCTAATAAACACATTTGGAATTTTGAAAACATGCTGGGTGCTCTTAATGTATAAACTGCTTGCTGTGAAGGAGTCTCCTTATTCAAAAACCAGTTGCCCAGAACGAAGGTGTACAGCCTACTGCATCCCTTGAAAACAAAGTTCCTTCAAAAGCTATTGCTGAATTGTAATGTCTATGTGATAGAATAAAACAATTATTAAACAATAAGAATAAGCTTATTTACTGAATTGATTCAATATATTATTTTCAATTATACTTCAAATAAATCAAATCAAATCAAATTGTTGCTTTTAATGGCCTAACCTGTTTTGACCTTTTTTGGAGCATATCATCCCAAGACCAAGTGCAGCCTTTGGCCTGAAACAAATTATGCATCTCTGGTCTAGAAAAAAGAAAGAGACTTACATAACTAGTTGCTTACCTCCGTATCATCCTTTGGACAGACATACATCAGACTTAGACCCAAACAGCTTGGAGGACTTGCGTGTAATTGATGCCCTTGCTTCTCAAGTCTAAGTTGACTGTGGCTAGTGTTTCTCAGTCTCAGCAACTTGAAGCATGCTGGCTGGGGAATTCTGGGAGTTGAAGTCCATATATCTTAAAGTTGTTGAGACTGAGAAATACTGATCTAGATGGAGCATGCTATACAGTACATTTTCAGACAATTGGACAGATGCTTCAAAGACAATTTACATGTGCATTATAGCATGCTTCACTTTGGGACTGAAGTGATTCAATTATAGGTGGTTATTGCCAGATTTATGTAGATCAGCTGTACAGTTCTTGAAACAAGTTTCTTCTTACAAGATAAATCAGGATATGCAAATGTGAGTTAGGCAGCAGTTGGTATAACAGCTGATAGGCAGTGATGCATTGCTTCTGTCATGGACACCGATGGCTAGAATATGCTTGCTCAAATGCATAGGGTTATCCTGTGACAGACTGTAGCTGTTTAGTACGTCTGTGGGGTTGTAGCTGGAAAAAATAATTTGGCAGACTGAATATGAACAGCAGAATCAGAAAATTTACCTGCTTTTCCATCACACAATAAAATAGGTATCCTTACACAGAAGAATCTGAACCTTGACATGCTTCAGATTAAACCAGTGTTTTCCAACTTTGACACCTTCTAGATGGGTGAACCTCAACTTCCAGAACTCTTCACAATAGCTATGCTGGCTGGAAAATTGTAGGAGATCTAGTCTACACATTTGGGGGTTGTCAAAGTTGGGCAATGCTACATTTAGAGTGGAGAAGGCAACATGAAAATCAGTTTGGATTTCAACTCCCATCAGTCTCAATGAGCATGACTAATGGCAAGAGATTGTGACAATGGCAGTTCCAAAGATGTGGGAAGGAGCCACTGTTATTTTAGTGTGAAAGTCCCCACTTGAAAGCATAGATATTGAGCCTGTTATCATATATGGGGCCATTCTTCTGAAGCACTGTAAATGAAATTTGTCTTTAGTAATACCTTGATGAATATAAAATTGGTTGTGATCTCTATTACTTGTTATTGGAAAAAGATGCTTGCATATCTGGGATGAAATTCACTTGATGGCATTATTCTGCATGGTTTGCATTTCAGTTTAAAGTGGTTTTATAATGAGCTCGCTATTATAATTTTCATATTGTCAAAAACAGGCATTAAATTTTGCAACATTGTGGTATGCTTGAATAACATAGTGAGTTCAAGGACTTAAATCAAGGACTTTTGAGCTCGTGCTACATAGAATTTCTTCTAAAGTTTGTTGAATGATATGGAAATCGTCACATTCCCCCCGCATATTCATTATCTTTGGGCTTATAACTAAAAACACATGCGTGTGATTTCATCTGAAGCTTGCACTGAATGTGGTGGGTAGGTGCTCATTCAGATGGAAGTTTTGTTTCCTTAAAAGTACTATGATGAGAAGAAGCTTGGCAAGTTCAAAGCAAATACTGTTGGCTATCCTAGGGCCTTTTTCCATTTCTACCTAGCCTCATCACAGCACAAACACACCCTAGCAAAAGTGTTTTTCTCTATTGTGCCCCCTGATGCTGCCTTCATCTCATCCTCAGCTTATGAGGCAACCTAAAGTTGTCCTTATACTGGTGTTAAAGTAACGCACAATAGCGCACAATAACGCACAATAGAGAAAAACACTTTTGCTAGGGTGTGTTTGTGCTGTGATTAGGCTAGGATAGTTTTGTCTTATTTTGACCTTGCTCAATGGCAGCCTTAAGCTGTGTAAAATCTGTTAGGCCTTGCCAGTCATTACTTTGAGGAAAAGATAAGTGATCAGCAGTGACAAGGCACAGTACAAGGCAACAGCAGCAGGATAGGGACTGGCAATTTGGTAAGCAAGTTTCATGTTGGTCTGGTCTCTCTCGACTCAAGGATAGGTGACAAGACTTCAGCTCAGCAGTGGGGAAAAGCCCATGTTGTTAACTGAGGTTCTGGTCATCCAATATATGGGAGCCAGAAATGTAATATTCCCAGGATGAATTATTCCCTTTAAAAAAGCATCTGATCAATTTAAATAAGTGTATTACATGGACTTTATTGGAATTCTCCATGAAAGGTTGCTGGCTAGCATGCCAACAAAATTATACAATGTGCTTAATGTGTTCAACCTGAGATCACAAAGGCTTGTGCACAAAAAACCTTCTAGTCTGTGTTACATATTTAATGATTTTGGTTTATTAACCTCTGGTTGATTTGCAGAGCATCATCCAAAATATGAGTTAAAACTGCAGTCAACACCAAAATGAAAGCAACATGAAAAAATGATAATGAGAGAGGCAGAATCAAAGCCTAGAATCTAAAAAAGGAAGATGAAGACAAGACTGTGTGTTGTACGTTCAGTTGAGGACATGAACACTTCCTTTACACTTCATCATAGGACAACTTCCTTATATGAATGAGATAGCTTTCTAATCCTATGGGTAAACCCTTCACCTATCAGTAACTGAGTGAAGAGAAACTAAGCAGTGCACATCCAGATAGCCAAGATCAAGGCAAGATAGTACTAGTAAGATTATTATAATAATGAAATATTGGGAGGAGTATAGCAGCAAGATGTGACTGTGCCAACAAAATATTCTGACTGAAGATAAACTTTAGAATAGTGTTTCTCAAAGTGGGTGATACCACCCTCTGGGGGGCATTTGAATTATTCAGAGGAGCATGAGGCATTAAGGGGGTAGCAGAGGTTATTAGACAGTAAGGAGGTAATAGGAGAGGCCATTAGGAGTATAATAACAGAAGATTACACATAACTTATCCAACAAATTTTATTAAGTATGTAAAACTGTAAATATACAGCTTAGCAACCACAACTGGGACTGGCAACTCTGTCGCTAAGTGACACAGTTGTTAAGTGAGACATCACCTGACTACACTGGATTTATGACATCACTCCCACTGTGGTTGTTAAGCGAATCACCCCTGGTCCTTAAGTGAGATGTCACATGACCATGACTTGCAATTTTACTGTCGGCTTCTCCATTGACTCTGCTTGTTGAAAGCTGGCTGTGATGATCACAAACGGCAATCATGAGGACGCTGTGACTGTTGTAAATGTCCTCCAGTTGCAAAGCACCCAAATGGCAAATATGACCATGGGGATGCTGCGAGGTCGTAAGTGCAAGGATTGATCATAAAGTTACTTTTTCAGTGCCTTTGTAATTTTGAATGGTCACTAAACAGGGCAGTCATTAAGCAAGGACTACCTGTATTTCGATAATTATAAATGTATCAAACTTTAGGATGCTTGAAATAGTATTGCACTGTGGTCTGCTTCAACCAGATGCTGACTACGTGAATCATATGATTCTGCTGGGTATTAGCACAACTGAGTGATTCATGAAAACACGAGCTGCACACTCAGTTATGCTTGGTTATTTAGAAATAAGCATAATGACTATTGAGCTATTCTATTAGAATGTATATATATCACTGTGTTTCAGTCTTTGTATTAAACTTTGTTTCATTTTCGGTAAGAATATATATATCTATATATCTATATCTATATATTCTTAATTTTTTAAAAAAACTTAATTTTAATTAGGTATTTAATTTTAATTCTATATATTTTGTACATTAAAATCAAAAGATAGTTTTAATTTTTTATTTACATTTCTGATAAAGATAACCAAATCAATTTCTGTATAATTTATTTTTAGTTTTTTTAAAAAACTTTAATGGTATGTGTTCATTATTTTAAAAAATATTTTTTATTTATATTAGGAATTAAAATGGCAGAGTCACAAAAGTCAAAAAAGAAAAGTAGACAATATTCTACAGAATATATGAAATACGTTATCCTTGAAATTAAATTAAATTAATTTTTTTGTAATCATTTAACAAATGTTGCATAAAGATATGCAGGAAATGTTTGAGGACCTACTTAATTTGGAAGTTCTGGATTGGATAATAAATCCATTTTTAACCAATAAAAATATTGGTGGACATTTTGTAGAAGAAGAATTTATTGAATTGCAAAATGATGTTGAACTGAAGCCAAAATTTCAAAATTAATATCAGGAATTGTGGTTACAAAAGAAAATATCTGACCATTATCCTGCTTTGTGGACAATTGTTAAAAAGTTATTAATGTCATTTCCACTATCATATTTAGTGGAATGTGGTTTCAGTATTGTATCTCAACTTATGACAAAAAAAAGAAATTGTCTACATGTTGTTGTATGTGGAGATTTACAACTTCTGCTTTGTCAGGCCTAGCCCAAGGAACTCCAAGAGACAATGCCAATTCAGTCCAGCCATGTTTATTAGCTACAACCTCTAGCAAGAATCTTCCCAGACTAAAACCCCAGTTCCCAAAGTCCTCCAGCCACAACAGTGTGAATTCCTCAGGGAGGTGCCAGTCTCATCCTCTTGTTCCTACCACACGGTTCTGGTGAGCTAAGAAAATGTTTATCTCCCTGAGCTTGGCCTTCATAATTCCATTCCATCACATGCTTACAGATAATAAACCTAATATTGATATGCTAATAAATCTCCATCCAGCCCATCCAATTATGACAACTGTATGTATTTGTAATTGTCTGCAAAAAATATAAATAAGCAATAAATAATTTTCAAAAAATTATAATTCGCATGCACAAGGACAGGGGGGCATTACAAAAAATTTGATACACCTAAGGGGGCAGTAACTCAAAAAAGTTTGAGAAATACTGCTTTAGAAAATTAAGCCAATGGTAGCAATTGTTAATGGCTAGGCTTGATCTAACGTGTGGGGTAGATCTAGAAATAGTTTTCCCTTTTTTTAATAGTAATTTTATTAAACATTACAATTAAAATGATAAAAACTAATACAAACTAAAAAAAGAATAAAAAGAAAAAATAGTGCAGAAAAGAAAAAAATAGAAAGAAAAATAAAAACAAAGAAAAAAATATAAGAATATAGTAAAGAAAAAGAAAAGAAATATATAAAGAAATGACTTTCCCCTTCATCACAACAAGTATAAACAATTTTAGCAACTTATCACCTTCTCTTAAAATACAGCTAATGATGTCTTCTTCCCATATCCATCTCTTATCTATAAACAAATCCTTAAAACCTCATCGTTTCAGTCCTGAGCAGCAAAAGACCATTAAGGGTTACTAGAGATCACAACATATCTATTTTAACCTTGATCAAATAAACCAACTTTATATTCCTTTCTTTTACTTTTCATAGTCTTGATCTTTAGTCCCATCAAATAATGTCCTAGAATTTCTTTTCATTTTTTTCTTTGTCTCTTCTCACAAAACTCTTCAAAGCTTTAACAAGCCTCTTTTGTAAATCCAGTATAGGAAAATTATTCAGGTCACTCTAGGTTTGTTATTTGTATATCCCTTTTAATTATTAAGTCATCAGCCGGCTTCTTTTGTATGTCCAATGTAGCATCTTTTTCTATGTCATTCTTGTAACCTGTCATTTTAAAATCTCAATCTTGTCAGATATAACTTGTTCCTCTTTCATAACATATTTTAAACACAGTCCATCTATAGAGGCAGACACTCTTAAAATTCTGAGTCCACTGTTGTAAAATATCCTTCAGTATGTTCAATGTTAACATATTTTGCTTCATTAGTAAGTCAAATTTAAAAGTTCTTCTACTTTAATTATAATCTTTAGTTCCTTCTGGTTCTCTCTAGCATCCAACCTTCAAAGTCTCATCCTATCTTTTTTTTTTTTTTTTAAGAGAATTCAAAACCAAAGCATTTTCCCATGGATTCTTATGATTAACTCCAAAATTTTATTTCAACTCCATCTGGACCCTTAGTCCATTTGTAACTTTCCAAAATCAAAGTTGTAATCACCTTTTTGTTGTTTATTCCAAAAGAATTTTTTAAAGTCCTTAAAACTTGTATTTAAAACTTCTTTCGCTAAGGATTAAAGGAAACTCACCTGGTACTGTAAAACATGTCGATCCAAGGGTTCCTAACAGCTGAAAAGCAATTAACAAGAAATACCCAAAAGTGATTAGAAAAGGAAGTATGCAAACCCTGTGTCCTTTTTGAGGTTGCTGACAACTGTTTCAGCCAGATGATTATTCCCTCATCTCCCAGAGCTCTAAACCCACCAGAGACGACTATCTTGCAGTCTCCTCGCAAGAAGCAACTGTCTGGAGCACCTGTGGACAATCTAAAGTCCTCTCCTTGTCTGGAGTGGAATTACGAAGAGCTGGTCTACTTGCTGGCTCTTCATTCCGCTGCAGTTGTTGGCTCTGCTTTTAGCAAGCTGTCTTCAGTTCACCATTTCTTTGCTGGAAATCCCCTAGAAATAGAGTTTTTCCTCTGATTTAGATATACCCATCCCTGTCCATTTTGGAATAAACAACATTATACATAGTGGCCAAAAAAAAAAAAAAGTGTTGGAACGCCAAAGAAACCAAAGGAATTAAAAGCATTAAATAAGAAAAAGAAATGTACACAAATTACATTTATTATCTCTCTCCATACCTTTTTGTCTTTTCAAATCATCTTTGCTTCCACAATCGCCATATACCACTCCATCACTGCTTTTTGCACTGCTTTTTGCACTGCTTTTTGAAATTTCTTACCTCTCTCAAAGAATGTTATTATTCAGCTGAATATAAATAAGTATAAATGAAATAAGTATAAATAAATGTATTATCAACAATTAAACACAATATGTTTAGCACTGCAGCTTTAGAAAGTCAGGATAGCATTTCTGAGGTAGTGCTTGAACTTAGGTGCATGTAAATATTTATTTGTTTGTTTGTTTATAAATCAAATTTATATCACCACCCAACTACCCCACAAGGAGGGACTCTGGGCAGTTCACAACCAAACAGTTTAAAACCAATAAAAACATAAATAATACAGTATAAAATACAAATTATTAAATATAATTTGTATAAATGTATAAAATGTATGAAATACAATGATTAAATATAATCATTGTATTTTATTTAGATATACCCATCCTATACCCATATCCTAAATTTGCCCTGTTAAATTACTAAAAGACCAGTTGTAGGATAATAAATATGAAGCATATCACCTCGTCTGTATTATTCTGAAAGAAAATGTGTATTTCGAATTTGGGATGAGGATTAAAAGCCTGGATTGCTTTCTTTTGCTGGAGATGATGGTGATGGCAGTGATTTATATCCCAGAGTCCACAGTCTATGTTAGCAATAGAAAACTGGGAAGATTAAGCCAGTGGATCTGAAATGAATAGCTTCTTTGTCATTTTGCTGTTTTTTCAGGTTGTGACCTTATTAGACCTAGGAAGCAATGGTCTGCTTTTAACTGTTGTAAACTGCATTGCCCAGAGTCTCTGCCATCCAGTACTTAGCATTTCATTATTACAGATTTATTACACTTTGGGAATATATTCTACATATATTATACGTATAATATTCACTGATTAATACCTACTTTGCTTAAAGTGGGCAAATTGCATTAGCAAAAGAATTTCATTAATATTCTTTATTATAAAACCTTATTTCTTTGCAAATGCAATCAGCTTCATTAGTAAAACAGGATTTAAACAGTGTTTAGTTTAGTTGAATTGTATCTTTATGTTTATCATTAATATTATTTCCAAAGAATCTTCAAATGTTATTTAGGTGTTTTATTTTACTTAATAACTTTGATGTGCAAGTATGTGAAATAATAGATTATGTACTTTCCCTTTTCTATAGTATTTCCTCTCTTAAAAAAAGAACACTCATTTTCAATGAATTGTTATCTAATTGCATGGTATACCCTTTTTTCCATCATGCACATTTTAGATGCCTTAGAAGATAGACATTCAGCCTGTTAGTTGAAACAAACCAATATGCTAATGTTTTAAAATGATTTGATGTCTAGAATACTGGGAGCCTGGTTATATCACATAGAAGAGGAATATTTTATGGGCACAACTCATTTCCACTTAACACTCTCAACATATTTCATCAATTTCAGAGGAAGAGATAAACAATGAAATCAGAGACTTAAAAGTTTATTTTCCACTACAGGTAGTCCTCACTTACCAAGTGCCTCATTTAACGACCATTCGAAATTACGACCATGTTAAAAAAGTTTTGCGATCGATCCTTGCATTTATGACCGTTGCAGTGTCCTGCGATCACATGATCGCCATTTGGGCGCTTCACAACTGGCATGCACTTACAACTATTGCAGCGTCCTGCAGTCATATGATCACCATTTGTGTGCTTTGCAACTGGCTTGTAACAAACAGAGTTAACAGAGAAGGTGGAAGTAAAATTGTAAGTCATGTTCACATGATGTTTCACTTAACAACTGTGGTGATTCACTTAATGACCAAAGGGAAAGTGAGGTCATAAGCCTGTCATGGTCGCTTGATGTTTTGCTTAGTGACTACAGTGCTTAGTGACAGAGTTGCTGGTCCCAATTGTGGTTGCTAAGTGAGGACTACCTATAGAGTGTATGTATTATGATCAGATTATAAATAGTATTTGGATGCAGCTTTATTATAAACATAATTTACTAAACAAAGACATGCTGATAGAATTTTGACATTTTTATGTTTCAATTGCAACCCATTAAATCTTCTGTCTTTTGATATACTTTTTAAAAATTATGGTGTAGAATTTTATTGACATACTAGTGAATCCAATTAAGTTAAGTCAAACAATGACCTTTTCCTCAAGCCCTATTTGACTGCTACCATAATGTTATTGCTCCCCATTTCTCTAGATGTCTCTCACATTATAGCAAACTCCGTTTGAGAAATACTTAACACTTGACAGGGATAAATGTTCCTAATTCAGAATTACTGTATGCTTTGGACATTACTACATTACATTTTAGGCCTCATAGACAATTTAATCCTCTCTGGTTCCAATTTTTCCAAATCATGGCCTCTCACGTTTCCTGATATTTCATCTACCATTCTGAATGTGGTAGATACTTGTCAGGACTAATCTGTAGGTGATTCGGAGGAAGGAGTTTGTAGCATCACAACAAAGAAGAATAAACCAAGAGGCAAAACTGAAAAACAACCAGAGCTCAGGCCTACACAGTGTTCCCAGATTGCCAACAGATAGTAACTTTCATCATTTGGGATTGAGAAATTGGAATTCTTGGGAATTCCCAAAATTATAACCTACAGATTCCTGTATTTTTCATAACATTTTGTTTACACGTTTTTAAATAATGAGTGACCATAATAATAAACAATGAGTAATGTTTCTGTGATAGGGTTATACTGAAAGTTTCAGAGGATTTCTATTTTAAAAAATCCCATGATATAATAATAAATGCATGATTTATTATTATGAACTAATATATTGTGACAAGATTATATATTTCAGTGACATGTAAAAATTATCTCTGCCTGATATAGACATTTGATAATAGAAAACGTTAAAAGAAGGGAACATTAGCATGAAATAAATGCCCAAAAATCATTTCAAAAACTGAAAGATAATACCACAAATATTTAATATTTAAAAATTATCATTCTTAAAATGAATTTTTTAAACGCACAAAACGTTAATTGCCCTAAATGGTAGTCTTAATCTTTTTTCATAACAAATATTTCAGACGTAGAAAAATTTCATTCATTTTGCATTGATGTTGGTCAAATTGCTAAGAGTGCATCCAAAAGCACCTTAAAATTGAGTGTTAGGGTACATATTGCTTCATATAAGCCCATTTCCTTTTTTTATAATGAAAATATTTTGCCTGCTTGCACTGATTTTGGTCTTGCCTTTGAAATTGCTATGGTTTTGCCAATTCAAATTATAGGTAAGTTTCTGATTTCATGTCACAGCATTCCACAATATTCACAGTTTCTTCTCTTTGCATTTCTTCTGTTTCAGTACATTTTCCTTTACAAAGTCTTTCCATTAATGATTTTGCTAACTGAGCTATTTCATTCTTGTTTGCCAAAGCAAAAAAGGTGTGTCCTTTTCCATCTCATACAAACTGCTTAAATATTTAATGAGGGATATTAGATCTTTATTCCTGCATTTAAGAAACTAATTTCTAATTTTTTAAAAAAAGCATACCGCTCAAAGCAGGATTCTGTTTTTCCAAATTACTGAAAAGAAACTTTAAAATTCCTTTGCTTGTTAGAAGATTTGCATCATGCTTGCTTAATGCTGCAGTGGCTAATTGAACAGGTTTTAAGCTATTTAACGTATCTTTTGCAGTTTCATAATATTCCTCTTTCCACAAGTGACCAAACTTCAGCAGTTGTAAAATAATTTTGGCGGATTTAAGATCTTTAAAAATCATCTGATCATTCTTTCTCAATTGTTCCAGCGTGTTTTACAATCCAGAATGACTTCTTGTTCCATTTGTTCACTCTTTCCTGCTGCAAAAGAGAAATTCTCGCTGGAGAATATTTAAACAGTTTTACAATTTTCCTTATATTAAAAATTGCTGGAGAGACATCTTGCAGCTACATTAGCTGAATCAGAATCTTTGTTTTCATCCTTCTTATATTCAGAATCTGTGTCATATTTGCTTCCACTGCTACTTGTTTCTGATGCTTCATCTTTCAATTTTTTGACATAAAACACTTTTGTTACAGCAATATGAAATGCATGATTATACGATAACTGCTGAATAGTCAGTGATAATTGCTGCACCTTCACTCATTGTTGCAACTATATCTGCTTCAAGTTTTAATTCAAAGGTTTCCAATATTTCCTGAAGTAAAGATAACCCTTTTTCTGCAGGACAGTTCTGAGGAATTCTTATTAAACCAAGATTTAATGAAGTCTCATTGTAGTATACACAAAAGTTTGTGTATCTTCACTTCTTACAACTGGTCCACTCAGCTAAAGAAATGCTCATTTTCTTATTTTCACAATTGAAAGCACCAGATTACAGTTATTCTATTTTACTGTAATAGTTATGGATTAATGCCATAACTGATCATGGACTTTTTGGCAACTGCAGTCCTTTGCTTAAGAAGCTTGCCCTAACAAAATCACTCTAAGCTGGTGTTCATGGATAAACCATCTACTGCTGCAAGTTTGCTTGCTATTTTTTTCTAAATGTTGTCCTTTGATGTACTGTAAAATTATACATTGTTTTTTAGAAGTATTAGGCTTTTGGCTCATTGAGTAGTAGACCATGAGGTCCACTAGTCGATCCTGCTTTACATTACAATGATTTAAAACATACCTGGCAACAACCTGATTTCTTATTTTCTTAAAATACTTCCAACATTCTTCATACCTCTTTACTGTTTATTATGAATATCTTTTTAAAAATTATTTATACATAAGAAATACTAAGTTTAGTAGTATTTACAAAGAATTGTAGTCTATAGCAAATATTCAAACATTGGAAAAACACCATGGAACATTATTGGGTAGTATTCGAATAATATAACATATGGATCTCCTAGCAAGGTTAACAGCACTGCGCAGAATCATGAGTTGAAATATCTGTTAGATCTGCAAGAAGCAGGCAGGACCACAAACACACATTTATAAATGTAACAGCTATAAGCAAGACTGACTAATTAGGTTGTGACCACTACTCTCCTACATGCTCCTGTGCCCATCCCTGGAAATGTTGACCTTAACTTTTGACTCCACATGTTAGCATTTCCTGCTTTTGCTTTTGACTTGATGTCAGTGGATTCCTTCGCCTCAGTAACATCTTTATGACTGTTAAGCTTTTGTTCTTGCAGAATTATAATACTTTGTCCCATTTCCTCAGTTTCCTAACTGATTTTCTCAGGAGTTGGGATCCTGAAAAACGTATACATTTACTAAGAAGTGCTGGGAAGGAATTTCCAAATGCTAGGCCTGGAGAACCAAAGATACAGCACAATACCAAAAATCAATAGGACCACGCTGTTCAGGCAAAGCTCAACTAAAATAAGGTCCATTTATATGCCTTTCTTCATAGCTTAAGTCAGTACGGTTACTCCAGGGCCTGAACATACTTGATAGTTTACATCAGTAGGGGAGCTGCAAGCAGATCCAAAACAGTTGACCATAAATCTGATTTTCTAAATTAGTCTAATTTAAAGCTATCAAGTTATCTGAAGCCTGATTTTGTTCTCTTGAATCATCAGCATGTGCCATAATTAAGCAAGTCACTTTTTCAGTATTAGATTTCATTTCAACATTCATTTTTTCTTCCCTCCTTGTACCCATCCAGATAAGTTGTTTCACATGCAGAAACGCATTCCTGGAGCCACACATCTGCATAACTAGGTGGGAATGGGACAATGTGGCGATTTTGTTCATCATCCATTTACTGCAAGGTTCCTCAACCTTGGCGACTTGAAGATGTGTGGACTTCACTTCCCAGAATTCCCCAGCCACCATGGCTGGCTGGAGAATTCTAGGAGTTGAAGTCCACACATCTTCAAGTCGCCAAGGTTGAGGAACCCTGACTTACACCATGTTTAAAAGCACAAGAGATTTTGAAATAAAATATTGTTTGACTATAAAACCTTGTAATCTAATTTTTCATATTGCTCCTTGTCACCTGTTAAATGAGTTGGGAAGGAAATATTCTCATCTCCTTTTACCTTCCTTAAAAACCTGTACAAGCTAGGCAACAGGTTAAAGCCACTCCATTGTTCCATGTGAACAACTGAAGGTGAAGGAGAGGACACAAAAACAAACTAAAGTCATTACTTATTAAATAACATCTGGTTTTCAAATGATCAGTCACCACGACCATGTGTATGTCAAACTGTTATGAAGAAGATTTGGCACAGAAGGGACATGGATTTCTTTTTTATAAAATTACACAATTGAAAATTGCTTCATTTCACCACTTAGTTCTTTTTCTCACTGAAACTTCTTGAACATCTGGAAACAGTCAAAAGCTCAGTACTGTAGAGTGATTTTCACACTACTTCCCCCCAGCTCCTCCCCCCCCCCAATTCAGGAACAACTAAGGAAACTCATTTTTAAAAAATGCTAATGTAAGTTTAGAAAGCCATGCCTTTTTCTTGGAAGGTGCTTCTGTAGATGGCACTCTTGAGTAGTTCACCACTTTGCAGTTTGGCAAAGGAAGCTTGATCTGAGCAAAGGAGAAATGATCTCTCCTCTTTCTAAAAGATATTTAGTTGTTGTTTGCAAGGTTATTTAAAATTGTTAGGACATACTGGCAACCAACTCTGAGCTGGGTTTGAACTGAATTCCAAGTTTCATCACTGTAAGATCACAAATGTGACTAGGATATATTTCCGGCACTATTTGTTTCCTTTCTTAGCAGGAATAGAATAATTGCCAGGTTCAGAGGATCCTGCCCAAAGGCTGCCCCATCCAGACCTCTATATCAAGCTTCCCTCTTGATTGGATGGCAGTCTAGAAAGGTTCCTCTTTTTTCTTCTGAGCCCTGACTTCAAGAAAAGAAGCTTCAGGCCCAAACGTCTCTTTTTCCTCTCTGGTGTTTCTCAGCTAGCCAAGAGCCTTTTTCAGGGGGAAGGAGAGGAAAGGCTTTGAATAGATATTAAAAGGGGGGAGACTGAAGGGGAAATTTCAAACTTGATTTAATATATGCAGGATTTAGGCAGGATTATGCTGCTTAACATGAAAAATGTTTCTGCCAATGAGCCTGTATAAGAGCCAGACTAATGTAGTGCTTAAGATAGTGGACATACTAATCCAGCTTCTCCCAGGGAAGTTCAGTGGGTGACAGTTAGCCAATCACTTTCTCTCAGCCCAACCTACCTCACAGGATTGTTGTTATGGGGGAAAATGAGAAGAGGAAGCATTCACGCTGCCTTGAGTTCCTGAAGAAAAGGTGGAATGAAAATCAAACAAGGATATATGTGAAAGAGAGTAAGAGAAAGAGAGATGTTGATTATTAGTGAAAGAATAGCATGGTACAAGTACATATGCTTCTTTTCAAGTTTAAAGGGTATGTTAAGGCCCGTGGAATTAAAGAAAGTCCTATGTGCGCCTAGCTCTGTGTAGAATCATAGTGTTGGCTTAACCTATTATAAATAACAATTGTCTGTGAGTTCAAATAATAATAGGTTGGTAACATTCCAGTAGAGAGAAATATGTCTGAATATTTGTAGTTATGTTGTATTTTGACTCTAATGGTTCAATGTCAGCTTTTCCCCTAATTTTCTTTTAAAAAATAAAGTAGCATGTCTTCTCTCTCTCTCTCTCTCTCTCTCTCTCTCTCTCTCTTAAAAACAAAAATATTGATGCAGGGAAACAAATCAATTGTTTAAACTGTAGATGTCTTTAAATATATTAGAACATTGTTTGCATTTTTGCCATTCACCCAGAGCATTAACATGTTGAACAAATATGCACATTGTTTTGTAAACTATCACCAGATGTGCTTGATGGTATCTATTTCTGTATAGGCACTGAGGCTATGGTTGTAGCTACACCAATATTACAAAAGATAAGAAGGGATGCCTACAGTGGGGAATTGTGAGAGTGGATCTTCAGTGTAGACTTTGGGTTCTTCGAGAGCAGGCATTTATCATGCAATTACTTTGACTTAGGGCTTTTCTGCACTGTCTAGTTGCCCTTTGCTAGAATGGGCCAGCAAGCACTTTTGGAGGCTGGAAAAGATGACATCCCTGTGTACTCACACCACCCTCCCATTGCAAATGCGATCTCTGTCCTCATTTTCCTGCTATGCTTTCAAGCACATTTCCTTTCTATATCACAACAAGATACAGACTAACTCAAGCAATTCATTGGCAACTTTGCAGAAGGGGGAATGCCCTCACAACTGAGTCAAAGGTTACTATAGTCTTTAAAGTTCTTCTAGAACTATCTTTTTCCAGTAATGCTACAATAGCGCAATGGTTATAACACTTGCCTTGTAAACAGGAAGTTGTCATTGTCATTTATCCAGTCATTACAGTCTCCAGTCACTTTATCCCCATGTTTAGCAGCAATTGGAGAAATGATACAGTGGTATATCATTGAACTTATTTTTTTAAAAAAGCCCAGGGGAAGATAGGTTTCTATTAGGTTTTTACCCTGGAAGGCAAGATTATTCACAAGGCAAGATGCTGTAATTTCTATGCTATTGTAGCATTACTGAGGAAACGTAGACCTAGAAGACATTAGAGATTAACAGGGATGTAAGAAAGCAATTTTTATTTTATAGCTGGTTGTTGTGCCTGCATGTATGTGCATTTTGAAGTTTTAACTTTTGTGCACATAAATTTAATTATGTATGCATGTCTAGCTGTATGTGTATATATGTATATATGTATATGTATATATGTATGTATGTATGTATATAATGTGTATGTATGCATATGTGTATATATGTCTGTGTATACACTCAAAAACATACATACACATCCATATAAAAGTATACATGATTAGTAAGACCCACCGATTCAGTAGCTTCTGCAGAAAGGTCAAATGGGTCAGTCTAATGAAAGCAGCATTGCACTCTCATGACACAAGCCACAATGTTAAGTGTGGTCCTTAAGCAGCAAATGGTTGTCCATCCCTATTTTATATTATAAGGAATATGTGTACATACTTAGACAAGTCACTACAAATTTAACAGAAAAAAACTCTAGAAGAGTTAAGAAGAACCTCTTTTTAAGAAGGTTTTAAGAAGAACCTCTAATTCACTTTTTTCTCATGTTTTTTCCACTGTTGTATCTGCTGAATGGGGATAAGAGATCTCTGTGTCTGCTAGGTACAAAGCTCCAACCAAGTCGAACATTTTTACAACATAATCTACTTAGAGCTCAGCAGGTGATTTCCTTTGTAGGCTGAACCATAGCAAACTGTTGGGTAGAAAAGGTGATTTAAAGCACATAGTCAAAGAGAGCTACAATCCAGCCACGTGTGGGAAAAGTGGAGAAAGAAGGCTGAATCAGCAGTAGGATGGACTGAAATCTATCTGTAACAAATTGTCTAAGAATCAAGTCATCATCCAGGACTACAGATGAAACTGTTGAAAGGAAGGGATATGGTCAAAACTATAGAATGATTGAGTAACAGCTGCATACTGTGTTGCAACCAAGTCTGCCAGTTCTAAGGTTTCTTGCATGCAGTAGGAAGAAAGACAAGGAATTGGACAGCCATTTTATTCTGAAATGTACCAAGGGTATAATTTATGGATTTAGCATTCCTCTTAACATAACCTTCTGCTGCAAAAATATAATATCCTACATGGACCTATAAATCTTATCTTTCCATGCATAGAAGAATACCTAAATCCTCAATCCCCATGCCGGTCAGCTCTTAGATAAATGATCTGTTAGGAGTAACGATCAGCAATTTTCCTATAGCTGTTGTCAAGTATTGGGTTATGGTTGTTATTGGTTGATTAAGCATGCCTATGATCTTGTATTCTTGTTATGCAGTGTCTTTGGGCTGCTTGTGCATGTTTTAGTAAATGTACTTCTGCCCACAGGGTGTCTTGTTCGGCCGGTAAAAAAGACACAGCAGCTGCCTTTTTACTTCCAACAGAGGTACCATCTATACTTGAAAGATCATCAGTGCTGAATTTGTTTCTTGCAAAAAATGGGATGCAAACTAAAAATATATCTTTGAGAGAAAAGTAACTCTCAAGAAAGACAAAAAAAACAGATTCAAAAAACTTCAACAATTTTGTTTTTTAGATACAACAAAACTTCATTGCCCTCAGTGTTTAAGTATTTGCACATGCCATTTGTTTAGCATGGAAAATTTCAGAAATGCCTGAAATACTTACTGAATCCAAATAGATTTTTCATACTTAATTGCAGGTTACTAAGTTTCCCTTGTTTTACTCAAAGAGTATCAATAGAGAAAAGAAAGTTGTAAGATATAATATTTTCCTCATTTCTATAATTCAGTAATTTGTGGGCAATTATGGAAATCCACAAGTTACTTAATTTTAAATTAAAATGAATTTCATTTAACACTGTGTATTAAAAAAAGAAAAAGAAATATTACCTTAGAATAGGAATAGACGGGGGTGGGAGTGGGGGCACTGTGTGAAACATATCATCCCAGCCTTCATTTTCTGGAGTGCTTTGAAATTACAACACTGAACTTCAGTGTTATCAGGTAAAGACTTCCTTAAGCTAAGCTTGACAGTTGGTGATGATGTGGACACATCTGTACAAGTCAGTGTACCTTTCTATTTGCGGGACCACCTCTCCCTGAGGGTATCTGCCCATCTTACTATGTTAGATACGGTGGGCATGCTCCAAGCCCCCTCCCTTAAATGTTGTCACCTGATGGGACCTTGGAGGCTCATCATCTCAGTGGCTGTCCCAGCCCTTTGGAATAGCCTCCTACCTGGGATCCAAGAGATCCCTACCCTTTTATCCTTCGGGAAGGCCATGAAGACCTGGCTTTCCCCCCAAGCACTGGGCTAGGATGGGGTTTGAACTGGGAGGCTGTTTGTTCTGGCACTTAGGAGAAAAGGTATTTTTGGTTTTGTTTGTTTGTTTGGATTGTTGTGAGCATTATATGAGACAGATGGCCATAATAGGTTCTGTAAATAAAGAGCAGAGAGATGATCACAAAGCTTTGCTGCTCCTTTGTGATGATTTATGTGAACTGATGTGTCTGTCTTATCTATGCATTTTTCCACTATATATAATGTTCAGTGAGCATTAGAGAGAGGTAGTAATAGGCTCAAAGAAAGCCCTAAACTTCCCAAAGATATCAAAACACTTTATGGAAAAAAATCCATGGGGTTCATTCAGTAATTTTCATCTAGACACTATTTCTCACCCTAACCTTACAGGTACGGTTCTGAGGATAAAATGGAAGTGGTAGGTAAAGAACAGTATGTACTGCCTTGTGTTCTGGAGGACAAAAGCTAGACTTAAGGCTGACTCCTGGTGAATTTATGAACATGTCCCTGTAGTTTTCTTAGCTACAATATGGAAGTGGATTCCCATTTCTTTCTTCTGGGATTTTTTTTCTTTTTTCTTTTTTGTTACTTCCCTACCTAGCCTATGGGGATTTCTGGTTGTTACTCCTTCAAGTCCCAACCAAGTTAGACCTTGCTTAGTATTTTGAGTTCAGCCAAAATCACCTAGGCATTTCTACCTGCTGTATTGGTACAGAAAGACAAGTTAAAATAATTGAAATAATATAATATAATATAATATAATATAATATAATATAATATAATATAATATAATATAATATAATATAATATAATATAATATAATATAATATAATATAATATAATATAATATAATATAATATAATAATCTGGAGGGATTAAATTGACTAAAATAAGGCTGTAGTTAGTAATCTTCATATTTCAAAGGAGCACATGAACAAAATGTGGATTTACTTTTAAGATATGTTACTTTAAGCTGTGGAATCTTTGCAGTTAGAATAATTTTTTATAGAGATAATGATCTTTAGGTTAAGATAATAGATCAAGATGACAGTTTGCTTAAAATGGTGTCATGGATCTGAGATTGTTCTCATGGACAGTGCTATTACCTGTCTCTATATAGGTCTCAAGATTGCAGATGTTTATAGAGTACTTGGAAAAAAAGCTCCATTGACCTTTTTATTATAAATAGTCTTTATATAGGTATTTCTTTGAATTGGAACTTAGAAACCCATCCTGAGTCCAACATTTCCTGCAAACTTCAGTGGAAACTATGGAAACTACCATCACTAAGCAAATATCTTGGTACACAAGCTTGCCTTTTAAGAAAAAAGTTGCATTTGTACTATAGACAGCACCATCAATTATTTTTAAAAAGACCTTCTTGTTGTCTTCTTAGTTACACCAGGATGGAAAAATATTTTTATTTTAAAAAACCCTAGTTTTAACTTATATGGGAGAGGAAGCATACTATTATGATTTGTCTCATCTGGATATACTTAACCGGAGGCATTAAAAAAACCCTAAATGTGAGGAGTAAGATTTAGAGAATGAACAATATTTTGTAGAAATTGTAAGCAGTATCTTGGTTCCAGTCTCCTCCTCTTGTTTTTGCTCAGCTAAAAGTATGGAATAAAGTAGACATGGCGGGAATGTGCAGTAAGTGATAAAGGGAAGCAAGTAAAAACAGTGAGGAAAAAAACTGTCCTAGCCCTTAGCTGCACAAGAAATAACTATTCTGGGCAATGTGACAAGCATATTATGATGATTTCCTCCACCCAGCAGAACACCTTGTGAGATGGAAATCTGCTCTTCATAAATAAAATAAAGATATGCCTGATAGGAGTCTAGCAAACGTGTTGCTGGGGCTTCAACCTGAAAGGTTGGCCCTTCCTTCCAACTAGTCACTCCTGGCAATGAAGATTTCTAAAACCTGTATATGAAAACCACCATTCAACCTTTTCAACCATGAATTGGTGAAATCAATCAGGAGGTACACCATTTAATGGGTGGGATATAAGGGACTTACCAAGATAGTGCAGCAACTGCTGTTAAAAACAAAAAGAGCTTTGTCTGCCTCTGTGCGCCTCATTCTGACTGAAACAAGCTAGCAGGGTATTAGAAGTGATGGAGAGTCTATCATTTTATGTACAGCACATCCGTGTGTAAGATTGATTGATTGATTATGTGCCATCAAGTCATTTTTGATTCCTAGTGACCACATGGATTTTCTCCATGAGTGTGTAAGATTCCATGGTAAATTACTAGATTTTTTAAAAGTATAATCCTTCATTTAAACATTTGCGCTTTTAAAGATGATTACTGGTAACCAACAATCTTTACATTCAGTGCAGAAAGTTCTGTGGAGGTGCCGAAGGCGGGAATAAGAGGAGGAGGGAGGATGTTTGCATGTCTGCAGAAAATACATTTTTCACCTTCAGATGTGTGGGCTCAGTGCATACAGAGGGCTTTGCATGATTTCTGTTTGGTTGTTTTTTTAAGAAAAGACATGAGCACTCATGGATAAGTGGCTATTCCCACAGTCTTTCCTATAGTAAAAACTTTAAATTGCACTAAGAGCATGTTACTCATTATGGTGAGATAATTTTCCCATTCTTCCTTGCTGTTGTGTTCCTACATTCATACTGAAAACCCTCTGTATATCGGTCCAGATTTTTCAGAGAGATAATGACAGGGTATTTATCTGATTCTTGACCTGCCCACATCTCTTTCTCTCTCCCTGTTTTCTCCTCTACCTCCCACTGGCAACACTCATGAGTAATGTTTATATGCAATTGATTACTTGACCTGTGCACACAATTCTTTTTCTGTTTGTTATGTAATCAAAGTTCCAGCACTCTAGAATTCTGCACAACACTAAAGTAAATACCAAAGCAATGTGCATGCCGAATTATAGGAGAGAACTATGTAGGAGGCTCTAAACTAAGTGAAAAATGACAGTCACCGCTGACAAAGAAGCCATCATCTCCAAAATCTGATGGATTTAGTTCTGTAGAACATATGTAACTTTAGTAAACGGTAATTATAAATGGGGTCTTTCTGGCTAAGGAGAGGTAAAATGTGGCCCCTTCACTATAGAAAGATCACATCACCTGGAGGCATGTAAAATTGTCACAATTAATCATATGCATTGCACATTAAAAACTCCATCTGGATACAGCAAAAGGCACTGTCCCATAAGCATCTGTGGCAGATAAACACAGTTTGTTGCAACAATGAACAAGATGTTAATCATCAGCATCAGCTGTTGAGTAAAACAGAATGGAAAAAAATAAAACTGAAATTTTTCCTCCTTCTCTTCAAAAAGTTATAGCCCGGTTAATAAGTATGGCTGTCATACCTGGGCAATAAAAATCTGGGTTTTTCTATGACAGGTTCTCATGATCTTTCTTTCTTTCTTTCTTTCTTTCTTTCTTTCTTTCTTTCTTTCTTTCTTTCTTTCTTTCTTTCTTTCTTTCATTCATTCATTCATTCCTTGTGTTATACAATCGAGTGACCCTTGATATTCCCTTTATCTCATCCCCAACCCACAGCAGAGGCAGCTTAAAGTTGTCTCGAGCTATTCTAGTACTAACATACTGTTTTCCTTCTTTCCCCAATAAAATGTTTTCCATGGACACAATTTCAGATGCTTCATTGAAGATGCAGTTGATGACATGGTTAGGAACTGGGATTTGTCTAGCTAATGTTGACCATTTTTAGGCTGCCACTGGCACGCTTCCTGCCATCTGGGCAATGCCTTTCATGGCCATTTTGGCTTGAGCTGAGAGATTACCAGACCCCTGGCTTCTGCCCTGATCTGTGCTTTCAGCACTTCTCAGGCCTTACACAGGCTCTTTAGGCACATGAGTTTAATGTTCTTTTGGAAGAGTGCTATGTTTGAAAAACAAGATTAGCACTCTCTTGAGAGAGCATGAGATGTGTGCTGCCCCAAAGTCAAGCTGGGAAAATGAGCTGAATCCTGCCAGCTTTGTGTTGCTAGTCCTGTCACCAGTGGGCATCTTACAGGTTTTCCAGTGCATCAGTGAACAAGGAGTTTCTTGACAGGAGGATGGGTGTGTGTGTCAATTTTGCATACTCCTATGCCTTTTCTCATGGCCATTTGCACCAGCTTTGACGTTCCCTTGCAGCATTAGCCGAGGATGGAGACCACTCATTATTAATCTCTCCCTCCCACTTCACCCCATACCTCTGCTCTGCACCTGTTAGTCTCACTCACAAGTGAAGAACGGCATGGGGTGAAGCAGGAGGGAGTGTACCCAGTGTGTCTTGCAACTCCTCCTCCATGACTGTGATCTTCAGGTTGAGCTACTTCTGAACACAGGTCTAGCAATCTTTTAAAAGATCACTAATCCCATGTCCAAAAATAGCCCGCTTAACAAGTTACATGTACAGAGAAGGCATGTAGGATGAGATGGGAGGGAACTCTCTTAGGAGCTCCCCTAATACTCCTCACAACTATTTATCCATGCCTGCAACTTGTTGGGCAACATGACAAGTGGCTAAGCCTGCCATTGAAATCACCAGTCTACATCCTCCTACCTCCACCTCACCACATATTAAGGAAAGTGATGGGTGGTTCTTTACCCTGACAGCAAGTGACACTCAGTGGGAGGAAATCAAAGCCAGGGAATCTACCAGTTGGTTTCCTTAAGCATTTCCACATTATAACTGTAAGCATAGCTCAAAAATTCTAATTAAAAAGAAAAAAACTATAAGCACAGCACCATTCACTGGCCTCGTTATTGGGGCAGGAAAAGGCTTGGCCATGATCATAACTCAAAGTATGCTGGTATATTTTTCTTCTGTCTCATGGACTAAGGGAAAACACTTGCATGGCTGGCTGGCTGGCTGTGCCCTAAGAGTGGCATTGTGGATTGTGCTTTTCGGTATAGTGCTACTGTCTGGTTTTTATGAAGAATTTCTTAACAGCTACTACTTTGTGGTGAGTGTCTTCATTGTGAATCAGGAAAAATATTACTTTGAGAGAAGAAGGCAGTGGTTTGAAAGCTAAAAGGGTACTTGATGGCAAAGGCTTGCTAAGCTCCAATATTATTGAAAATAATTTACTCTATCACGACTCTTTTGGCTTCATGAGTGGAAGAGCTAAGGCAAAAATTTATACAGTCTGAAGAGAAACCAGAGAAATTCCTTGCAGATGAACAAACATGATTTAGACATGGCAGATCTACAGTGGATCAGCGTGCCATCTTGCAATTCTTAATAGAAAATGACACGTGGGAACAGTAATACATTGTTAATCTAAAACCAAACTTCTAAAACCAACTTTTGATTCCATCCCGATATAGACTCTGCTGGAAATTTGTCCTTGCATCTATCAACCGATGACTACTTTCACTAATCAGGATGCTGCATGAAAACACTGTCACCCAACTTAGTTATGATAAAGCTGGCTGTCTTACTGCAGACATGCCAATCAGTTGAGGAGTGAAACAGTAGCTCCCCTGCTGTTTAATATTTATATAAACTCAGTGGTTGCTGCTCTTACCAAAAAATTTCATATATACCCCCATCCCCCAAGTTCAGGGACAGGCAATGCAATGCTGCTATCCATTGACAACACAGCAATTCTCTCACTTACACAGGTAGGCCTTGGGAGAATTTTGCAGGCTTTAGCAGAATTCTGCAAGGAGGAAAATCTTGGAGTAATTTTTCAAGCCTCTGGCTGGGGAATTCTGGGAGTTGAAGTCCACATATCTTAAAGTTGCTAAGGTTGAGAAACACGGACCTAAAGTCATCTCTGCCTAAGCCAATAAGCCAGGTTTTTTTTAACTCTTAAAATACCTGCTGCCATTAAGCTGATGAAAGCTAAATCTGTATCCCAAACGCTATATGGCGCACAGATATGCACCTCCAATGATTGATACTGTACCTGTACGACCTCCTAGTAGAGATCAGGCTTTCCATGAGGGAGAGGTCACTTCTTTTCTACTCTCAGACCAGAACCCTGCTATTTAAAAAAGAGTTGCCAAGTTCTTATTGGCAGCTATTGCCTTAAGGCAGTGTTGTCCAAACTTGGCCACTTTAAGATGAGTGGACTTCAACTCCCAGAATTCCCCAGCCAGCATGGCTGGCTGGGGAATTCTGGGAGTTGAAGTCCACTCAACTTAAAGTGGCCAAGTTTGGACAACACTGAGTTAAGGTATCCTAATTTGGGAACTATGTCATGAGGAAGTCCTTTTATTCTTTTATCTAAATTTTGTTTTTACTTTATTTTGTTTTGCTTTGTTTTATTTCATTCTCATTTGTTTATTATACATGTACATTTTAATTGGCAGTTCTATATGGTGGCTTTATTGCTTTTATTGTACTGTATTTGAACCTGTTTTTATGTGTTATAGCTATTTTGCTGGTTGTTGACCGTAAATGTTCAAAATGCAGCTGCGCGGATGATACTAGGTGCCCCTAAGATGGCACATGTAACACCTTTGCTGCGGGACCTGCATTGGGTGCCAGTTTGCTTCTGGGTCCACTTCAAGGTGTTGGTTA
This sequence comes from Python bivittatus, assembly GCF_059951505.1. Taxonomy (NCBI): domain Eukaryota; kingdom Metazoa; phylum Chordata; class Lepidosauria; order Squamata; family Pythonidae; genus Python; species Python bivittatus. The sequence continues at coordinate 790,489 of NW_028277113.1, forward strand.
TCACCTTTAAAGGCATGGGTCCAGATTACCTGAGGGACTGTCTCATCCCCATTACATCAACCCGTCCCACCTGGTCAGGCAGAGGGGGCATGTTGTGGACCCCATCAGCGAGACAATGTCGGCTGATGAAGCCCAGGAGGAGAGCCTTCTCTGCTATTGCCCCCACCCTTTGGAATATTCTCCCCCCCCCCAGAGGTGTGATGGGCCCCTACTGTCCCGGCTTTCCAAAAAGGTTTAAAGACCTGGCTCTGCCAGTGTGCATGGGGCAATATGGGCTCTAACCATCCTTGGGGGTGGTTAGCACCCTGACGACGCTCCCTTGAATTATTCCCCAACTTTCCATCTTGCTTCGAAGCTATTTATTATTAGGTTTGTTTTACAATGTATCTTAACAAATTTTATTTTAGCTGTAAACCACCCAGAGTCATTTCAACAAGATGGGTGGTGACAAATTTAATAAAGAGAAAAGAGAAGAGAAGAGAAGAGAAGAGAAGAGAAGAGAAGAGAAGAGAAGAGAAGAGAAGAGAAGAGAAGAGAAGAGAAGGGAAAAAAGAATGACTGACTGACTGACTGAAATAATTTTTTATTGGTCTCATCTCTTTTTCACAAGAGCTAAGAACTAAATTGCTTTTGCTTTTGGCTGACAGCCTGCAAACTTATTGGTAAGCACATTGATTTATTTTTGGTTGTTATGCAAAGATTATTTTGTATAACAAAATATTTTAGATCTTGGCTCAATCTGAGTTTTTGAAAAATATTGTAAAAATTACTTATGTGCTTGAATGCTAGAAAAAAAATGTAAAGCTGTACACCCTACTCATCAAGTTACAATTAACAATGCAAGAAGGAGGAGGAGGAGGAGGAGGAGGAGGAGGAGGAGGAGGAGGAGGAGGAGGAGGAGAAGAAGAAGAAGAAGAAGAAGAAGAAGAAGAAGAAGAAGAAGAAGAAGAAGAAGAAGAAGAAGAAGAAGAAGAAGAAGAAGCAGCAGCAGCAGCAGCAGCAGCAGCAGCAGCAGCCTCCTCCTCCTCCTCCTCCTCCAAACTTTCTCTTTGGATTAGATTGGACTAGAGTATGCTTGCTTTTGAATAACGTTGCATTACGTGCAGATACTAAATCAAGGACCCTTACAGGAAGAAGCAAACAGAGTCAGTGTCCTCCATTGTTCCCTTTGGTGTCAAACTTTTACTCTGTTTAAACTTGTCTGGGAGGTCACTTTGACAATAGTTCGCCTGGCAAGACATATGAAGCTGTTTCAATGATAAGAGGGAGTTAATGTAATTCTAGATCACATAAGGAGTTTGTCTAAATGATTGCTTACTCTCGCTGGCTAAAATAAGATTGGCAGCTTCCTCTGGGATGTCCTCTGAGTGGCTGCTGGACCACAGGAAGCTTTCCATAAAGGCCTGGAAGGATTTGGGAATTCCAGCCTATTTTTTCATGATTTTGGAAGCTTTGGGAGCTTCCCCTAGTGGGAATAGGAATAGGGCCTCCTAGAGGCCACGTGCTTTGCCATTCCCATCCAGATTTTCATATTTAAAATTGTGCCATTAGAATTCAGCCTTTTTGCTGCTGGATTTTGACAGTATGGTTTCTTGAAGAGTCACAAATGAGATGACAGCAGTTGCACATGGTTTGTGGGCTACGAGGTGCCCATGCCATTCTAAGATCTTGAACCTAGTTCTTTCCCGTTGCCTGTTAGTTGATCTTTTTAATCAGAGATGCCAGGAATTGAATCTGGTGTTTTTCCATGCAAACCCTGCATTGTACATCTGAGTTAATGTATCGTAACGTAATGGCCTGCTTTTAACCCTTTTCCATAAGTTCAGAGCTGTCACATTCATTTTTCCTGAGTAATAGTGGCATCACTTGCACAAAATCACATTGGTCTGCTAAAATATTCCAAAATGTAATCCAGAGTTCTGTTTATGGTTCAACTTATCTTATGAAACTCATCAGCCAAAAAGCCTGCCAGGAGGGGAGAACTCATTAATTCTGGTCATGTCAAAAGACTTCAGATTTCTTTCCTTATTTTTTTAATCTTGTTTCTGATTCCAGAAAATTTCATTCAAAATAATCTTTGTTTCTTCTCCATTTTATTTTATTCTGTAGTATAGTAAGCATGACCACTGAGACAATGAAATGTTGTGAACATCAGCAGCTGCATGAATGAATGCTGATCATCAGCTACTGGTAATGTAAGAATGGTACTCTTTCGGTATTTTTGTGGAAAGAGAACCAAATTCCAATTTGAATTAGTGGCACAGTAACTTCCTTGATATTTTGATTTTTCTCCTTTTCTTAGTATTTGAGATAGAAATGATAAAACATTAGTCTGAGAAACATTTCTGTTTATTCAATTTGGAGCCAGGAACCATCAAACAAACAAACAAAAATTCAGATTATTCTATTTTGCCAACTGTGCTTTTGGAAATATCCATATTTGAGTTTATTACTGCACAGCATAGTTATACTTCTAGCTAAATAATAAAAGGCAAATAGAAGAAACTCTGTTTGCCTTTTATTGAACCAATTTCATAGGTTCACAGACTGAACCTATTTCATACCTGCTACACTTACAGCTGGAGAAGTTTAGCAGCTATGAAATAGGTTCAGTCTCCCTGACCCAATTGAATATTTGGGGGAGGGGACATAATTGAATCTTGGCCCTGAAATTCACTTGGTCTTGGCCCTGTTGACATTTTGTAAATCACTGAAGACCTAGATGTTCTCTTGGGCATGGGGTCTGGAAATTGTGTGAGCCTGTCAGTGTGATTTTTTAAAAATTGTGACTGTTGTTATTTGAGTTGGGTTAGATTGTCCTTGGGTGTCAGTGTGTTGTTATTGTTATTATTTATATATTTTTTCTCTTGTGTTGGTTTTTTTAATTCCATGTTTGCTGCCCACAGTCACAATTTATGTGATTGATAGCTATAAATCAAGTGTCTGTCTGTCTGTCTGTCTGTCTGTCTATATATCTATCTATCTTGGAAGGCTTTTTGAACAGTTGCTTCAAAACTATTTCTTGTTCTATTCACCTCTTCCTTATTGAATGTTTAGAATGGAAAAACTTTTTTTTTGGTTTGGCTTCTCTTTGATACTGCCAGATACAATCATGGAGACCGTAGTGCCTCAGTGTAATGCTGTTACCTATTCCAGGTTCCTCAACCAGCATGGCTAGCTGGAGAATTCTGGGAGTTGAAGTCCACACATCTTCAAGTCGCCAAGGTTGAGGAACCCTGATCTATTCCACTCCCATCTTCAATTATACCAGGGTTCCCCAAAGTGGTCAATATTGACTCCCAAGGGTCAATGGGACTATCCATTGTTGTTGTTCATAGTACTATTAGTTAAAGTAGTATTAATTAAATTATTTTCATATAATAAATGTTTCTGGGTCGATGAGCAATCTGAAACTTCATGAAGAAGTCAATCAGTTGAAGAGTTTGGGGACCCTTGAATTATACTAAAATGAGCTACTCTAGACTATTCAAATTAATTTTACCTGAGAGTGACAATTTTCATTTTTCAGCCAAGACCATTCTTGACATCCATTATATAATCAAAAGGGCCCACAGATGAAGTGGGAACAATACAGAATCCCAAACCAACAAAAACATTTAAGACCTGGAACCTGCCTGCTGGATTGATCAATGGAAAAGAAAATTAAATTGCTTAATAACATGCTCTGGGAACATTGGAACACCTTGCTCATGTTTTATTGTGTTGTATATATCTTCGGCCTTAAAGAGTCTCATTGAATGTATACTATAATGAAGACTTCTTCAGGATTTGCATGCCTTGTAAGGTCAGCCAATGTGAAAAGATTTTGAACAGGGCTCTGGTTTTGCATTGTTTTAAGTCTTACGTAAACCTAGAGAGGCCCAGAAAAGGCAGGCTCTGCTCCATTTCATTGTCTGGCCTTCCCCCTTAAAAAAAAAAAACCCTGCTTGGGGTAACGCAGATAAAAAATCACTTCTAATTAAAGGCAAAAAAAAAACACCAACACTTCTCTACCCCCACCCCACATTTTTGCATAATTTGAGCAGAGTCTTTTGTGTTCTTTGAACTCCATTTTATGAAGCTACATTCCAGAAGGCTTAGCTGGGAAAAAAGACTGGGACACTAGTCAGAATGAACATTTAATTTATTCTTTGTTAAAAACAAAATGTCATGCTATATTTTAATGGCCAGAGCATGAGAAACTTTAAACAAAGCTTTTGGCTTTTTTGGGAGGACCCAAAGTTTTTGGTTAAACTATTTATATTATGACTCTATCTCAAGGCAGACCTATTTTTGGCATACTGTGTGGTGTGGTATATGTGTGAGTGAATGACTAAAGGTAGCATTGTTTTAAGCAGGATTGGAAACTCTTAAAGCTTGCAATTCTGGAAAGAAGCAACGCCTATTAAAGACGTAGCATAGGAAAAAAGTAAAGCTGGATAAATATGAGATCAGATGCTAGAATACAAATGGAAAAGGTTTGGTATGTTCAGCTCCATTTATGGATACTAATATATATAGGGACAGTTTTTCTCTGGTGTTGGTAAATAACATAGTTTTTGTGAATACAGGTCCCTGAGTTAAGAACGCCCAGTTTAAGGATGACCCATAGTTAAGAATGGAGCCTACTGTAGCAAAATTCAAGTTAAACCCACAATGATTCGAGTTAAATACACAATACTGATCTGGCTTACAAACAAGATCGACTTAAGGACAGACCTTGGGAATGGAACTCATTCGTAAACTGGGGACTACCTGTATAAGAAAAAACAGTATCTAAATCAATGAGGGACAGACATTAGGCTTCACTTATGGAAGTGTACTGCCAAAGTAATGAATTCTACTAAACAAGTAAGGGGTAGATCCATCAGTGGAGTGAAAAAAACTCATTCCCCAAGTTCCCATGCCACCATAAGCGAGTGCATGTGTTGTGCCAAGTCCCAATTTCATCCTATTTCAATCGCCCAGTATGGAGACTGAAACAGGAAGAAGTTGAGACCTGGTGCAGTTTTATATCTATGGTGATAGTAGTGTGGGAAAGTTATCACACTTATTTGTAGATCTGCACCTGCCTATTCATTTAGAAAGGAAGAAATAGGAGGGAATGGAACCTACATTACTCCTAAACACTTGTAAATATGTCGTCCTCACAATTAAAGACGGGGGAGTGGATCATTTTATTGCTGTAAATTACTGGGAAAATCTTGTAGATCTACTGGGAATCATCTTAATGGTTTACCAGTTCAGAATTCATACAAGTGAACAATACTTTTTCTTGGAACCGACCCAATGTCAAAAAAGGGTAGCAAGCATTTGAGGACTTCATCAGGTCAACTGGAATAAAAAAGTAGGAATGGAAAGAACAGGTAGAAATAAAAATATATAAACATTAAACCAGACTAAGTTTAAACTGTGAACTACATGGCCAGTACATCTGGTATAATTTCTGAATATTTCTATTAATTCTTCTCTCTCCCTTCCCATATGGACTTCATTTTTGGGAAAATGAAGATGACAAACAGCTCAAATCCATCCAGTACAGTGGCTTGCTCCCAGTTCATCATCAGCTACTTAGAAGCTCTTTGAAAATATGCCAACATGTTAGGATCAAACGTTGGAATATAGTCTAATTTTTCATGCACAGTGCAACACATTTTTATTTATTTATTTGTTGCTTCTCCACCCCCACCCTGCCACCATCATGCCTTCTGAGTTTTAAAAAGATAGATCCAGATAAGGTATTAGCAACCAAAGCTAAAGCAGTGTTTTATGTAATATTTTTGTTGATATTACATCAGTTCCTCTAGCCTTCAATTGGTAATGACTGTAGCACTGATCTAATTTCATCTTCTAGTACTAAAAGTTCTTATAAGTAGGAAATATCTTCTAAAGTGTCTTGAATATTGACATATTTACTGTCTAGTATTCCAGTACAGGTAGTCCTTGCTTAACATTGGTGATTGGGACTGGCAAGTCAGTTGCTAAGCAATGTGATCGTAAAGCACAACATTACGTGACCATGCTGACTTACAACAGCAGTTGTGGCAGTCCCAGTTGCTGCATTAGGTGAATCCTGTATGGCTGCGGTATTTTGCAGTCACATGATTTCCATTTGCAATCTCTTGCTGGCTTCCCCATTGACTTTGCTTGTTGGATGCTGGCAGTGAAGGTCGCAAATGGTGATCACATGATCAAAAGACACTGTGGGTATCGTAATTTCAAGCTGGTTGCCAAGCACCTGAATTGCGATCCTGTGACCATGGGGACAGCCATTAACTATGAGGAACAGTCATAAGTCCCCCTGGTTCAGTGCTGTTGTAACTTTGAACAGTTGCTGAATGAGTGGTCATTCAACAAGGACTACCTGTATACTTCTTCCATCTTTGTCTGATCTTCTTTGAATTAGTTACTATTTGTCCATTATCATCCTTTAGCATATCAATTTGAAGTTGGAACTTCCTTTTAAATTTGGGGATGTATTGAAAGACTTTCCTTGTTTCTCCATGTCTGTTTCCATCCTCAGTGTCTTTACAGATGTCATTATAGATGACTTGTCTTCTCGTGTCTCTGCTAACAGCTCTCTGAAATTCTTTTGTGAAGTTACTTCCTGATATCTTTGTCTTTCTTGGCTTTGGCTTCCCTTCTCTTCCTGAAAATATCCATGATTTGTTTTGACATCCAGTTTCCTTTCTTTTGTTTCTTGCTCTTTGGCAGTCTCTTGTCATATTCATTCTTACTTAAGTTCATTCCACAGTTGCTTTGGTTCCCTATCAATGAGGTTCAGGACTTCAAAGTGATTCCTTATATCCTCCTTAAAAATGGTGATTATATGCACAAGACCATATTGTAGAATCTGTTTTGGTTTGTACTTCCACATTAGCTTAGCTTGGAACTTCCACATAATCAATGCATAAACTATTCCACAGTCAGCCCCTAATCATGTCTTTGCTTCTTTATGTGAGCTCTTCCACTTCCTTTTAGCAATATTGTAGTCAATTTGATTTTGGTGTACTCCATCTGGTGATGTCTGTGTTTCTAGGCATCCTTTTGGTTGTTTGAAGAATGTTTTAGCAATGAAGATATAATTGGATTGGCACACACTGATAAGTCGTTCTGCTTCATTTCAGCTTCCTAGGCCATACAATGTTTTCTTCCTTACTATTTCCAGCTTTGGCATTCCAGCCTCCAACCACAGGCAGCATATCTCACGTGCGCATTTTGTCGATTCAAATTGAACTTGATCATAAAACCTGTCGACTTCTTCTGCCTCAGTTGTTGAAGCATAACCTTGTATAATTGGCTTATTAAAAGATTGTCTGTGAAGCCTAATTGACATTCAGTCATTGACTGCGTTGTACCCAAGAACTGTCTTTGCTATATTCTTCCTGACTATGAAAGCAATGCTCTTATTTTTTGTTTGTTTTTTGGGTCCTGAGTAGTATAGAGCATGATCTTCTGCGTGCAGGTGCCCAGTTCCAATCCATCTCAATTTGCTGATGCCTAAGATGTTAATATGTAGTAGATTCATTTTAAGTTTTACTCTGTAAAAGTCCAGATGAAGTGCCCATCATCCAGTCCTACATTTGTGAGTTATTTCATATGTTCTATCCATGTGGTTTTCTTGGCAAAATACAGAAGTGGCTTACCATTGTCTTCTCCCACTCAGTATGAAATGATGAGTTTACCATTGTCTCTAAAGTAATCGTCTGCACCCATCATCTTCTTCTATCACTGCTGCTTAAGATAGCTGCCTGTTTGCGTTAGCTGGGGAGCTGATATGAGCTTCACGCCTTGGGTGACCCTGCTGGGAGTATGTAATTTTGGCATATGCATCTGGTGTTCTTCATTCCAGGAACACCTCATCACCATAATGAGGCAGCAATAACAGGAGCTGAGGGGTTTACTGTATGGTTTACTGTGGGCATATCCAGAAAGTAAACCCCAAATGAATGATCACTTAGGGAAAAGTGCTAGTTTCTTTTTAATCACTAGAATTTTGTGATAAAAATCTGGATGTTACTGTCCTCTTTTTTCCATGGCTTTTCTGTGTTTTCATGCATATCTCTTAGCTATTTCAAGAAGTTATGTCTGCTGGTTTTCAAATATGATATAAGTTCCCACAAAAGGCAAGTTGTATCACAGCAAGAACTTAGTAAAAGTAGTTTGCTTCTCAGTCTGTTTTTAGGTTATGTGCAGAAATCAAGGAGTTCATTAGTGCTGGGGAGAATTTTGAACCTCCTAATTTTTTCTATGCTGGCTAAGACCACTGTCATGAATCCCCAACATGTCAGAAGCACATGTTTCACAGAAAGCAGATGTTTCCTCTTCTGAATGGCTTTATACACCCTGCTCTCCTTCAGAATATGAATGTAGTTTCACATTCATATTCTGTGCTTGGATTTCTCTTTGTACATACTGCAACAAGAAGATTTTGGAAATAAAGTATTGTTCCAAATCAGAGAACCTCTGGACTTTGGAATAACAAACAAGATTGCAAAAGAAATTTCTCTTCTAAATTGCAGAACCCTTGAATTGGAATAAGAAGGAGTGTTTCAGTTGGTGTTCTAAGACTGAAACACTCTAGACTAGAATAACCAACTGATCAGTCCTTAACATCAGAAGTTGCTTTCTCCCCATCACATGAACACTGGATCATGACATGCTTTCAGATGTGCCTCATGGCCAGTCCATCCATATACATTATTGGCCACTCCCAACCCCACCCTCTACATGCTGACACTGGTACCAGAATATCAAGTGACAATGTCCCAAGCAGACGAGGCAGGGGCATTACCTTGGTTCCTTCTGCCATCACTGCCAGCCAGCTAAGATTAAGGCATCAGCTCAGGATTTTATTCTGGCACTTTTTTGGAATGGGAAAATATGCCTGCAACCATGACTAATGCAGCCAAACAGTAACAGTTGGCAGCATTGTCTTTGACCTAGGTGGGGCTTTGAGATCCACATTTCAGGTAGTGAAGAAGCAGTGAAAGTAGACTCCATGCATGCAAGGATATCACTAATAACCTTATTGAAATTGAATTTATGTGGAGAAATAGAGGCCCAAGTATTGGGGCCCAGTTTTCATGTGCCATTCTATGGCCTGAAGAATAGAAGGGGAAATCTGAAAGGTCCAGGAAAAAGCAATTTCATCTGCTTATAGTTTTCTAGCTAAAGTTCTGGGCCAAACCACAGCCACCCAATATCTCTCACAAGATACATAGTAGACAGCTTTTCAAATAAACTGTCCTTCATTTCTTGTACAGAGTCCACAATCTATTGTTTTATATCAAATATGTTTTCTTTCTTTGCAGACATCTTCCATTGGGTTAATTCACAGATAATGTTTTGGCATGATTTAGCAGCTGAGCTATTAATGTTCCCTGCTTGGGCAAGCTAAGACATTTCCCTTTGTTACTGGACTCTCTGCTTTTTTAAAGGTGCAAATACGTAGACTAAATAGCCACAAGGCTGAGATGAGTGACTATATAAATTCAATAAATAAATAAATACTGATCAGTTGTGATAAAACCCATTATCAATCCATCATGAAAAAAGAAGAGAGACTTTTCTGCCCAATGATGATATCTCTCAGAAGGTGGATTCAAGTTAGCCTGAAGAAACCATGACTGTTAGAGGAAATTGAATTCAGTAGGACACCAATAGCAGCTTTGTCTTTCCAAAGTATAATTAATTTCTTATACAGTACAAGTAAATCTTACATATGCAGTTTCTATGCTCTCTCCTTTTAAAATTAATTTTCACTTCTGCCTCACAATACAGGGGACAACCTATGCTTCATAGGGTACACTTGATTTCTCAGAGAAGGGCCTGTAAGTTGATTTGACTAGTGTGCATTCTCATTTTCCCTTGCAGTTGGCTTTTCAGTCAAGTGCTTCCTTTGCTGTGTTGAACTTAGCTATGATGAAAAGATGATTAATGAATCTCTAAAATGCCATGCAGCATACTATTTGCTGGGGTTAGGGGGAAGGAGAATGACACAGTAGAACCTAACGGTCAAGAATTGTAAGCAAATGGTGTGTGAAACTGTTGACAAATTGCTGTCATTAAGGGTTTTTGTTACCATTATGGAGATCCTCTCTAGCAATGCACATACAGTGCCCTTTAAGAAAGTTCTTCTTTGTATAGAAGAATGTAGCCACCACTCAAGTAATGAGAAGGGAATAATTTTCTTTCGTTACCATATATGTTCTTGTAACTCTCAACTTAAAGGTTTCTTAAATTTGGGGGGGGGGGGGCAGAGAAACCACAGTACTACATTTCTTTTAAAATCAGTGGTTATATGTGTGGTTTCTAAAGCATTGGCTGAATTTCAACCCTGCCATTTCTACAGCAACAGAGTTCTTCCACAATGACTTTACCAGTTCAGTTTCATGTTGCCTGAAATCATGGAATTTATTATGTCAAGATATGATGCAGCACATTTTACTCTTTCTTTGTTTATGCTAAGAGTGATTCAGTCAATAATTCCTTTGAGACAATACACATGTGCCCTTTTAAATGAGGGCTTATGGGGCACATACAGACCCCCAGCTTTAATGCCACTGAACTTCACCAGCAAAATATCTGAACTATAGTGATAATCATAATTACCGTAAATTTCTGTCCCCATCCTAAACATTGCCTTGCCAGTGTCATATCACCTTCTGAGGCCACAAAAGTAGTAAAACAAAAGCTTTGCAGCCTTCTGCCACAAAAAAACATTATCCACCTTTGCTTGTTTATATCTGCTCCTCTGTATTCTCCTACTTCTTTTTTGTGGAATACGGGTCAAGGAAGAATGCAATTAAAAATGCATGTAATAAGTCAGTATCTAAACATAAGAAACAGCAGGGAAACATTCTGTTTGCTGAGAACTGAGATACTGAAATACTATATCATCTGAATTTGTTAGATCATGTTAGAACATTAAAGAATGAGTATGACATTTTGAGTTCCAACAAATAAGGATAGTTGTTTTTATACTGAGGTAAACTATTATTATCCTTATGTAACCCATGAAATAATGTTTACCACAACTCCTTCAAATAAAATGTTAGTTATTTTTCCCTGCATGATTATAAAGGTAGGAAGATGGACATCCCCTTCATACAACCAATTAATCTTGCAGAGGAATTATGAACACTGTAATCAGAATTCATGGGCTCAGATATGATTGCCATTTCTGTAAATAAGAATTTCTTCTAGAAAAGTTATTTTCTCCACATTTAAGTATTCCATCAAAAGAGACTGATTAGTTTGGAAAGGCAGCAAGAAACAAAACTGGAACATTGTTCATAAATACATTTGGTGATATAGCTGAATTTGGAAAGGGGGAACCCAGTGATGAACCAAGACAAACTATGGCTAAGTTTCTCAGAATTCCAACAGAATTTAATTTCAAGCATGAATGTTTTGAGGTAATAAATGGCAGTACTAGGAATAACAAAGCTTTTTCAGATGGAGATCTGCATTACTTCTCAGACAACTTCCTAAAGATCACATATAATTGATAATGGGCAAGTCAGCCACACACACACACACACATATGCATTTGGGTCTGCACAATCATAACTAATATCATGGTTTAGCTAGCTGTATGAAGTCCACCTCTGGGGTTTATAGACCAAGTTTGTGATTTAGCATGTTGTCAAATGACACTGGTGAAGCAGAATGATCTTTATTTTTCAGACCAGTTAACTCCATATTGGTTCATAAAATAAGAACTGCTTTGCTAGTTCGATGTAGCAGATTATTTTGGCAATGGGGCTGGAGGCAAAAGTCATGAGGAGGGAAGCCTTACATAACCTCGAACTGCAGTCTTCCTCCTTTCAATCAAGAGCTGCTCTGCCAAGAGTCCCCGCAGAATGGGATGAGCCTTTTAGGTTCTGGTGGATTGGTTGGGGAGGCCCAATGAGTAACAGGTCCCTCACTATTCATCCGCCCTATACCAAACATGCCTTTGGTAAGTTTCATGGAATATAGGCAGTGTTCAACATCATTTTGGTAAACTGGTACATTTAAACAATATATAAAGGAATTGAAATGATCAACTGAGTTAAAAATTGTATGCCAATTGGGTAAATGAGTCCAAATGTAAAAAACATTCTGTCAGCCAGTTGTTCTACTGATTTCAGTTGGTCTCACTTCAAAAAAAAGCAAGATTAGGATTGGAGTGGCTCTTAGATAATTAGCATCTCTTTCAACAGTCCCAAACTGCAGTCTTAACCACTCAGAACATGCTCTGACGGCCTTAGAAATATTGATGGGGGCCACAATTTATACATCTGTGCTCTAACTTTCATATTTGCATATCTAATGTGTATTTGCTGTCAAAAATGATAGCCATGGATTACTGCAACATCTGGAAAATTTACCTGTATCCTCATATCTGATATACTGTGATTCCTTGGCCCAGACCTCCTGCACTGGGTTCCATGAAAGCTAGTGGAGAAACATTAAAAATACACACATACATACATACATACATACATACATACATACATACATACATACAATAAAAGACCACCTTCTCCTGTGTTAGCCTGTGCCCATACAGCCCAAAAACTACTTGTCTCTTCTTGTAAAAACAATAGAATTGGTGGACACAGTGAAGAAGCTTTTTCAGAAGCAACATCATATTTATGAAATTCCAGTGGAGATACGTCTGGCTCCATTGCAGGTTTCTTAATGTCCTAAAATACTTTTATTTACTAGTGCCTTTATTTTAATAAGGGTTTTATCTAACTGCTGTTTTTTGTTTTTTGTTTTATCTGTGCTCAGTTGTTACCGACTCTGCAGTGACTGCTTGGACGAGTCCTTGCAGTTTTCAAGGCAAGGTGTTTCTAGAATGAATGAATGAATGAATGAATGAATGAATGAATGAATGAATGAATGAATGAATGAATGAATTTCCTTAAAACATAATTCATGGTGGAGAAAGAGGGAGGAATAAAATCATTGCTGCTTTCTCAGGTAGCTATGCATTTTAAATAATGCATTTTTTTTTTCTGAGTTCCGAGAAGATTAGTCTTAAATCTTAACACTCCCCAATCCACTTAGTTTTGGTCTCCACCTTATGTTAAACTTTTTTTTTTTAAAGCGGGGGAGTTTTTCCATTAAAAAAACTTAAATTGTGAACTCCCTTTTCTCCCCATGTATATGCATTAATTGCCTTGTTAATTGAGTTGATGTACCTCTTAGAACAGATCTGAAAAATATGGGGAGGAGCGGACATATGCAAGTGATTTTAATGTGTATACTGAAGAAAGTATGTATGGATGCCAAAAATGAAGCAGTCCTTCTATACTGTCCAGAAGCAACAGCCTGGCTTTAATTAAGTCAGAAATTAGCCTTCTATTACAGCACTTGTAAAGTATGGGAAATTGTTAAACACATCCTAATTGAGTTGGCCTTACATCATACCCCACATGCAGAGCGTCCCTCTGGCAAGGTCCAGAATGAATTGTGGGCACTGAAGTGGAGGGAATTGCTTTCCACACTGTGCAGGTCTGCCGCGCTCAGGGTGCCGGGATTGTGCTAGAGCACTATTCTTGCCAGACGCGTTTTTCTTCATAGCCCAAAGCAATGGCTGGCCTGATAGGCTCTGTGAGGCGTAGAGAGTACTGCAACAGAAAGGACAATTTGCTGCTTTTCTTCTCAGCCACATGCTAGGCAAGAGATCTGCCAATATCTGAGCTGATTCATGAAGGAGGAAAGCTATTTTGAAAAAGGAAGCCCCGGATAGTGATGCCTCTCTATTCTTACTGAGAAGGGTATATGGCCTGGGCTCACACATTGCCCTAAGCTGTTGTAAGGTTTGTAACCCTGAATCCCAGAGAAATCCAATGCCAAGAATTCAGGAGGAGGCTCTGAAAAAGAAACAGCTTTTTATTCGGCCGAGTAAAGGAAGCTGGGTGGTCAGTAGCCCAACGCATAGGCAGCAACTATGCCAGGGTTTTGCCACACCACCGGAAATGCAAGCTGAGTTTATATAGTTTACAGGGACAAAGCAGTTTGAACAGCAGTTGGAATAGCAATTTGAATAGCAGTTTGAACCGGTTTAGCTGTAGGCCTTTTCCTGGAGACCCTCAAGGTACACAAAGCAGGTTGAACCAGTTTAACTGTAGACCCTTCCCTGAATACCCTCAAGGTATCCTGTGTACGTGTCCCTCCCGCTTTGAGCTAATGGTCTCTTTCTAGCGAGGCTGCAAAGACAACCCCGCCCCCCTTCATTCCTTCCTTTAGTTTTGTAACAGAATGCTTTCTGTTACCTAGAAAAATTACTTTCCAGCTGCTATAAATATACCCTCACCCTCTAGATCCAGTTGTTGTAGGAACTGAAATAGTAGTAGTTGGTTATCACACAATGCTTAGTTTGGTTTGAAGCACAAACTAGTCAACACTATAGTGTTGACAGTGATGGTGAACCTATGACATGCGTGTCAAAGGTGACACGCCACGACATTTTGGGTGACAGGCCAGTGTTCACCAACACCTGACAACAACTATTCTCCCTGCTTGAGTTACCAAAGAAATGGAGTTTGTTTTACTCATATTTCACTTTTGTAATTATTTGATGTTTCTTGATATAATACATAGCACCACACAATTGGACTGTATTTTTTTTTAAATAAATATGTAAAGAATTGTTTCTCTTGTGTGTGTGTGTGTGTGTGTGTGAGCAGAGTCAAGTTAGGCATTTTCCTAATTCTTGACATGCCAAGCCCAAAAGGTTTACCGTCACTGGATTAGGACAATATGTGAATCCAGTCGTTGTGGATATGGTAACATTGCCAAATCACAGGCTGTATTCACACAAAGCCCTATGCCACAATGTGGTCTGTTTGTTTTTGGCTTAGTCTGTTCTGTGGACCCAGACAATGTGGTTTGCAAACTATGGGATATGGCTTATTATGTGGCGTAGCATGTGCAAATGCAAGCAATTGTGGTTTATTTTATAAACAATGTCTAAACAATTCAAGGTTAGTGCAATGCATTACCACAGACAATGATGTGAGATTGAATGGATGCCAATAAACCCATTCTGAGTTTTCTTGCACAAGATGGTTTTCTGTTTGTTGTCCATCCAAGTGGACAAGGGAAGTTATATGCTACAAATGGTGTGATAAAAATCACCTATAGTTTTATCTCTGAGAAACTTTATCTGTATGGGAAGCCAGCTACAAATTCCATGCATACTGCTTGAAATATCAAATAATGATCTGAAATGATGCTGTAACGGATTGAATAGTACAGGTTGATAAAGTCTTTAAAACAGCTTCATTTTCTGAAAGCCTCAACCTGTTCAGCAAGTCTTGAAGTTCAGCTGAGAAACTTTTGTCACCTTATTGCTCGGTTCTTTCAAGGATATCTAAAGCGTCAGTTACCTAATTTCTATGGAACTGGTGGCACCATCTTGTTTGCATGGTGGCCAAGCAATCTCCTACATAGAGGTCTCTCCTAGCACTGCCTAGATTGGGGCAGTATTTCCTCCTATTCTGTAGGAAAACCTATGGGCCACATGCAACCCACTTTTTGCCCCCTTTCCCAGCAGTTCTTGATCAAGTCGCTGAAAAAAATCACTAATATTTGAAGGTGGTATTATTATTATTATTACCATCTATCTGTGAATCTATGAATATTTACTAAGAAACCCCACTGATTTCAATGTACCTTACTCTCTAGAAAACATTTTAAAACTGCAGATTTAATACAGTTTTATGCTTTATTTTAATTTAATTAACTTGAAATCAGATTCATATTAATTAAAATAAATGTTAATTAACTGTCAGACTGAAATTATGAATATAATTGTTATTTAGGTAAAGATTATAAAATGATTTTTTGGGGGGAAGAAGGCTACATGCAGCTTGTAGACTACAAGTTTTCCATTTTTGATATAAATAGCCAGCTAGTCTTAGAAGAGAAAAGGACATTGTTGAGTTCACTGGCATTTGAATGATTAGATTCTGTAATCTCTGAAATCTATACTGATTATTATTCTTAATTCCTAATTATTCCTAATTCCAAAGCAAATTCTTCATCTCCAAATCAACTATCAAAATAAGTTTTTGAAATTTACTATTTTCTTTTAGACACACTGAGATATTCCTCTTTGTAAAAAGTAACCAATAAACTCACGTGAAATTATGAAATATATAATAGTTATTTGGAAATTGAGCTTGTAGTCCTATATGCATGAATGTAGAAGCCCCATTGGATGTATTTCTTAGTAGATGCTACAGCCTAATGATGGAATTATACTTCATTTGTATATTAAGATAGGGAAAAATATAATGTATCCCATTCTCACTGCTGTTCGGTTATAAATAGGTGAACATTTTATTGACAATGTTATTGTAATTCATTATGCTTAAATATTAAAGGTCCATAACAAAATATTATAAAGTATAAAAAGTAATTGTTCCAATGGAAGAGAATATATGTAGCTCAGGGTTAAACTGTGGAGTCCTTGGTGCTCTCTGAGCTTGGTTGTTTGCTTCCAGATGTTTCATTACCCAACTAGATAACATCACGTTACCTAGTTGGGTAATGAAACATCTGCAAACAAACAACCAAGCTCAGAGAGCACCAAGGACTCCAAAGTAATTGTTTTCTAGACCTATGGTCTGATCCAGTTCAGATGTTATATCTTACTGATTAAGTGTGGCTTATCATGAACATATCCCCTCAAACTGGCAGGCTATTCTCCTTGAGTGACACAGATAGGAAACAGGGATCTATACTTTCATTTAAGTTTCGATGTCCTCTTCAGTATCGTCTTCTAATTCTGCTAACCAGAGTACATGCTTATAAACCAGATTGTACAACATGGGGGTAGGGTGGGGCCTTTGACCTGCATGCCAGGGATCTCATTCCAAAAAGTGTGCAAGGCCAAGACAAAAAATTATTTTAATGTTTACTTGTCATTCAAATTAAATCTACTTAAATGCAATTAATATAGTTATTCATATATTCAATAACTTTCCCCTTCTATTAGCTCAAAAATTACAGTTTGGAAATCATCTTTGGAGGGGCCTCACCTATGACATTGGGGGTCCATATGTGCTTCTGGGACCACAATTTGTACATCTCAGACATAAACCAGCTATGGGGTCTCTGCCGACATTATGGTAGAATAACTGTGTTTCAGCTGTACCACTCAGGTGAGAAACCAGCAGGTACATGTGGAAATATTCACTAGTAGGCCATTTTAAGGCTGATCATGGCATTCAAACATGAGTAGTACATATATAAGAAAAGAATGGGATATAAGATTTTAAATAGCAATAAAATACACTTTATGTCAAGGAAACATGCAGCCAATGCAAAAAATGAGGCTAAGCTTTCTTTTCCAATACTTTTGAATTAGATTTTCTAAAATAATAATTTACAGCTGGGAAAAACATACTAACAAAATCCAAGGGCACCTTTTTTTAAAAAAAAAAAGTGCTGAAAACTAAATTGTTTCAAGAACTTTCAACAAGATCAGACATACAAGTGCTGGGGGACTTTTAAAACATGCTTTGCAGTAGTGAAACCACATCATGGAAATGAGCTTTGAGATGGCTCTGTTGATAGTACTTAGACTTCAAAACAAACAATGCAAACTAAACCCAAAATGGGCATGCATGTGTTATAAACTAATTTTGAATTGGAGCTTTTCTCATGATTTTTCCCCCAGAACCTGATATACGGTTTGAATGGTGTGGGAGTGTGGAATAGATATCAAATGCAGAGGCAATGTGATTTTTGTTTTTATATAATTTCAACACTTGTAAATTCCCAGAACCAAATACTCATTTTGGTAAACACTTCTTCCTAGCCAGTTCAACAACACATCCATACAGTTTTCTTGGCAATAGCATGGAAGTGGTTTGGCACTGCCTTCTTTTGGAATGCTTTTTCAACTTCCCAGCCTATCTTAAATCCCTGGGATTTCCTGGTTGTGACCCATTCAGGTTTTAGCTAGTTCCAACCTGCTTAGCTTTTCTGAGACCAGCCATGGTCAGCTATGTACTGCCACCTGCCATAGGCTCTTTGAGGAAAAGAGACAGAGTAATTAAATCAAAGCTATAGGTAGTACCCTTCATATTTTGATAGGGCACATCAACAATACAACTATTTATTTGCAGGATATGGTACCTTGAGGGATGAGATATTTGTGGTTAATAAGCCATTATATAGAGAGGCTGAACTTTAGGGTAATTGACCAAATATGAATGATTGTTCCATCTCATTTTGTGGATCTCAAATAGTTGTCATGGAAAATGCCACAGTAAAAAAAATCAGGAGGAGTTTGGGACCACCATTTATCACTAACGAATTTTATTAAAAGCCATAAGCTTTTATGAACTGCAGCTTACTTCATCTGATGCAGCTCATGAAAGCATATGCCTTTTAATAAAATTTATTAGTTGGGAAAGGTGCTACCAGACTCTAGGAAGAGACCCTGAGGTCAACCATGCAAACACTACAAAGATACTGTGAAAGAAACCCTATGCCACTGTGACATCCAGCCAAGGAAACTAGAAGCTGTGGCTGCTGATAGAACCCCCTGGCAAGCCCTGTTCTATGAAGCTTCCTCCGGCTTTGAAGACAGATGCTGCCAAAAACTGATAGAAAACCATGAGTGGAGTCACAGAATAACACCCACAGTTATTGTAACAATGGACTTTCAGTGCCCCCATTTTGCCAGTCTCTGTGCTTCTAGACTGGGATGGCAGAGCCACCTCCATATCCAAAGATGAACTGCACAACAGTGTGTCTTCTTCAAACCTGAAGGACTACCATATGCATTAGTTGGAAAAGGTGCTACCAGACTCCTCCAGGTTCTTTATTTTTGTTTTGCTACACAGACTAACACAGCTCTTCTTCTATATTGCCACTGTAGGCTCTCTTAAGGAAAAGAGGGATAGAAATGAAACAAATATGGCTTCCTGCCCAAGTAGTAACCTGGCCCAGTCCTTCTTAGCTTCTGAGCCCAGACTGGGTATTAGAAGTCAAGACTGACTCATGGGCAAAGAAAAAAAAAGTTGTTCCTTGTGTTTACAACTCCCCAGCACCAAGTTGAACAGTTCTCTTGAATTTATTCATGAGGATCAATATAGGGTTTTGCCTAAAAGACAGTTAAAGGACAATCTTAGAAATGTGTTGGACGTTTTGGAATATTTGGAGCAACATAATAAAAAACAAGCTATATTGATTTTCTTAGATGTGGAGAAGGCCTTTGACAATTTGAACTGGGCTTTTCTGTTCAAAGTTTTGGAAGATATGAACTTTGGAGAGAACTTTATAAAATGGGTAAGATTGATTTATAGTTCACAGAAAGTACAAATAATTGTTAATGGAGATCTAACAAAGCCTTGTGAGGTACAAAAAGGAACAAGACAGGGATGCCCACTGTCACCTCTCCTGTTTATTTTGGTTCTTAAAATACTGAATATAGATATAAGACAAAGAGAAAGAATTGTGGGAGTAAATTTTTTTTAAAAAACTTATACGTTAAGGGCTTTTGCAGATGACTTGGTGTTGGTTTTGGAAAATTCTTTAAAGGGAATTGAAACATTAATGGGAAACTAAAAGACTTTGGTGCATTAGCAGGTTTTAAGATCAACAAACAGAAGACGAAGATGTTAACAAAAAACATGAAAATAGAAGATTAAACAGAACTGATAAAACAGGTTTTAAGATTGAGAAGAAAGTAAAATATCTGGGTATCACTATGACAAATATGAATTGTATGTTATTTCAAAATAACTATGTTAAGTCATGGAATGAAATTAAAAAAAGATATGTTAAGATGGGAGAAACAACAATTGTCATTTCTGGGGAGAATTTCTGTGATAAAAATGAATGTCTTGTCTAGAATGATATTTTTGTTTCAGTCTCTGTTTTGACAACTGACGCACCATTTGAACAGTAGCAAAAGGATATATCTAAATTTGTGTGTCAGGGAAAAAAAAACATGAGTTAAATATACAGTGTTACAAGATGCAAAGGAAAGAGGAGGACTGGATTTACCCGATTTGAAATTGTATTTTGCAGCTTGCTGTTTGGTTTGGATGAAAGAGTGGGTGCTGCTGAGAAATAGAAGGCTCTTGGAGTTAGAAGGACAAGATCTGAGATTTGGGTGGCATGGATATTTGTGTTAAGATTAATGTGGATTTTAAAAATCATTATGTTAGACGTGCCATATTGAGAATATGGAATAGATACAAATCCAGGTTGTGCCTGAAAACACCTTTGTGGCTTTCAGCACAAGAAGCATTTTATAAATGGGAAATAATAGGCAAACACAAATAGCTAACTTATCAAAGTTAGCAAAAAAAACCCTAGAATTTAGTCAAGGGGGATACAAAATAAAATCAAGAGAACAACTGGTGGCAGAGGGACATAGTTGCCAATGGTTTTCTTATTTATAATTATTAGAAAGATTTAAAGTAGATAAAAGAGTTTATGGTTTTGAACATCGTAAAACTGAGTTTGAAATGCAATTATGTACAAAGGATGAATATGTAATTGCTAAAACGTATAAACTTCTATTGAAATTTGAAACTGAAGAACAAGTGAAAGAATATGATAAAGTGGGCTAAAATTTTAGTTATAATATACAGATGGAACAATGGGAAAATATGTGGCTGAAAGGATTGAAATTTACATTATGTTCTAATCTTAAAGAGAACTTTTATAAAATGATGTACCATTGGTATACGTCACCAGAGAAATTATCTAGAATGTATAAAGGCACTTCAAATTCATGTTGGAAATGTGAACAACAAGGGACATTTTATCATGTTTGGGGGATATATAAAAAAGCTAGAAAATGTTGGATTCAAATACATATGTTGATTCAGAGGATTTTAAAAATTCATATGCAATTGAGACTAGAGGTCTTTCTTTTGGGACTGATGGACACGCAGTTGGGAAAAACGTCATGGAACTTTGTTTTTGTATATGGTAACTGTATGGTTCATGGGGTCATGAAGAGTCGGACACGACTTAACGACTGAACAACAACAACTGTAGCAAGATTATTGTATGCACTAAGATGGAAAGATTCAGCATTACCCTCAATGGAGGAACGGCTGGTGAAGATGACAGAACTTGCTGTGATGGCCAGATTGACTTCTTTGATTACAGAAAAGACGATATCTACGTCTATTGCTGACTGGAAACCTCTTACAGACTTTTTTGCGTGAAACAGAAAAAAAAATGAATGTACGATTTATGATTTTGATGATTAGGCAGGATAGATTATAGAAAGAAGAGCGTTATATTATAACCATAGAGTAAGAGACAAATTTATAATTGTACTTATAACTGCTGTAAAGAAGATCAGAAGCCACTTTGTATCTTTTTTGTTTCTTTTCTATTTTTTTTACTTTTTTCCTTTCTTGTACTTTTAGCTTTCTCTTTGATTTCTTTTTTTTTCCCCCTTTCTTACTTTATCTTAGTTTGCATTAGTTTTTATCTTCTTTTTAAACATTTTTAATAAACTTATTAAAAGAGAGAGAGAGAGAGAGAGGGAAAATGTCAATTTAATATGTTTAGCACTGCCTTTGTGGAGTCCTGCAATTGACTAACTTAGCAAGCTCCATTCTGGGGCCAAGTCCTTTTCATTAAATATCCCATTAGAATAGCATAAAAGTGTCCAGCAACCTTAGAACAGTGTGGTATAAAGCCAGAGTGTTTGGATTCGAATCAGGGGTTCATGCCATTTATGCTCTGTTGTTTTGAAATGTAAATTGTACCACAGCCATGAAACTTGCTGCTCCAGCAAAGAAATCAGTAGAATAAAAATGATTAAATATGCCTCTGTAATGCAGACTTGTAAATAACCAGTTGCCAAGCTACGTGCAATGAGTAAAGAACTGATTCTAGGCAAGTGAAGTTTCCAAAACCTTTTACTTTGCCCCCTTTAAGTTATTGATCCCTTGTAATGTTACAGAGAGATGCCAGGATTAATAACATCTGTTCACAAGACTATAACACTGTGGTACATGACTTCATGTTAATGTTATAAGGTTGGCGGGCAATATGTAGACAACAACCTACTCATGAATAGTGCAAATATATATACGTATACGTATATTGAATCTGTTTGGGGTGAATGCTGTACCTATTCCTGTATCACATTGGAGGCAGCACTTGGATGCAATAGAGAAGATTAGCAGGGAAATGCATTCTACTGAATTTGGGGCAAATGTCATGATAGTGAGTATGTAGGGTGACAGCTAGTTAAATCTTTAATTGATAGGGATCGTAGTGTCAGGCCTAGCCCATCACACGTACAGTAGTTCAGTAATAATGCAGATATTTGCATAGAGGTATCCCAGGTTCATTACTGGGCAGTTAACAAAATGGGTATCTTCTTCCCTCCCTCTGCCCATCTTTCCCAGACCCTGAGATTCTGGGGGTACTTTGATATCCTAAAATACAGATAATTCTACCATCTGCAGGATGGTGAGAACATTCAAATGAGATTCTTCATTTTGGGATCCAAATCTTGTAGAACTATTTGAAAGTATTCTTTCTGAACAAAGAAGGGCTGGTTCACATGTCCCACTACATGTGTGGTTCATTTGGCATTAGTTTAACAAGGTATGTGAGCCCAGCCATATCGGATTATAAAGCATGGATTATGGGTCAACTGACATGTGAATCAGGTATGTGTGGCTTGGTTAGCAACCCATAATTAAACAAACCATGACTTACTGGAGTGTGCAAACTAAGTTTGTGAACTAACTTATTCTCTATTTTTGGAGCTGGAAAAATTAAACTTCTTATTAAAATTATAAATGAACTTTATAAGACCTCTTCAGGAAAGAAACTTGGGTCATCCAAGATAAATTAGACAATTCTATTTAAAATGATTGCAGACACACATATTAAACTGAGACCAAGATTTCTGTAACATGTTGTAGATTTTAAAAGTGTATGGTTACCAAGGCCTTGTGAAGGGGGATAAAGAGATGATAAAAATCAAAAAGGGGAAAATCAAAATCTAAATTAAAAGCAGAAATCTGCACTAGACCACCAGCTTGGCTAAGAAAGCGATTTTTTGTTTAAATTGGTGATTGGGAATTTCGCCCAAAATTGTTATAATCTTGGCTTTAACATGCTTGCATATTTTCTTTGCAGCTCTCCCAAAGAAATCTGTCCTCTGATTTATCAGGGGGCTTATTAATGGAGGTTATTGTATGCCTGCAATTCTGCTGACTCCTGCGAGGACATTTAGAGTCCACCCCCCAACCACCCCCGGATGAGATTTGACAAAAGCTGCCAGAAGAAGCTTTAATTAAATGTCTGGTTTCAATGGGATTAACTGCTTGATTAATCCTACCTCTGTCTGCGTGTCAATCATGCCTGTCATTATAATTGTCTGCTATATAGCTGCTAACTGTGTGAAAGCTCAGTCTGGCTGCTCTTTATTTAAATGGGTGGTTTTATATTTATTTATTTATTTTTAATTGGCCTGAAAGAAACATAATTCTCAGCCTCCACTATTTGTTACTGCAGCCTGTTTGTCAGGAAGGAAACCTGACTGGACTCCATGCTACTTCACTCGATGTGTGCAGTCTGATCACACCCAACAGCAAAGCCTACTCAGTTCAGGACTCGCTGGGTTGTGCAAGTTTGCTCAAATTACTTGAAATGTGATCACTTCCCTGCACTGCACAATGAGTTTCACATTTTCTTACAGGTGCAAATTCTGTCACTCAGTATGTATTCAGATGTAGCTAATGCCGGGTCATGAAGGATAATCCACTGGACGTCTTCACTGTTCCTAGGATTCCTTCCAAATTGAATTTCATGCTCTGACCTCCCTCTTCTAGTCCCAGACCTCTTGCATCTCTTTCTCTGCATTTTACCATTACTGATTCCCAGCTTACTACTCACTAATCTGCTAACCACAATTGGGATCAGCAACTCCATTGCTAAGCGACATGATCATTAAGAGAAACATCATGTGACTGCACTGGATTTTTTATGTCACTCCCACCATGGTCATTAAGCGAATCATCCATGGTCATTAAGTGAGGCATCATGTGATTGTGACTTGCAATTTTACTGCTGGCTTCTCCATTGACTCTGCTTGTTGGAAGCTGGCTGTGAAGCATGCAAATGGTGATCATGTAACTGCAAGATGCTGTGATGGTCATCAACAACTGCTGGTTGTGAAGTGCCCAAATTCTGATCACATGACCATGGGGATGATGCAATGATTGTAAGTGTGAGGAGTGGTCATAAAGTTACTTTTTCAGTGGCATTGTAAATTTGAATAGTTGCTAAACAGGACAGTCATTAAGCGAGGACTACCTGTAATGGGCTTTCCCCCACTTGCAGCTAATCACAGTGTGAACATGCCCAAGTAACCTCTTTTTTTCTAATATGCCCTTGTCATGCTGTTATCTTCATCTCATCTCCAACTCTATTTTAGTGCTAAGCAGTATTTTCCCCTTTAAGCAGACAAGCTGTAGTGATTTTGGCATAGATACAATCTAATGTGCTTTATTCACAATTTGGTCACTGTTGCGGTAAGGTGATTCCTATAGGAAGGGAATCAGTCTCACAGCTATTGGCTACTTTAGAATCAGCATGAACAGTAGCTCAGAGGTGGCAGGGTGGTGTGTGGTGTTGGAGTATAGTGAAGTAGACGAGCTATATGGCTTTGGGGGGGGTGTCCTTTGTAGCTCACCCCTTCCTATGCCTGCCAACCGTTGTCCAGGTTGCTTTTCAACATGGCTTTAGTGTACTTCTGACCAAACTGAACCTATCAGTTGAGTCGATATCCTTTCAGACATGGGTTTAACGCAACTCCAGATTAGCACCATCCTAGAACAGTGCTATTTCTGATAGTGCTAAACCCATGACCCAAAGAAACCCAGCTGTCAGAGAGAAGGTTTTGTCAGATGGCTAAACGTGTTAATCTAGCCATCTATCAAAAGAGCCCACATTAAGGAAAGGGATTGGTTGATACTTTCCAACCAGCTGGTGAAATTTGGTGGAAAGAGAGGGAAACAAAGCTTAAGGAATCCACCAATCCTTGTCCTTTATTTATTTATTTATTTATTTATTTATTTATCATATTTATATAGCTGCCCATCCCACACAAGGTGACTCTGGGCAGCGTACAACAAACCAATTATTTGGTTATAACTTTACAACAATACTTCAAAATTAAATCAATGTTCTATTCTGCAAGACAGAATGACAGCAGTGAAAAGACTTGCCTAAAGCATTGATAAAGACTTACTTGAGGTCTTTTAGAGTGTATGTGGTAGAGGAAGCATTAGTCCAATGAGTTCCTAGCAAAAGGAACATTAGCCCAGAGGACTTTCTTATTTATAGCTGTATATATACTGTATACACCATATATATATACACACATACATATACATATATGTATATATACTGTATACACCATATACAGTGAAGAAGGACAGCACAATTTGCCAGCATTATGTCTACAGCAGGATAGGAATTACCAGCAGGAGCAGCAAATGTGATACTGGCTCAAGGTGGGTAGTGCTTTAACCAGGGGGCCCATAGATTTCTGTCTAAAGTACAACTGGAGGCCTTGCTGTAGCAAGGGTGGAGCTTTTAATATGTCACCAATGGACAAGCCCCACCCCTCACAAGAAAACCAGATGGGATGGGGCTTACTGGTTGATGTCCTGATCCAAGATCTGCCCCCTACAAAACTGGAAAGGACAGCTTTCAGTTTTATAAGCTGGAAGTCCCATCCCAGTAACCCTGGAAAGGGTGGGGCTTGCAAAATGATGTCATGATGCAAACTCCCTCTATGACAGAAATAGAAAAGCACTGCTGCCCATTGATTCTAATCACAGAGTTTGGCAGCACAAACTTTTTGCCCTGCCACATCCATACCTTCTGTCTCCTAGTGCCTAATATCATGTATTTTCTCCCTGCCATGTACATCTAGTCCCACAACTGCCTACTGACAGCACCAATTCATAACATTCCTCCCAACAAACAAGGACAGCTAAACCCATTACTACTTTAATTCTAAACTTGTCTCAGTCTTTCTCAATCTGATGCCCTATAAATCTGGAGGGCCCCAGGTAGAAGAAGAATGGTCCAGCTATTGCAGTACTAAATTACTTGCTAGCAGGAACTTAAATGCAGAAATTCCTTAAAACCTGGGAAGCCAATCAACTCCCCCACCCATGGGAAATGCACTAAATATTCTTCATATGTGACACATACTGCCATGTGTGCCCCTCCAGATGAGTCTTCCTGAGAAGCTGTGTCTTCAGTGACAGCTATAGCCTGTTGCACAGAAGAGCAAAAGATAGTTCTGGACAGCAGCTGAGTATCTTGGATAAAACCTACGTAGCCATGTACCCTCTTAACTGTGTCTGGGGCTAACCTCAGCCTGGATTCTAAGCATGATGCTCCTTCCCAAAGAAGGAAGAGCAGTAGGGGAAGTACAGGTTGTAATTTGGACAGGAAGGCAAACAATGCCAAATAGACTCTGACTACACTTGGCATGGGCAATGGAAGGCTATTTGGTTAACAATTGTGGACAACTGCATAATGTTTCCTCAGTGAATTGGCCACCACCCCTACTTGCTTTGCCATCCACTGTGATGGGCTGAAGGAGGCAGTAGCAATGGTGGATCCCATAAGCAGTGCTGCAGATGAACCGTGCCCCTTAGATGATCAGCCATAGTTGTTACCTCTAGGTAGGATATCTGGACTGGGATGTTGCATTCAGACTGCCCAGTGTTCTAGTGTCACTCTGCTGCCCCACATGCATGGATTCAAACCCCTAACAGTAGCTCACAACCAAGGAAGTTAGATTTTCTCATTTCTGAGCCTCATTAATCAAGTTTATTGTTAGCAGGTTCCTAAATCAAAGGAATTGCATGGTTACTTTAGCCTCCTAATTTTTTATTTGTGAGGAGTCTCCTTGATGACTTTGTTTTGATCCTCTTCTCTAATTGAATTCAAAGGGACAATAATTCAGCATGCCAAGCACAGAGCTGTTCTGTGTCCCTACATTTTCACTCTTCCCTCCATGTGTTCTTTAGGTCATGGACAGTATGACAACATCAATGCTTTTATAATTGCAGGGCCTCCATTACTCATCAGTCCTACCTCTTTGCATACAAGAACCTACGCCACTCCCCCATCACTCTTTCCCTGGGCTTCAAAGAAGCAGAGCTGCAAGAAGTGCAGGTCGCATTGTCAGGCCAAAGAAACAGTGTGGCCAGGGCCCCACTATGCCACTGCCTCAGCAGTCCTCCTGAGAATATAGCCTTCTTGCTTCCAACTTTCACGTTCTAGGACCAGGGACAATAGTAACTGCATCACTGATCACTTAAAGTCATGGAGAAACTTAACATGACAAAAAGCACTGTTGACCTTTGACACAACAATGGTAGCTGAGAGCAGGTGCTGTTGCAGATGTCTTGAAACAATGGTACCTGTTTCAATTTGCCATGGCTATAACTAGCTGTCCCTGAATATCATTTCACCAGTGTAGTCAGAGATGGCACAGCAGTGCCAGCCAATCACATAGTCCCCAGTGAAGATGAATAGGACAGGCAGGGTGTTGAGGGCCCAAAGAGTTGCACTGTTGGCATGTTTGCACACAATGTACCTATGAGTAATGTCTGTTGCTCTTCCTAGCTGTCCTGGTGGCTGGTGTGCTCTCCTTCCAGTGGTTTTCAATAAATATCAGGAAACATGAAAGCAGTAGAAAAACAACACATACCTCAGAAACCTCTATCTTCCTGGGTTCATGTTCTTGCCACTGACCAACTAGTTACTCCCATGTATACATCCTGGTCTTCTTCAGTTGTCTACCTTTCCTTGAGAATATCCCTTCTGTCTGTGTTACTCGCTTTCATATTCGCTGGCATCAGGCCATAAAGCAGGCACATCAACAGAACCACTACACACATCTAGGAACGGGATGGAAATCACCGTCTGGAGGGCTGAAATATTCATCTGTGTACTTGCATCATAATGATGGTCCGCTCAAGGGTAGTATACTTAGATGGCCCTGCAGCACAGCTGGCAGGGTAAGTAAGGTGAAGTTCCAGGCCCAGATAGTGTATTTGGGTTCTGTCTGTAAATGGGACCCTGTGAGCCTGGCACCAGTCCTCACAAGTCATGTGCTGAGCAGCACCTATGGGGAAGGGAGCATCCTGACATAAGTGAAATGAGGGGGGCGGGTGAATCCAGGTTAGAGTTGAGGGTAAACTGTAGCTACCTGTCTGAAACTTGGGGTGGCATCTACTTACATCAACCTGGAGGGAAGTGGTCATCCAAACCTCACTGGGAATGGATATGAGTGTCAACGAGGGACAAACACCATTTTTGACCCACAGCAGCACCTTCAGAGAAACATCAGCATAAGAAAATATAATATTACTTATTGCAGCTGTACTAATAGCAGTAACTCATTTATCCATAGCCAACGTAGAAAGAAGAATATCCAGTTGATCCTGCATGGAGCTGGTGATGGAGAAGAGCAACAATGAGCAGCAAGCTAAACTACCTAAGAAGGAAAGAGCAGTAACACGTGAAAGAGATCAGGATGGGAGGCAAGGTTCCCCAGACCACAGCACCTTACTCATATCAACTGGTACACGGGTGGGTCTTATGTGCTTCGTCTGCATAAACAGTACCTAATGACAGCAGAGGGAAGCAGCAACCAGCACCTAAGGAGAAAGGAGCAGAAACACATCTGTGAGGGCAATCAGGCAAGGCTCCCCAGACCATAACCCTTGGAGGAAGCATCTATTGACATCATCCTGCAGCATGATAATCCTGCCATGCCTGAAGCACAACTCTAACCCAAAACAGCAGCACATAAGAACAAGGTCCCAAGGCATTTCAGTGATGGAACCAGGGTCCAAACCTGCTCACATTCCCCCCAGAGACTAAAAAAGATGTGAAATGTTACATAACTTGGTAGCGGGCAATTATGTACCTGTTATTACCAGAAGGAAATTGTAGCCAACACGGTTCCTCCTCCGAATGTAGCTATCACTTTCTGCAGAAATATCTCCTTGCATATAGGATGTCTGCCACAGCTGCCACTGAAGCTCTGTCCAGAAAGTTGCAACATGCCTCTGGACAACCCTGTGGAAGTTCTTGAACCTCTGTACAGCTGTTATGCTGAGCACTGCCTGAGAGACCACCTACAGAAAATGAACAGGGAATTTGTACAACGCACCCTTTAGGTGACTAGAGTAGTAGAAACATGGTGCACACTGCTTCAACAGCCCCAGTGGAAGGCCTGCCTGTCAGATGTATCCAGCCAGAAATTCACAGGACTTGCAAACCCCCACAATTTTGAAGGCTCTTTCAGCTCTTATGGTGGGGGTAGTGTCGAATCCACAAGGCTCCATGTCAAACAATTTAAAGAAGATGTAGCAATGGGGATCTTGCCACTGCCACGCAGCATCACTGCTAACTTACTCAGAAGGAAGCTCCCTCAGTTAGACCTCCCAAAGACTGCATTAGGCTTCCTGTGTCTAAAATTGCAGCTTTGTAGCCTGATCCTGGGCATATTTACTTAAGTTTGTTAAGACATTCCCCAGTAAATACTAGGTTTCAGATTTGACCCAGGCAACTGGGATACAATTCAACAGCTTGCTTAAATCTTGATTTGAACTAAGGATATATCAGTTTAAAAGTGCCAGGGCTCATTCGCAGTGGCTGCAAAGTAAGAGGGTGCCCTAGGCACGTGCAGAATCTTTTGCATCTAGACTTAGGGTGCTTGGTTTCCAATTCAGAAGGGTTGTACAGAAAAGTGCATGGATAAATTCACCAAATTGCTCAGCCAAGCTCTGAATAAATGCTCTTAAGCCTCCTCGAAAAACCTCACTTGGGGGAGAGGAGGGGAGAAAGAGATTGGAAACATCCCTTGGAATGGATCACTTTGCTAATAAAGGGAAACTTGGAAGACTGCAAAATCTGCCTGAGCGTCCTTTGTCTCTAACTGCAGCAGCCTTGCCTGCTCTCTCTCGCTCTGCTTTAAGGACTGATTGACACGGGGAGGAGGCGCCTCCCGGTGACAAAAGTCCGAGGCGCAGGACTTGAGCGCGTGTGTTTCGGGAGAACAAATCTGGTAACTTTCAGACGAGATTCGCCGCCAGGGGGAGGTGGGAAGAAAGAGACCACGACGAACTTGGAGCGCTGGTCAAGAACGTTGCCATTCCTCAGCCAGCTTTGCAGAAGCGCGCGCGCCTCGCCTTCTATTCCTTTCCGCCTTGGGCTGCATCAGCCTCCCCGTGGATTATCACCGGAGCTACCGTCCCTTGTTGCTTTCGTCGTTCTCTGGGGAGACTCGGTTGCTTTGGCTTGTCAAGTTTGCTTCGGTTTCCTTGGTAAGGAGGGGGAAATCCAACCGAAAAGGAGCATCTCAGAGGATAAAGAAGCCCCCCTCCTCATTGCTGGCCTTTTTTTTTTTTTTTTTTTGGTCTTTCCCCACTCCTTTTGTCTCTTTCTGCCTTCCTGCCCAACCCAAACCTTTTTTCGGAGCTTCGACATGGTGGCTGTTGGGAGAAAGAGGAGGACGAGAGCATGAAGCCTCCAGGATGGGCGCAAACAATGGCAAGCAGTACGGCAGTGATGGTAAGTCCGCTTTGCTGGGGCGTGGAGAACGACACGTCCCTGGATGTCATGGGAGCGAGAGTTGCGCGTGCGGCCGCGTGCGTGGGATGGGCGGCCAGGCGCAACTCCAGCCGCTTCTAAGTGGCTGGAGTCTTTGCAGACGCTGCGCTAGGAACGGCGAGAGGAGTTTACTCCCCCCCCGCCCCCGCCCCCGCCCGCAACGCTGTGATCCGGGATGGCAGCTTGTAAAGTTCAAGGCAGGGTTGTGGTTTCCTTTCTTAGTCTGTTCGCACATCTATCATTTGTCGTCGTACGACCCGGGGCACTCGGAAGTTGCTTCGACGGAGTTAAGCTGAATTCTCCGAAATGTTTGGAATAGAATCGATTTGCGGTTGGCGCTCCTTCCTTCGGAGCGGAATAGGATGGGACAAAGGGCTTTGCCTGTTCAGCGTGTTGTTAAAGTCTGAGCCGAGGAGTTGCTTACGCTGAATAGAAAACAAGGATTGTTTATCAGTAGGTTGAACCCACACAATACCACCATCACGACCTACTTTGCAACACACTGCAGAGGCATATACCCGTTGTCACAGAAGCGTTTTGTGAATGGTTGACACAGGGTGTGGGTGTCTGTTGCATATCCTTTTCTTTCCTCTTAATCCAGAATCGTACAGTGTTTACCATGTATTCTAAAAATAAATCCCTCTGGTACATTCACACTGATGGTCTCTTCCAACTTCACCAGGCAGAATTGTCAACAGAGCATTGACAACTCACTTTGCCCCACCCATTTATCGGGAAGTACAGATTAGAACTATATAACAGGATTCTGTGAGTTAACACATTAACATTAATTAATTCTACCCAAATGAAGAATCCTGTTGGTCTAATTAATGTGGAGATAAATAACCTATATCAGAAACTGTGGTGTGACCAAACTGAAGCACTTCTGAAAGACATCCTATTCATTTCAGCCATTGCTCAAGTCTGTCTAGATCTTTTTTACTCTTTTCTTTCATCTAAAATATTAGCCACCCCTCGCAGTTTTGTGTCATTTGCAAACTTTCTAAGCATCCTCTCAGTTCCCTCAATCAAGTCATTGATAAAATTGTTAAACACATTGGGTCCAGGACAAAGCCCGGTGCCACTCCATTCAGTATTTCCCTTGAAGCTGAAGTGGAGCTATCAATGAGCACTCTTTGAGTACAATCATTCAGTCAATTGCGAGTATCTAGCAGTAGCATCATTTAGTCCATATTTTACCATTTTATTAAGGTGTAAGGTTTGCTGAGGTCCTGGTAAGCTGATTCTCTGGCATTCCTCTGATCTACTAGCCCAGTAACTATATCTGAGAAGGAGATATGGTTAGCCTGGCATGCTTTGTTTGCAACAAATCTGTGCTGGCATCTGTTAATTGTAGCATGCCTATCCAAGTGCTCACAAACATGCTGTTTACTAATCTGTTCAAGAACATTGCCTAATATAGACATCAAGCTGACAGGTTTGTAGTTTCCTGGATCCTCCTCCTCCTTCACCAGTCCTCCAGGAGTTCTCAAAGAGGACCAAGAGTGGTTTTGCAATCTACCTCTGCTAGATCCTTCAGTAGCCTAGGACATAGTTGATCTGGCCTTAAAGACTTGAATTTGTTTAAACTGGCTAAGTTCTATCTTGCTTTCTCCTTGTCTATCTTAAGCTGCAATTCCCTCCTTCCCCCAGTGGCATAACAGTGACCAACCCTTCTGAAGGAAGACAGATGCAAAATAGGAGCTAAGAATTTTTTTGTTTTCTCACCATCACTCATATGCAGTTCACGGTTTTCTCCTCATAGTAGACCTACACCCTTTTTTGCTTTCCTTTTGATTCCAATAAACAAAAAAAAAACAAACCCTTTTTTGTTGTTTCTAATATCTCACAAGTCTCAACACATTCTGAGCTGGATCCTTTCTGATAGTTCCTACCATTTCTGGAGACTATCTTGTATTCTTCTTTGGTGATGTGCTCCTCCTTCCACTTCCCATGCATGACCCTTTTTCTTTTCAACATTTTAGAGAGCTCAGCATGCTGGCCTTCAGTTTCTCCCATTTTCCTTCTTGTGGGAATTGTTTCATAGGATTACTATTTCTTCTTGGGCCTTTTTCTCCTTCAGGATTTCATGCCATTGGATCCAGCCTACCTTCAAGTTCACTAAAATCAACTCTTTTGAAGTCTGGTGTACAGCTCTGATTCTTCTTAGTTCCTTCTCCTCTGGATGTCACAAATTCAGCACAATCCTGCAGGTTATCTTCACTACTTCAACCAGTTCATCCATATTGGTGAGGATTAGGTACCCAACTGCAACCCCCCTTGTTCTTACTTCTATGTTCTGACAAATGAAATCAGCAAGAACTTGTTGGGCCTCTGAATCTTGGGAGAGCTAGATTCCAGGCTAATTGCATGCCCCTTTGAAAGAGCAATCATCTGACACAGAAGCCTTCATCCATATCTTCTGCCTGCCCAGGCAGTCTGTAATAAACTCCTATGTTTATATGACATTTCTCTCATTGTATTCATACTCAGACACTTCCAACAGGATTTCCATGCCATGATTCTTGAATTTATATTTACAATGCTAAGTATAATCCCACCAAATTTCAGGGCTGCCTATAATATCATATCTGTTTTCTTGAGTTTCATTTCCCATACTGTGTGTGTTGGTGTAGAAACATCTTATGTTTTGAGTAGCACCACTAACTGGCCTTGCTGTTATAGTTCCCTGCAAAACTCTTGAGTCCACACTTTGGCCTGCTTCTCCCTTTGTGTTCTGCTTTCCAGTCCATGGCTACAAATTTGGATATGGGCTTTTGCCACCCTCCCCCATTTCTTCTAGTTTAATGCCCTCCTGATGATACTGGCAAGGCCCCTGCCAATACTTCCTTGTCTTCATAAGCTATAGTTCATCTGTTCCCAGGAGACCTTCATGAAGGCCACAACATTTGTCATAGCATCCAAACCTTCTGGATAGCACTATCTATGTAGCTAGTTGTTGACTTCCAAGATTTTGTTTTCTCTTGGGTCATCTCTACTGGAAAGATTGTTAAAAAGAAACCCTGCCTCTCTTCCAGGTTTCTTTATCTTCCTTGTACGTTTTTTTGAGCTTTCTTCTGACCATGTGATTTCTACTTGTATGAATCAAAAGGAAAGAATCATCATTGATAGGTTTGAATAGTCTCCATAACATCTCTGCTACATCCTGGATATAGACACCTGGAAGATGACACATTTCCCATGACGTCATATTGGGTCTGCACATAGCTGCCTTTCTTCCTCTCAGCAGGGGATCATTCCATTATTGGCTAGTTTGGGGTTTACTGTGACATGCAATCACAGTATTTAACTTCATTAAAAAAGAACATCCCAATGCTTATTTAACCTTGATGTTTTTTTTAAAATGACCTATCAATAGATTTAGCAGAAAGAAAGAGGAACACATAAAAATGGGTTAAAATCACATTCTTTTGACCTGATATGCTATATAAAAGATGAGGGCACATGTGCAAAATTACACAATAATGGAGGATAATTTGACATCCATTATATGCTTAAAAGCTGCCTTCAGCTTCACAGATTCCAAGGCTAGTTCTGAATCCTGGTGTGTCCTAAGTATGGAGTTTGTGCCTGCCTCATAGTCTTATGGAATAAACATAGGGATTTTGTATGAACCATATTAACACCACAGACATCGAAGAGCCAGTAAAAACTGATCTTTGCTCTTGGTGTTTGAACAAGCACCATATGTATTCTGTGTCATCTTTTGTAGTTTGTTTCTGATATTTCAAGATTCTGTATTGTACGGTGTAGTGTAGAACTGCTTCCTGACTAAATGGCAAGTTTTTCAACCCCAGGGACAAAGCAAGAGAGAGGCAGTGTTTAATGTGCTCCAGCTGTTCTGTTTAAATGCTACCTCTGCAATTTCATTCCACTTATATTTTTTTTCTGAGCCTGCATTTAGTTGTGTAGAGTTGTGTTTGTCCCATTCAGATTCCTTTCGGTGTAGAACTGTAGTGGCCAAGTTGGTATAATGGTGTGGTAGTTCAGGGCATCTAATAGATATCTGGTTGGAAAATAAATTATGGCATCGCATAAATAATTATTAGAAAAATCATGTTAAATGACAACCACTTTATTTAGTAATTCTAATGTGCCCGGGGTGCTTCCATGTAGTCACTCACTATAGGGCAACTGGCCACAGCAAATTAGACTTTCTCCCTTCCTGCTCATCTCCTGTTCCTAAATGGATCTCATTATGGAAGAGGAAAGTAGATTTGAGCCACAAAATATCAGAATCACTCTGACCTGTGCTGTAGGTTGAAGCTTCCTGTCTGTGCCTTTGAGTGTTCCTGAAATCAGGAATCTAACCTAAGCAATGATTAGTGAAGCAGGTTTTATATCTATAAGAGAAAGATGATTTATTTACAGCCAGTACATTATAGGTTTAGGCAAAGCCTAGTACTGTACCTAACTAGCTATATCCTACCAGGAGAAGTACATTTGCTCTGTGCATGCGGGTCAAGGAAAAAAGGTAGAAGGAGTGATCTCAGATGAACGGTCTTTGACAAAGAACAGATGGAATGATAACAAAGAAAAGACCCCAGAGTAAATCCTTAACTCTTCATCTATGTTCTACTGCCTGCTTATGGTCATAAGGTGCTGAAGAATCTGTGGCATTGGACGTGGATCTCCAACAACTTGATTGCTTTACACAGCTCACTAGCCATGAGATAGCTGTGCAGTTTACCTACTGAAGCCCTGTTTATCCCCTCAAAATACTAGACAGCTTGACTCTTCATGGAGGCAAAAAGGGAGGACCCAGTAATTTTTTCAATGAGGTACCTTTCTCTCTTTGTAAAAGAAAAACAGCTACCATAGAAAACAGCAAATTATTGCCATCAAAACACAAGATTGCTTATTCCCCCTGGAGGTTTTTCCTCAAAATATCACCTGCATGCTGTCATGGAGAACAACTGGACGTACTGGCTGGATTCACACATTGCTTAACTGTATGTTGTTTGGTAAACAGTGATTAGTTAGATTTATGCAATACGCTAAGCCATAAATTGAGATTTATGAACCACACTGAGTGGGCTCACATATTGCACACAGCCACAAATGAACTTTTAGAGGAGTCAAGTTGTTGCTCCTCAAGATTGTGCAAAACCCTTAACATTATCTTTCTCCAAATGTTTTGATAGGGTCTTTGGCAGAATGAAATATTCTTGGCTGGAGCCAGTACAGTTCATCATACAGTTAATAAACTCTATTATTTCTCAGTAAGTTAATTGTATATCTTATTATGGTGGCTTAGTGGTGGCTTTATACCTTACCATTATCATATCTAAAGATGGCTATGATTGTTCTAAAAACCAGTGCAATAAATTACAAGAAAGGGTGTTGAGGCTTCAGCACCCTGAGCCATCACTTCACTTTTTTTCTTTTTTTACAACAGCAGCTTTCCTCTAAGTTGAGAGCATTTTCCTTTGGCTCCTAACAGCTAATGGATACCACGCAAATGATGTGATGTCAGTAATGCTCCTTTCAAAATGTTCTCCAGATATAGTTCAGCGAGGTTGTAAGGTGGGGACAGATACAGAGATTTTGGGGACCACAACTGACCCTGGGCCTTTGGTTGTTCTCCACTGATCCAAAGCCATGTTTTTGTAGCATTCAGCTCTTTTGGCAGTACCGGAAGTCTAGAAGGAAAACTGAAAGTGATCAGGTAGGGAGGGACTGTTCCATTATTAAAGAAGGAAAAATGTAGCCTGCAGATGATGTGTTATGCCTCACTCCCTGCTAGCAGTTACACTGGTTAATAGGTTTCTCTGCTGAGAATATTTTCCTGTTGCACAGATATTTAGTGTATCCCCTTTAATAATTTTGAAGCCACATGCTTTGCTTATGCCAGGGTCAATCCACTGTTTGGCACTTTAGAAGGTAATCCTAATTTTGTTTGAAGCCTGTTCGTCAGTGAGAGAAAAAATGGAATACAATAGAATGACATTTGGTTGCTGTTTATGTTCTCTCTCTTGAGAGTTCATCAGATACTGAAATATTATTTGTGCCCTTCTATGAAGCCTCCTTTGGGAAGGCAACTATAATCCTCCATTATACCAGACACCAGAAAAATAAACATTTCCTGGAATTACACCTCACTTCCTTAGAGGAGCAGCTGTGTCTGCTGAATTCTAAAGCAGTGGAAATACTGTGAATGAGAAACCCCAGCTTGAAGAGGGAAGGAGAGAGCCAGATTATTCCCATTTATTTGCCATTTTCCTCACTGCTGCCACCCTTGTGGCAATCACGAGAATGCTTCCTGGGCATTGTTATCCCCATTTCCACAGTAATAGCTGAGAATGTTCTGTACTGTCATGTAACATTCTTTCCAGATGACTTCTGGATGCTAAAATCCTGGGTGACAACTAGTGAGAAAAGTTCTTGCTGCGCTGCTAAGCCCACATTTTGTTTTGCTCACCTCCTGCCCCTGAAATGCATTATCTCAATATTTTCTGCTACAAATGGGGCAACGTTGCTATTCTCAGTTCTGAAATGAAGGGAGTTCTCTGCAGCTTCCTGGGAGAGAGATTTTCTACTGCAAATTCCTCTTTTCTCCAGAGTTAGGAAAACATTCTAGAATGTGGTCCAGGTCAAGGCCTTATTTATGGATGCAAGTGGATTTTTCTTGCCTTCAGCCATTTTTGATATTTTTTGGCTGCTCTTAGCTTGTTTTTCAGGCTCTTTTGGTGTCTCTATTTTTTCTCTTTTATTTGTAGTTCATATGGGATTTCTCCTATTTTCATTCTTGCCTGAAAGATACTCTTCCCTAGATGATTCACACAGCAGTGTGTTCTAGCCAAGCTCCTGTCTCAAGTGGGAAAGTTAACCTTAGAAAAGAAACATGTCCTCTTCCAGATACAACAGAAATATTTAGGGAAAAAAACATTTACTTGTTTTTCTTCAATATCTGCAGTTGGAAGATCTTGCAAAATCTTGCATGCATCCCTAAAATGTGCATCAAAAGTTTGTGTGTGTGAGGAAGAAAGAGAAATAAAGTCAAATGAAATTTCTTTCATTTATAGCTAAATCAGCATCTTTCAAAGGGCATTTCTGACCAATTGCTCTCTCTGAGAATCCAGTTTTCTCTATCAGTCATTAAATCTTTACTTTTCCTCCAACACCTTCCCATTGTTTTGTGATGGGGTGTACAGTAGTGATAAAAATGATTTTAATCATGTTTACAGTGATTACATTGCTGGGGCTTCCACTGAAAAACTTGAAAACATTTATTTCTGGGAATTTCATGCTCTCCTGGGTTCCTCGAGTTGCAAACAAGACTTTGGGGATGTGGCATGCTTTGATATTATCCATGTTTTTGATATTTAGTTGTTAAGAATCCTATTATAATAAAGAAAATTAATTATCAACATAGACTTCTTTTTAAACTGCCTGGTTTTCCTTTTTTGAAAAGCAATTGTTGAGTAACTAAGGATGATCCCCTTAGTTCTGTGCCAGAAATCCTTTTGCTGGCTAGCATAGACATTTTTACTCAGGTATTTGGTTGCGGAGGTAAGGTTTAATTTATTTTATTAACCTACTTTATGGTTTTCATTTGTTTATTGAAGTACAGCTTTGAAATATTTCATCCTTATACATTGCCTTGAGTTACTTTATCAGTCACTGACAAAAATCCAACACTTTCTAATGTAGTTGGCAAAAATAATCCAAGTTCAGATATTTTGTATGGAATTATCTTTAGTACTTTTGCTTCAATTCAGATAGAGTCATGTCACTGTTCAGCCTTTAAACAGATACCTATAATTTTTATACTAGTATTATAATGTACATCTTTTTCATGCGGTTTCAGTCATTTCACTAAAATATAGGTAGTATTGTATTAGTAGTAAGGCTATATAATGAAGATGACATATTTTCTGTCTTTTTTTTTCTCTCTCTACTTTTTTAGGTGAGTAAATTCCTAGATTAGTACTGGCCAAGTTCAGTTTGTTTGTGCTTTACCTACATAATATATAGTGCACACACTTATTTACGCACACAAAAATGTGCTCCAGTCTTTGATATTAATATTTGTATTTCATTGTCTATATAGTGGTTGCTGGGGAAGCAAATGGCTGATATACCTAGTAAACCCAAGGAAGGCAGGCAGGCAGGCAGGCAGGCAGGCAGGCAGGCAGGAAGGAAGGAAGGAAGGAAGGAAGGAAGGTCTTACTCAGTTTTCAGTTTAAAACAGGAAATTCCTCTCTACCATCATATAATGCATATAATTTAGTATCATAAATCATGTGGTATTTGCCTCCTTATGGTTTATAAGATAAGGTATTCACATTGAAAGTATCTTGATAATTCCTTCTGTTCTCTAAATGCAGAAAGAATGGTGTCAAGGATACTTCTCTATGCAAGGCTTGGGGGAAAAAACCTGAATGTGCTTTTTCCCAGTATGGAAGACTTTTTCTAGTTACTTGTGTTGTAACTAAGTAAGTGAAGCAGGAGGAAATGTATGTATGTATTAGTAAAGAAGTAGAATTCAGTTTGAATTGCACAACCTGCAGATACTAGCTTCAGCAAAGTATATTGCAGTCCATCAGTACTGCATTCTAGGCTTATTGAGTAGATTACTGTACAAAAGTAATTGGCTTTTAACTATTAGGAAAAAAACCCTCTTCCATTAAGAAGCTGCGCTGCTGCTATATAGGAATTCCTGTCTTATTTTTGAGTACAGATTTAATTCTTGTCCTTTGGAATAAATATTTGCTCAAATAGTCAAGCACATAGTACCAGAGGTCTTCTGAATATTCTAAAACCTGTGGAGTCCAATACCTTGGATTGCGAGTAACTTGTTCTGTGAGTGTTCCGCAAGACAAGCAAACATTTCTAATAAATTTTAACTTGATAAACGAGCAGTACGAGTAGTACATGACGCCGAATGTCACATGATCACAACTGAGCCAATGGTGCTTCTCTCTCTCGCTGCGGGATTGTGGGTGATCGTCTCCCATGCTAGTGATAGTGAAAGTCGTCCTACACAATAACCCTCCTTTCTCTTGTCTCCCTCACACCAGCCACGAAGGTTTTCAAAGGTAAGTGCAGGTTAATTTGTTTTATTTTTCTTTATATTTTGTATTTTCTTTATTATTTTGGATTATATTACAGTATTGTAATCATTTTTATATGAATATTTTTGGGTTGTGGAATGAATCATCTGAGTTTCCATTATTTCTGATGGGGAAATTCGCTTTGATATACAAGTGCTTTGGATTACAAGCATGTTTCCAGAACGAATTATGTTCGCAAACCAAGGTTTTACTGTACAGGATGTTTTGTTATGGCATTCATTGTGAAGAGCGAGCTAAAGCCAGATTTTCCATCATATAGCTCTGATTAGGCTCTTAAAATGTCATGTAAAACTGATATTGCTGGCTAAAGCAACCCTGGGTTGGATGCTGAAGAAGGAATGGACAGCAGAAGATGCCAGAAAGATTAAAATTAATAAAGACCTATTAATTAAGTCCAAGTACTTACATTGGAGAGATCTTCCCTCAGTCAGCTGTGGTGAGTGAAAATAGCAGTGAAGAAGGTTTGCCATGGCACACAGCTCACAGAGGTGTTGCCTTGTGCAAGTTTTATAATCCTCTAACTTCTATTCCCCTCCCCCCCCCAGTTTAGATATCATCAAGGGAAAGTTACATATTAGCAAAGGTTACCTACATAGTTAAGTATGTAATAGGTATTGGGTGCCTAATTGAGAAATAAGAGGAATAATTGAGAAATAATTAGCTAATTGAGGTAAGCAAATAGGAAGGAACTAGCTTGTCCAAGCAAGCATTTGTGTGCTAATTAAAAGAACATTTCAGTCCCAGGATAATAGGGATGAGAATTATGCAGTTGAATTTAAACGAGAAAAATGAAAATGAAATATTTTTCAACATTAGATTTCAGTTACTCATCTTCAAGCCACTCAGTGAACATCTCTCTCCCCCCGCCCCCCCCCCCGAGCTTTGGCTGTTGGACCAGTTGTTGAGTCATGTCCAGGCTGGAAGTTTGTTTCATGTTGTATGTGTGGCTGTTTTCAAAGAGTGTTGGTTGGACTGAGCCAAAGTTCTGTTTCAAGGATAGGTTGGCTTTATGTAAACCAGAGCACCAATCTCTAGCATCATTGTCGTTAAAAGTTCAGTTGTTCCAGATTGTGGTCTGGGTCTAGGCAAATTTATTTACTCTACCTATTTATTTCTGATGTTCCTTTCCATCAAACCAATAAATAGCCTGAGAGCTGAATACTGTACAGAATGACTGCTATTGCTGTTAATGGTCACCAGAGATTATGCAAACATTTTGGCTGCTTGAAGCAAAGCACAAACAGCAGCATCTCACCAAATCAAGCTGCAAAGTAGTCAAGTAATATTAATCCAGTATGTGGAATAACTGTGCTCCCACATAATCATACAGATAAAATGAGCTTTTTTGGACTGAGCCAAAGTTCTGTTTCAAGGATAGGTTGATTTTATGTAAACCAGAGCACCAATCTCTAGCATCGTTGTCGTTAATTTTTTAAACATGCCTCGGGGCCTCACACAGGCATGCATAAAAAATTAAAATATTTAGTGGCTGTGACTCAGTGCTTTGTTTGGAAGGGTGCCTATCTGTCTACAGAAAAGACAAGGATGGTAGAAGGCTTCCTGGAGGAGCAAGAGAGGGCTACTTCACCAGCTTACTTTCTGGTAAATGAGTGTTTGTAAGTGACCATCCCTCCCATGAAAACTATTTTGTAAATAGGAAGTCCCTCCATTTTGTGAGACCATCCATTACATGCTCTGCAACTTTAAAATATGTCCAGACACAGATAAGTGAGTCTGTCTAGCTGTACCTCTCCAAAATGGGGTAAAGGGAAGGTTGTGTCTGACTGAGTAGTAGCTGCACTTTACGTCTCCTGATTATCCAATCTTCCCTTGTTAGTGCTTTCATATATCATGCAATACTGGCTCTGCTTATCTTCTTTGCATGAGACCCAGGGCAACCATTTTTCTCTAACAACCATAGTTCAGGGAAGACAGTTTTTGACACATTCATATCTTTCCAACATGCTGTCTGGGCACCATGCCAGAGAAGCAGCTATGAAGTTGAAGCTCTGGCCTCCCTTCCATTCTTAAATGACAATCATTTGACTTAATTGAGATTGCTGAGTTTGCTGTGTCATGAGGCTTATATTTCAGGTTACCTACAGATCAGTCATAGAAGATCATATTTGTCACCTTGAACTGACCCTTAACTAGACCCACACTAAAATAAAATACATATGAAGTAGTTGGGGTGGTCATCAGGAGTTCTGGAATGAAGGATCATAATTCTTTGTACCATTTGAATCAGGAGAGGCCAATTAGAGGTTTATATGCAGTAGTTCACTGGATGAGGATCAGGAAGCTTAGACTGAATCCTGATAAGGCAGAAGCATTATATATAGGTGATTTCCATCACAGGGAATTAAGAAAAACCGCATAGTCTAGACCAGTGTTTCTCAACCTTGGCAACTTGAAGATGTGTGGACTTCAACTCCCAGAATTCCTCAGCCAGTTGAAGTCCACACATCTTCAAATTGCCAAGATTGAGAAACACTGGTCTAGATAAAAGTTGCACTCCCTCCAGTGGAGCAGTTGCATAGTCATGCGATGCTCCTGGTTCCATAGTTTTCAATGGAGAATCAAGTAAGCTTGATTCTAGGAGTGTTGTTTCTTACCTCCAGCTTTTTCTGGACAGTGATAACCTAGCCATTGTGATTCATAAAGCAGTAAGCTCAAGACTGGACTGTTACAATATGTAGTCTTTGAAGTTAGTCTGGAAACGGCAGCTAGTGCAGAATTCCGTGGCTGGGGTGCTAAAGGGGGCAAATGACCACGAATACATTCAGTGGTGTGCAGGATCTAGCTCACAAGAGCCAATTGTTAAATTTTCTGGAATTTGGCAAGCCGGTTAAGAGCAGAGCTGAGCCACTAGGCCTACCACGCCATTCAGCTGTTCCGTGGCTAATGGTGTGGTGCAACAGCAGCAATGGAGCTGGCAGAGCCAGTTCTTAAACATTTACCAGCACGCCAGTGAACACATTATACTGAACACATTTTGAACAAGCTGCACTACCTGCCTGCATACGGCTGAGTTAACCTGATGGTATTTAGTTTGTTATTTAAAATCCTGCACGGCTTGGGAACTGGATTATTGCTGGATGGCCTTTTCCCTCGAGAAGCTGCCTGACAATTATGATCAAGGGGTGTCCTCTTGAACATGCTGCCTTTCCCAGAAAGGGCATTTTCAATACTAATATGCCAGTTAGTGAATTTCCACCCTGCCCAGTTATGAATGGTGCAGAATAAATTAGGTTTTGATATCCTTGAAGGCCTGTTGCACTGCAAGCTTATGACTAAAGTCATGCTGTTATGTCATTTCATGTGTTTCTGTTCTTGTTCTTATGGTTTTAATTGTTGTAATTTTGTATGGTTTTATTGGTTAGTTGGTTTTGTACCCTTCTTTGGGATTACTTTTAATGGAAAAGAAACTAAAAATTTTGTGTATTTATTTATTTATCATTAGATTTTTATCCCACCTTTATTTTGATTAATTCAAGGGAGCATACATACCTAATGCTCCTACCTTGTGTATGTGTGTGTGTGTGTGTGTGTGTGTATTTTTCTATCCCATGGATACAGGGAAAAAAGCATGGGAACTGACTATCTACTAAGTTGACTAAGGATAGGAGAATTTTCTAGCTTCAGCATACTCAATACATCACATTTAAATCCTAGAGCTGCAGTTTCCTAACTAAATTCTCTCATGCC
This sequence comes from Python bivittatus, assembly GCF_059951505.1. NCBI lineage: Eukaryota > Metazoa > Chordata > Lepidosauria > Squamata > Pythonidae > Python > Python bivittatus. The sequence goes on from NW_028277113.1 coordinate 833,955, forward strand.
CTTCTCATTGTTCCATAGAAATCCATAATAATGAAAGTAGGACTTAGTAAAACTTACACATACCTATTTGCATTTTATTGAGTCCTTCCCCTCAATCTTTCCTACAAAGTCGCTTTTCCTATTTTTTGGCACCTGAAATCTCAAGCACATACTCCTAATACCTAATTTTACATTTTAGTTTGGAAAGTCTTCACAAGAGTTAACCTTTTCAGCATCTGTAAATTGTAGGGGAGGAAATGTGCAAGGGAGCCCACTACCTTCAGAAAAACTTGGTCCACCTGCAATTGGTGGCTGCATAAACTTCGCTTTTACATACAGTCTCTATGCCATTATTTCCTCCGAAGTGTAACCAGAAAGAGAACATTGACACCCTGGCATGCACAAAGAAACGTAAGATTTGAAGATATACAGGTAGGTCGCAATTAGTGTGAGTTGGCACAGTGCGATATTCGGTTTAGTGCAAATTATGAATTGATACCAGATTACATTTAATGCAAGATAAAATTCAGTTAATGTGAGGCTAACACATGCAGAGTTGCTGCTGGAGTTTTAGATGCTCATCGTGCGTACAAAATAGAGAAAAGGAAGGTTCTCTCTGAGGAAAGCTCAGAAAAGAAGAGGCTCATGTTGAAGAGTTACAGCAGAACACAGGAGATTGCAGGTATACTTTGGATATGGTTTTAACCCCCAGTTTGCCCTTTGTTCACTTGATTTATTTATTTTAAATATTTATGGGATCTATCTATCTAGGAGGTAGATAGGAATGATATTTAGATTTTTTTTTGTTTTTATTGTGCTTTCTATAATTACTCTGTGACTTTGTTAAAAATAAATTTAAGTTGTGTAAAGTATATTCTTTTAATCTTTTACTGTTATATTTAATTAATAAACATATAAAATTTATGTTTAAAAACTTTCATTGCCTATTTTCATCAAGCTGTCGCCAATTATTTTATTTATTTATATATATATCACATCTATATAGCCACCCATCTCACACAAAGCAACTGTGGGCGGCGTCCAACAATTAAACGAAATAACAAATGTATAAAAACAATCATTATAAAAAGATAAAAAGTGATTATTACAATGTAAACATTATCAAAAATTTTTCAAAAATTAGATTTTAAAATACACAAACCCCACGGGGAGAGCAGAATATCAATCATAGTGGAGCGATCGAAGAATGTCTCTGGTTCCCAAAGACGCCCAGGCCTGACGACGTAACCAGGTCTTGAGGGACTTCCTAAATGACAGCAGGGAAGGGGTGAGCCTAACCTCAGGAGGGAGAATGTTCCTCAAAGGAGGGAGCCACGGCAGACAAGGCCTGCCTCCTGAGACCCACCAAATGCAAGTCCCTGTGTCTGCCACAAAGTGCGGAACCCCTTTCCCCCAGGTTCTGCCCGATAAGACCCCGAAGACGAGAATTGGCTGTTCCTCCTTTTATTGAAGCGCTTCAAGAAAAAGGACTTCATCTCGCTAAAGGGAGAGGAGCCCCAAGCAAACTTTTACATCTATTTTTATATTCGTTGAAAAAAAAGGGAATATAGATAATTGGTTACACTGAGATAAGAAAATAGGTATAATTGGTTACAATGTTGTGCAGACGCACCTGATTCCATGCTACATGTGAACATCCCATAATAAGCTTAGCATGTTCTAGGTTTTCTAAAATTCCCACCCTTGGGGGGGGGGTTGCTATGCTAATTAAACAAAGGTTACTTCTCGGTCAAGCGTTGCCAAGTAAGTGAAGGTTGTCTCTCAGTCAAGCCTCCAATTCTCTGCATCCCTAACACTCCCCTTATCTCTAACATGCCTCTTTTATGCCAAGCCACCTGCAGTTTTTACATGATTCACACTTACAAATCTCATCTTCTGACCACAAGGTCTTATTGCTGCTCTCACCTGGCTGGTGGAACGTGTAATATACCTTCCCTGCCAGGTCTAATGGGACGGGCTGAGGTGGTCCCTCAGAGAGAGGTTAAAATATAATTGTACTTATAACTGCTGTGAAGCATATCGGAAGCCGCTGCTTTGTAACTTTTTTCTCTCCTTTCTATTTTTCTTTAACTTCTTTTCTTTTCGTGCACTTTTTGCTTTCTCTTTGCTTTCTTTATTTTTCTCTTTTCTTTATTTACTTTATATTAGTTTGTAATAGTTTTTATCTGCTTTTTAAAAAGTTTTAATTATATGTGTCTCAGATGCAGTATACATGTGAGACAGATTACAAGTATCTTATCAATTAACAACTGTAATGTGTTAAAAGCCTATTGTGTTTGTTGAGACTTTCTGAGATTGCTGGAAACCTTTTGATGGATGTGAGCTCAGCAGTTTCTCATTCAATGGTGCTGTTAAAGCCTCATTTTTCCAAAACCATGTTGAGGCCTGCACTTTAAGTACCCTGGGAGGTTAAAAGGCTCTAATATTACTTTGCCCTTGTTTTGCCCTAATATCAAACTTGTGCCCATTAATTCTTTTGTGCAAAATTTGTTCTGTTTGTTCTGGATAGAATCCAGAGGGACATGGCTGGCAGATGATGGCTTACATCACATTGGAGGAAAGGGCATGGGAACGTGCCTCTAATCTTGTATGTGTACTTGTTGGAGCCTATGGTAGCACTGGAGGTGTAGATGTGGGAGTGAAGTAGATATCTGCATTTTTTGCAGGGTCTGATCCCCGCATTAGAATCATTGCCCTGTTGTTCCTTATTGCTTGTGGGAATTTGTTTCAGGTTGGGTGGTTGTCTGCACAGGTAGTCCCTAGTTAAGAATGCCTGGGTTACAGACAACCCAGAGTTAAGGATGGAGCCTATTGTAGCAAAATTTGAGTTAAATACACAATGATTCGAGTTCATTACACAATACTACTTACACAGTATTATACAATAATACTGTTCTGGCTTACATACAAATCTGACTTAAGGACAGACCTTGGGAACAGAACCCATTCTTAAACTGGGGCTACCTGTATGGAAGTATGGGCCTACCACGCAGTGCTGAGAAAGTGCAGTGTCATTGTCCAGTGTGGGCTGTAGCTTATTAATAATGCGTAATATTGAGTAGTTTGAACTGTGAACTGTAGGGGGCAACCAGTGGTGTTCTGTTGTTCTATTTCCGTGGTCTGTCTTTTAATAGGTCCTCTCAGGGAATTGATTTAGCTGTATTGATTTGTCTGTTGATCTCAGTGGTGGGAAATTCAGTCTGCTGAATGCCTGGTTCAATTCCATCAGTTGAGCATCTCTGTCAAGTGGGTCAGAAGAAATGCAGTTCTAGCATAGAACCTGGCTATAGTTGATGGATTTGGTGGTGTGCTCTGGGTGGTAGCTGGAAACATATAGCATACGTGGCAATTGGTAGGTTTCCTGTATAATGTAGTTTTTATATGTCTATTGCTTAGTTTTATGGTGATATCAAGGAAGTAAACTTGTTCTGTAGATAGGTCTAGGCTGAGGTTGATTGTAGGGTGAAAGTTGTTGAAGTCATAATGGGACTTGATGAGAGATTCGTTTCCATGGATACAGTTGATGATGAAAGCATCATCAATGAGTCTCAAATAAAGGAGGGGCTTCAGAGGGTGTTAATAAAGTATTCTAGGGCAGCCATGAAGATGTTGGCATACTGAGTTAACCCTTCTCCCACTAACCCATTGACTATTGTGATGATGTTCAGCTGAAAAAAAAAACAGAATGGAGAGAAGATTAGTCAGCTTGAAGGTAATGGCTGGAATTCTGGAACACTACATTTTGAAGAAAAGATATACTGCAACATTATGTTGCATATTCTACTTATATAACTTAAACTAAGTATTGCTTGTGTTTGCCTTACACTTAAAAGTTGTTAGAGGTATGGCTTTCTGTTTAAGAAACCTATACAGGCAAATTGTACTACTCTGCCTTTGAGAAAGTAATATATTGTATATTGCTCCTTGTGCTTCTTAATCCAGGGGAAAAGTCACTGGAGTTTTGCTTTTCACTGAGAAAAGAGAATATTGTCATCATGCAACCACAAAAATGTTAAGTTTTTAAGAAATAAGACTTCTTGCTTCCAAACCAAGGAAGGAATGGGCAATTTATTGTCTCATTCTTTCTTTATTTTCATTTTGCCATGTTTCAGTATCAAGTTAGGCTCCTGAAATAAAACACTGGCTGTTTTTAGATTGTGTGGGAGGGTTATAACAGAGTGCAGGTAGATGTGGATTGGTATGCTAACCAGAATGTGATGTCCTAAAGGAATAAACAGTACAACTTCTAGTAGGAATAGAACTAGTTCAACCTCTATAGCCATTTGAGCATTTATTTTAAACTTGGGAGGAAATCTGGTCTACCGTTTTAAATTGATGCATATTGTTCTTCTTGAATCTCAAGTGAAAATGGATACCAAAGATAGATCTAACCTGCGAAGGTGGTGCACATTTTACATCTTAAAATTCTTCTGCCATAGAATTCTTCTGCCATAAGATATAGGTGTTTGGGGAATGCATATGTCATAGCTGGATGTTTCTGCTACAGCTGTTCATGTGATGGACTCTACTTCACTCTCTGAGGAGGAGGGAATCTATCAATGATGTCAGGATAGGGCCAGCATCTTTATCCTGATGATGATGTGATTATTTCTTGGACCATATGTTCCCAAGTACTAAATTGTATTTATTTATTAACTTATTAATATGATTTATTTATCACTTCAGTCAACTAGGCCTCTTGAAGATGTACTTTTGAAATGAATAAAACAGTGTAATAACATAAATAATACAATATTATATATTCTGGTATTGATAACTCCACACTGATCAATCCCCAGAGGAGTTCCAGAAGAGCCAAATTTGTATAAGTTTCTGGCAAGCTATGAGAATGGGGCCCATCCTTGTCTCTTGTGGCAAGCTATTTTAAAGGAAGGGAACAACTACAGAGCATCTACCCGAGGGTCCATTTCACCTCATGATAGTAAAAACCTTAATAAGCACTCCATGGTCAATTAGACTGGGCAGGCAGAATCTACCTGGGAAAGACAGTTTCTTAGATATCCAGGCCCAAGCTTTATAAATAGTAAATTACACTAACCTAATTATGAGATAACAAGGGCAGGAGTGACTGCACCCTGATCAAGTAAGACCAACTGGTCAACCAACCAGAGTCAGGCAGAGGCTCTCCTAGTCACAGTGTCCACCTGCTCTTCCAGCAGGAATTGCGAGCTCAGGAGGACATCCGAGTGGCACATCTGCTCTCTCCATGGATGCTTGACAACCACATTGAGGGTCAGTGTTGGTACTGTTGCAGAGTCAGTAGACTTTTTAATTAATTATCATTCTTTCTTGCTTGGGTTGGATTGGGTCTGAACCTGTTTCTCCCTGTCCAGGTTCTGATAGCCTCCAGTCACTGGGTCAGGATCTACTGCATCCCTCACTTGGTTTGGGGTGTAGATATACAGCTGGGCATCATCTACATATTGATGATATCACATTTTGAACTGGAGGATGACTTCTCCCAGCAGTTTCATATAGACATAAATCAGGATTGGAGAGAAAACAGATCACATGGGCACCTATAACGAACTGCCCAGGGGGCTGACCTCTCCCTTCCTCCCACAACAATTGGACTCACCTACTCAGGTAGGAATGGAAGTACCCCAAAATAGTGCCTCCAATTCCCAACCATCCCAAGTGCTCCAGAAGATACTGTAGTTAACAGTATTGAAGATTGCTGAGAGGTCCTTTAGAACAAGAATGGTTATGCCTACATCAACCAAGTCCCACCCAAGGTCATCCATAAAAGTGACCAGTGTGGTTTCCATCCCATGCCTATGCCTAAATCTAGTCAGTGATGGGTATTGATAAGCTCTATTCTACAGAGCTCTCTGAAATTGTTTCTTTTCTGAAATTGTATGTTATCTCTTTTGACCTCAGCAGTGTGACTGTTTTGATTGCCTCTGGATAGCTAGAAGGAGGCTTAGGGCACTAGCACAATGGGTTGTTTCCACAAGCATACCTAGCTTTTCACTGCTGCCAAGATCTCAGGTTTACTTCCTGGTGTCTCAACTTAAAGGAGCTCAATTGGAAGGCCTTTGTCTAAGATGATAGATAGCTACTGCCAGTCAGAGGAGATTGGGGTAGACAGCCTGATGTTTAGGACTTTAGCTTCCATCAGCATAAGCAATGGCAATGAATTACAGTAATTGTAATCCAAAACAGCTGAAATTCTCCAAGTTGTCTCATCCTGCAGTAGAAAGTACTACTGGGTCAATTGCCTGATCAGTGCCAATTTTCATTAAAAATATGTATCTGCTTTGTTTATGCCAGATATCTTAGAATATAGAAAGGCAACTCTGTATACTTTTCTGCATGCCATTTTTGCTTTTCTCCCCCAATGATGCTGTTGTATTTTTTAAAATAATTTTTATTAAAGTTTTTTTAAAAAAGGAAGATAAAAACTAATACAAACTAATATAAAGTAAGGAAAAGAAAGGAAAAAGAAAGAAATCAAAGAGAGAACTAAAAATACAAGAAAGGAAAAAAAGTAAAAACAATAGAGAAAAAAAGAAAAAAGATATAAAGGACTAGCTTTTGATCTTCTTTAAAGCAATTATAAATTTACCACTTACTCTGTGGTTACAACATAATTCTCTTCTTTCTATAATCTATCCTGTCTAATCATCCAAACCATAAATCATAAGTTCATTTTTTTCTGTTTCACGCAAAAATCTATAAGAAGTTTCCAGTCAGCAGTGAACATAGATATTGTCTTTTCTCTTGATCAAGGAAGTCAGTTTAAACCATCTCAGCAAGTTCCATCATCTTCACCAACCATTCCTCCATTGTGGGTAATGCTGAACCTTTCCATTTTTGTGCATACAATAATCTCGCTGCAGTTTATTGTATACAAAAACAAAGTTCCATGACATTTTTCCAACTGTTTGTCCATCAATCCCAAAAGGAAAACCTCTGGTCTCAACTGTATATTAATCTTTAAAATCCTCTGAAGCAGTGTATGTATTTGAATCCAAATTTTTCTAGCTTTTTTACACATCCACTAAACCTGATAAAATGTCCCTTCTTGTTGTTCACATTTCCAACATAAATTTGAAGTATCTTTATACATAATAGACAATTTCTATAGTGACATCTGCCAACAGTACATCATTTTATAAAAATTCTCTTTAAGATTATAATGTAGTGTAAATTTCAGTCCTTTTTGGATGTTGTTGTATTTTTTGAGTTATCCACAAATCTCCTCTTCCAGTTTCTTGAACAGATGAACTTCTGTACACAGATAGGTGATTGGCCTTTACTCGTCCCTAACCTAGCTAACTTTATTTTATATTAACTGATTTAAAAGAGATTGCTGTACTATTGGTGAGAATAAAAATTTGAGTAAGGTGGTATTTGTCAGTGGGTGGATAGATATCATATAGTAATGAGTGTGAGAGTTCCCTGTGTGATGCTAAAGCTAGTAGTTTAAACTGAAATAGTAAGGGAACACTAATATTAAGCATTTTTACAAGCCTAATAGCTAGTGGTATTATTAAATTTCCCTCAGTTCTGAAAATTTTAACTATCTACATGCTCATGACATGTCAGATAAAAGTGACTTCATACACAGTTGTGCATTGGCTTTGTAAGTGGCTATATAAGCCTTTGGATCACTGATAAATCCCTTTTCTTGCTGACACTTGAGTGAATGCCAAATAATAGTTTAAAATATTTGCTCTGAAACTAGTAATAATGGTTTCTTGATATACAAGAAACATTAGAAACGTACTTTTACACATTTAATTTCAGTAAACTGCAAAGGGAAGAGAGAAAAACTAATTTATCTTCTGGGTTATTAAGCTAATTTTTGCTGGTGTTCCTTGAGCTCATTGAGCTTGTGGTTCTTTCATCTCATGGTAAAAATGAAGCCCATTAGAAGACTGAGATTATGAGTAGTGTGATTTCCCCAAAAAATCACCTTTAAAATAGAGTCTATTAAGTTTAAAGATTGTGCCACTTAACCACAGGGTATGTGTTTTGCTTTGCTGATACTGGCACTGGCAGTCTTTAGTCCAATATTGCATAATATTAACTATATTGTAAAAAAACACAGATATCTCAAAAGTGCAGGCTTTTATTTCAGACTGAATGCTCTGTGTCAGGATGAGAAAGTTGGAGCTTTCCATATGTTGCTGAATAACACACTAGCAGCCTCAGTGAGCATGGCCAATAGTGAAAGATGTTGGCAATTGCCGTTCAGCAATGCTTAGAAGGCTACTCGTTTCTGCTCCTATTACTGAGTAATTTCAAATACTGAGATGGAAAATATTTGTCTGTGGCTTGCCTCTGTGTAATGAAATGGTTTGTGTTGTGTTGTTCTTCATGCCATATTAGGCCATCTTCCTAGGTTGAAGGAGTGAGGATACATCTTCCTCTCCATTATATACTTCCGGTCAGGTGTTTGCAACTTTTATCCTCTCACCACACGTGAAGGGGGAAGAGGACCGTTCCTAACCTTCTGTCATGGAATGGTTGATGGCTTCATTTGCATTGTTTTCCACCTCAGAATATATCCCACAGCTTCAGCTTTCAGTTTCCAGTTTGATTGCAGTCATAACACAATACAGAATCAAATGCTGTATAGGGCTCTATTCGTATACAGCCTATGTATATGTTGTTAATAGTAAGAAGTGGGTTTTTTGAAATACTGGCTTTTCTGAGCTTTCCAGTCTGTGTATTGTCGAAGGCTTTCACGGCCGGCATACGATGGCTGGTGTGGGTCTTCCGGGCTGTGTGGCTGTGTTCTGGAAGTTTTGTTTCCTAACGTTTCGCCAGCACCTGTGACCGGCATCTTCAGAGTGCAGGAGCACAGACAGGAGCAGTTCTCACCCTGGGCACAGAGAGAACTGCTCCTGTCTGTGCTCCTGCACTCTGAAGATGCCGGTCACAGGTGCTGGCGAAACGTTAGGAAACAAAACTTCCAGAACACAGCCACACAGCCCGGAAGACCCACACCAGCTATCCAGTCTGTCCCTGATTGCATTCTCAAGCCAGTTTGGTCTAGTGGTTTAGGCACCAGGCTAGAAGCCAGGAGAGTGTGAGTTCTAGTCCTGCCTTAGGCATGAAAGCTGGCTGGGTGACCTTGGGCCAGTCACTCCCTCTCAGCCCAATTCACCACGCAGGGTTATTGTGGGGAGAATAGGAGGAGGAAGGAGTATTAGGTATGTTCACCGCCTTGAGTTATTTATAAAAGTAATAAAGGCGGGATAAACAAATCTAAAAAAATAAAAGTTTGGGAGAAGAATACATCGGAAAGGGTCAACTCACACATTTTTTTTTCTGTCATGATACAGCAATAGCATTTTAAACTATTACATAAGTTTGATAGACCGAAGAGAGGGTGCTGCAGATTCAGAAGGGGAAGGGAGAAAACTTTTGGCAAAGAAGAACATCATTTGAAAAGTTGCAGATAGCCACTTGAGAGCCCCTATGGTTCCCAGCCAATCTGTGCAAAGGCACGTTATAGTCTAAGACATATAAAGGTATGGGTCTGATTAAAACAAAGGATATTTCTCCTCTTGCTCCTAATCAGTGCGAGCACACCCTGACATATACTAGGGCATATGATCTGGGCTACAAAAATCAAGATGACTGCTAGGTGGCAGCAAAGAGGTCAATACTTTTGCTTCCATCTAGTAGCCACCCAAATTTCTGTAGTCCAGATCTGGTAGCCTTAGGATTTAGCTTATTTCTGAGATTTGGGAGAAGCTGTTGTGATGAAGCAATTTAATGCTCAGAATCATTAACTGGAGATCCTCTAGAATGTACTTTTGTTTTTAGAGTGGCTGAAACTGAAAAATCAAAGGTAGGTGAATGAAAAATCTTCTAGAGCCTTCATTTATCACTTTTCTCCAAATATGACTAGCAACCAACTATCTATCTGTGTTAGCTGTAAGCAGTCTGATTCACTTGAAGAGACAGGGATCTGGTTCACACATTCCACTGTTTTGTTTAACAAGCACAATTGGCTGGCTGTACATAACACACTAATCTATAATCCATTGTTTATAACTTACTGGGGCTGTGTTTCTACATTACACTAAGGTATAACTGACACACTACATTTTCATTTAGATCAGTGAATTACAGCTTCTGAGAACTCCCTGAAGTTGTACTCAGTCCCCACTTTGAGAAAAGTAGTGAAGATCTTCCTCTTGAGTCTAGACTTTTCAAACAGATTCTTTAATTATATTTATAATTATTTAAAGGTTTTTAAAATTTGCTCAGCCAAAGTGTTCCTGCACTTCTCAACAACTCTAGTTCTGGCTTTTTTTCCCCCTAATAGCCTGGGCAGATTTTAAAACAAAGCATTGGTCTGTAGTCACCCATCATTTTTAGTTTCTACGGATACCTGCTTTATGAAATTCCCCAACCATAGATTTCTTGCAAGGTGCAGAACTCCTAAAATCCATAGTTAGCTGCTAAGTGATCCAGAGTGTCCCTATTCATTTCTAAAGAGCAGGCAACCTTTTTCCCTGGCTAGCAAAATATACTGGAGTACAGCCAAAGCTCTTGAACAGCAGCATTGACATCCTTTGGTGAATTACACTGCTGCAATTTACCAGACATTCAGTAAAACTAATTAATTTGAAAGCTACCCTAAAATTGCAAATGGCTCTGGCAAAGAAAAATGGTGATAAAAACGGCTGAGCAAACAGTACTTGAGTTGGGTGTAAAATGGATTGTAGGCCTTTGGTTTCTTGCAGGATGTCTACTCTCAATAGATAATCTTGTATAAACAATTCGAGCTTTGAGGTACTGCGAAACCTCACCTGGGCCTATGGAGTCTCACAATGGTTTTGGATCTCCATTTCACCGAGGCTGAAACAGTTTGCAGCTTATATTTAAAACAGTAGCATGCAAAAAAGGGAGAAGTTAACTCTGGGCATTCAGCCACAGTAAACGGGATGGGAGCTCTTTTGTGTTTGAATCTGAGCTACAATAAAATAAATACTGTCACAAATGAGGCATAAAATGAAGCCTGCTGGTTATGTCTCATTGAGAAGTACACAGGCAAGCTTTTCAGTGTAATAAATAAAATACGTTGGTTATGGGTGAAATACTCCTGTGTGGTGTGCTAGGGTGCTTTTAACAATATAAGTTGTGCACTTGACTTTGGAGAGTCTGCATTTAAAATACTTGGCTACCCTAACACTAACGGATATTGGGCGGAGTAATATGAAAAATCCCACTAATTATTTTAGTCATTTACCAAGAAATATTGGCTCTAAACTCTTCAGTTCCTTCCCTTTCTGCAACTCAGCCTATGATACCATGGAGGAGCTTTACCAGAAGGTAGAGGTTGGCATGGACTACAGAATCCTTATGCTGTCAACACAGATGGCACAGAGTACCATAATGAAAAAGGCGTCTGCTTCCTGCTGTTGGCTCTCAAGACTAAATTTGTATTCTATGAGTACAAACTGCAGGATAGCAGTGATCCACTGATACAGGCTAAATGCTGTATTGGGGGGATGGGGAGCAATGTCTTGTCATGTTTCTGCCCTTCCCCACACTGTCTCATATCCACTTCTAAAGCAGGGACAATAAAGCATTTTGAGTGTTGAATTAGCAGTCCAGGACAGACAAAATAAAGTGTTATTTCATCCAAGGCATAATTAACTTCCAATCTACAAGATTTAATGGTAATCACTAGTTTAGGTACTTTTAGAAGGACAAATTCATGGAGGACAGATCTGTTGATAGCTACTAATCATGATGGCCATATAAGATGGCCATTCCATTTCAAGAGAAGTATAATGTCTTTGAAATGTGAGGTCAATTTTTCCCATGTTTATATGGATATAGCCATCCTCCCCACCCAGGGGGAAGTTATCAGCTGGCTTGGAAAAGTATGAAATGTTATAAGGTGAAGTAATTTCCTGTCCCCCAAATAACAGCTTCATGATATCTTAATGGTTGGAATGTTGACAGACTGAGGGAGGGGAGGAAACCCTGCCAACTGGATGGGAAGTAGATAAAAAGTGAACAAGGATGAGGGTGGGAGACATATAGTGATTTTTTAAAAAGTGGAGAGAATACCAGTTCCTTGTACTGAGAAGAACTGGTAGCTCTAATGCCATTTCTATGGGAAAGTTTCCTTCAGGTTCTGTGATCTTCCTTATCCATTAAGGAAAACAGTGTTCTGGAGCAGAATCCGACATGATCTAATTTAGCAAGTTTCTTTTGTCACAATTCAGGAACACGCTTTTGAGAAAGCAGCAGTTCTAGAACAGAAATATCTTTATGTCACTTATGCATGTAAACCAGATCTAAAATCCTACAGTTTTCCAGAATTGCATTATTTTTCATTATCATAACTACTTCCTTATCTCCTCACCTACAAGAATATATTTCTAAAGGTCAAAGTTTAGGGATTTGTGGATGCAGCTAAGTCTTGAAAACATGAAGTGAAGCTTCCGTTATCCAAATTGCCTTAGTAGAGTTCTATTACTGTGAATATTACACCTCATCTGCTTAATAGCTCCAAATAAATGCTGAACTTGTGAAATATTATTATAATAAAGGTTTCGGTGGATGTTGTGTATTGAAATAATTTTACCTGAAAATAACAGTCAGATATGTTTTCTGGATGGGAGGTAAAGAAATAAGTGTGTCTCTTTTTTCATGAATAATACTATTTCTCAAGCCTTTTGACCAAGTGTTTGGTTCATATGTTGCCTCCCCACTTGTTTTTGTAAACTCAAAGGATTTTTATTTCTTCATTCCTTAGAGATTCTTCCATTTCATTTTATCCCTACAAATCTTCTTTTTAATTACTTTATTTCTGCTCTTCTGTAGCCTGCTGTTGACTGAGAATATGAAAGGAAAGTGGCATATTAAATATGGACTGCAAACACTGATTGCTAACCTCCTGTAAAAAGCTTAGTTTTTATCTGCTTTGGCCACCGAAACATGAACCTTATCTAGAAGTGACATTTGATGTGTTGTTTTGAAGAGATAAGACTATGTTTTGCCTGCTAGTTAAGCACAATTGGATACTCTAACTTCATCTACAGTATGTGGGCATGTTTGTGTGCATGTATATGTGTATACGTAAGCCAAGTAGTTGTGTAACACTACTATAAGTGTCATAGTAACATCCAGTTCTTATGCTCAATTTGTGAGAGACATTAATTGTTCCACATAATTGTTCTAGAAAGCTTTTGCATCTGTAACTAAAACTGATATTTCCATCTAAGTTGTCATCCACATGAGCGATCACCAACCATTTTAAGTTAATTTCTATGGAAGATCTAATCTACAATTATCTATGCTTTATGATAAGAATAGCTAACCTTGAAGGCAAGACAGGGGGCTCCAATGGTCCAAAGTGAACACCAAAGTAAAATTCAGCTCCCTGAACTCAAAGCAGGCCCAGACTTGGGTGAAGGTGGTCCAAGATTCCTATGAAATTCTTACCAAATATACTAACCTGTGCTCCACACTAAGAAATTTTAATAGATAAATTGCCAGTCAGAAACCATCAGACTATAAGATCTAACTGACTCAATCCTGACTATACCTGCTTGAGAGACACTAAGGGTAGCTATATGTCTGGCCCAGAAACATCCTCCTTCAAAAAATCATGCCAAGATGTTAAAGCTCAGACAAGACTACAAGAAACTAACAGCTGCTAAGGAGGCCCATCACATGGTTACAATCTGGTCCAAATTAGAAATATCCAATTCAGTCACATTTTGGAATATTGTATCTGATATACTGAAGGAATGTAAGTTTCTGCTTCACATTCCCACCCCAACCTTGGTGTGGGAGGATGTCTATACTGTTTATTTGCAATTTCAACCAGGACTCTATGCAGAAGCAGACCACATGAGCCTTCTAACTCTTGACAACCTCCTCCCTTGGCCACTGATGTCAGTAAAGTAACAGAAACTAAATAATCCAGTTGCTGAAGCCAAGTTCAGGCCTTGAGTGTTCTATAACAGATAACTGTTTCTTAACCTAATAAGGTGTCTGGCAAAGCCAGAACTTTTTAGGATATACATTGATTGGTGGGCCTCTTTGCTGGCAGGGCTGTACTCTTGCATAAATAGTACTGGTCTTATCCCAGCAAGATGGGAATTAGCATAGTCCCCATATATAAAAAAGGAGATAAGGGAGATCCCATAAATTATAGGTCCATAAGCCTTATTGATATAGTGGCCGAGATGCATGTGAAACATCTTCTGAGTGAGGTTGAGGACTGGGTGATAGAGAAAAATCTCTCAGTGGAAGAACAGGCCAGCTTCAGACCTGAGCATTCCATAACAGATAACTCTTTTATTCTATACCATCTCATAGTGAAATTTGTAACTGACGTTAAACAATTGTTGGTATCCTTTATAGATCTCAGGGTGGCATCTGAATAGAAATACTTTATGGAAGAAACTGGCTGCATTATCTATGGAACCCAGACTCCTACACTTAGTTACAGCCATTTGCACAAATACCTACTGGAAAGTTCATACTAGAGTTAATGTCTCTGTAATATTCAGCATACCTACTCATAAAGTTGTCAGACAAGTGTGCAATTTCGCTCCAATACTACTCAATCTCTATATCAGTCATATTCCAGGATTTCCTTCCACAAAAATCCATATGCCAGAGGTGTCTAATAAATTAATTAATATTCTTATATATGCAGACAAGATGATTTTAATATCACATTCCGGAGAAGACTGCTTGCAATAATTAGGTTTGTTTCCAACTCCTTGAATATTAACAAAGCCAAGTCTAAAGTGATGGTATTCAGTAAGAAATGTGCTAAATATAATTGGCACCTGGTGTGAGACTAGTCTGAAGCTGCCATAATTAAAGATGAAGCAGGCATGTAAGCAGAGAGGACAAAAAGCCAGGAATCCTGTCTAAAATATCCCTTCGGGGAAGTAAATAAGAAGGAAATAAGTCATTAAAGAAACCAAAAAAAAAAGTCATGTCAAAGGAAGTTGGGCCTGAGCACATGGAACACCTCCCCCACCCCCAGTCCTATCAACAGCTACCAGACTTGTAAATTAACAAGGCAAGAGTGGCTGCCAATCTTGTGAATCAACAAAGCAAGGACTTTTGGGGATAAAAGAGGTCCTGAAGCCTGCCCACTCCTTGAGTTGTCTTTGGATCCAGACTTGGCGGCTTCTGTCCCGCTAGCTAGTGCCTGGCAGCTTAGTTGAGAAGGACGTGGGTAACTGTGGATGAGTGTGTGTGTGTGAGAGAGAAAGAGAAAATGTACACTGTAACCAGTAAACTGTTGCTGCTACTTTAAATTCACTGGGTCTCCATGTATTCCAAAGAACCTGTTGGGCCTCAGTGTTTGGCTGGAAGTGATTTGTGTGTGTCCCTAATTATTTCCCAGCTGTTGACCAGGGCTGTGTGTCTTGTCTACTCTAGCCGCACCTAACTGGAAAACCCAGGTAGAAAGCAAGGGGGGCTTACAAGATCCATGTGCCTCAATGGGCTGTGAGTGACTATAAGCAGAACCTGGGACCACCTGTAACACTGGACAGGGAGCCCACTGAACAAGTTGACTCCTTTCCATAGTTAGGGATAGTTTTTACCAATAGAGGGTTGTGGGTAGACTACTTCAGAAGAAGATCAGTGAGGGCCCCAACAAGTTCCAGAACACTACAGGTAGTCCTTGCTTGATTATGGTAATTGGGACCAGCAACTCCATCGCTAAGTGATGCAGTCGTAAAGTGCGACGTCATGTGACTGCACTGACTTATGACAGCAGTTGTCGCAGTCCCAATTGCCATCATTAGGTGAATCCTGCATGGTCAGAGTTCCGTGGTAATGTGGTTCCCATTTGTGACCTCCTGCCAGCTTCTCCATTGATTTTGCTTGTTGGAAGCCAGCAATGAAGGTCTCAAATGGTGATCTGTGACCACAAGATGTTGCGACTGTTATAATTGTGCGCCAGTTGCCAAGTGTCTGAATCATGACCACATGACCATATGACCATGAGGATGCTGCAATGGCCGCAACTACAAGGAATGGTGGTAAATCCCCCTTGTTCAGCGCTGTTGTAACTTTGAATGGTTGCTGAATGAGTGGTTTTCTGTGAAGACTAACTGTACTTAAATTACTCAGTTATAATTATCCAGGTACGTTGATCCCTTTACAAGGCAAAAATAGCTCCATTGTTGATCTCCAGTGCAGAATTGTGAGCTCTAACAAAGGCCCCTATACTTGAAGAAAAGCAGACTGGTTTTTTAAGAGGTATCTTAGGAACTGATAAGAATATACCAATCTCCATGGTAAGAGCCAAGACAGGTATTTATCCCATACATAACTAGACAACAGTTAAAGTCTTTGTTGATGAAGGTTCTCCTAATGGACCCTGGTAGGCTATGCAAAATGTGCCTAGAATAATAGCTATGGCTCAGCGTACTATGTGGATAAACCAATCTGTTAAAAATATTTTGCAGCACAAGCTGTCAACTGAATATCTACTTTCAGCTAGACACTAGGCCAAGGATAATAGAAAAATACCTGACAATGGGTTTGATATAGTATTGTAGAACACCCCTTGCCCAAGCAAGATTTGAGTTGCTGGACTCCATGGTAAAATATGGGCCATTCCATTCTCTGTGAGAGGGAAGTTTATATGCGAAGCTCCAGATGTAGAAGGCAGTGTATGCCTTACTTGAGTGGCAGTTACATGCCCTAGGAAGGGCCCAGTATTTAGAAACTTTATTGACAGAACAGCCTATTGGGACTTCAGCAACAGATTCCCCTACTTCCTTCAGGGCACTAATAATTATGTAGCCAACAGAAATGCCAAGTTGATAGTCAAAGCTGTTTAGCTGAGAGCCCATTACATCAAACAGATTGGGGTCTCATGCAAAAGCAGTCCCCTTTGTTCTGGACTTTATACCTATTGTTAGTTGACAACAATGTCTTGAAATGGTTAATCATCTAATCACTAACTAAATTAAATTAACTAACTAATTAACCTAAGTTGTCATTTCCCATTAACATTGATTTTGTATGTTCTGACTGGATTTGTTCTTCAAACTTTTTATTAATAAATCTTTGTTAGCATATGCAGATGGAAGCAACGTTAACTGGCAAGCCAACCCTGGTGGGATTTATTCTGTTATATTAGCCTAACCACCAGCAGCTGTGTACTTCTGGATGACGGTTAATTTTTCCAGTTTGCAGTTTGCCATTGCCAAATAATAGGATTCAAGTAGATTTCATTCCCACTGACCAACGCATACTTACAGCCTGATCATCTCCATGCCTTTTTCAATATGGTAATAAGAAAGCCAACATTTTACAGATGGTACCAATCTTTCCCAAATTGCAACTACTAGGACTTTCTGAAGAAGGAACAGGAGGGAAAGATTGAAACAAGGAACATGGAAGATTCAAGGGGTATAGAAAATGAAATTTATTTTGAAGTAGAGAAAGGTTATTAGTCTGAAACTGAGGAAAGATTCCCCTTAAATTCTCTTAGGAGAAATCTCATTCCAGAATTCTAATCATCTTCCCAAAATGTGTAATTTTATCTTGGTTCACCATGTTGTGAATCTAGGTTTAAAAAGTTAGGGTGACCTATCTGGCCCGATACTCTGTATCTTGCTCATGTTTAATGGCTACACAATCTTGGTTTTAAAAATGATTTATTGCCTTAATGACCTTACATTCTTTTGCGCTGATTCTGCTATATGTCAGTTGGCAGGCTTATTTAGGCAGATTGGGGGTTACCTATCAAGCCTTTGCTGTCAAGCAGGCTGTGCTTTTTAATAGTGCAGTTTTCAATTGCTTTTAGGATTTGTAGTCTAAGCATAAACACATGATTAACTACTTGCCTTTTTCTCCTAAAACTGAGGAACTCCCTGTTCTCACGTATATCCACTTACTTATTTTTGCATTGAATACCCCTTACTTCATACGGTTTCTCTATTTATACTTATCCTATTGTCTAAGGTTTCTTTTTCCTTTGATCAAAGAACATGCTGGCTTTTGTGTATTTTTGACTGATTCATGCATGCATATACATTTTTTAAAATAAAACATGATCTCATCACTTTGTGGGCCAATTCACTCATACCTCTCAATCATAATTTAGCATTGCACAGATGAGTCAGAAAGTGTCCATATGAAGCAGTGAATTTGGGTATTTTCTCCTTCCCCTTGCCTCATCATGAAGCCTAGGAGAAGCAATTAACTCAGATTCCATTTCAATTCTACTGCATTCTAGCATGTTTTTGTTACATATAAGCCAGGAATTTTGGTGTAAAAGGAACTCCAACCTGCTAAAGAAATCACAAAATATTCCCAGAATGTAAAGCTGAACTATTTAGAAATTGACCCAAATTTATTTTAATGCACAGCTCCTGATTTGTGTATAATGAAGATGGAATCTGCAACACTGTAGTTAATGTCTTATTTCTTCTAGCCATGCAAGAAGAAAATTCCTGCATTTTAATCCCAGTGCTTGGAGGCTGTGCGGGCCTGGATGGGGCACAACAGACTTCAGCTCAGCTCAAGCAAGATAGTGGCTTTGGGTGTTTGGACCTTCTAGTGCTGGGAATCTTCCATCTTTGGTTCTGGATGGGATGGCACTGTCTCAGACAGACCTGGTACACAATCTGGGGGTCCTCGATTCACAGCTCCTGCTGGAAGAGCTGGTGGCAACCGTGGCCAGGAGGGCTTTTGAACACCTCTGGATTGTGTGCCAGTTGCTCCCATTCCTGGACCAGGAGGGCCTGCTGGTTCTATGCCTGGGCACCCAAGTATGTGAAGGGTCCCATCTCCTGGTTGTGCTAACAACCATTGATTGTGACCTCTTCTTTAGCTGCTATGTATTTTAGTTTTCATGTTTGTGATGGGAATTGTTTTTAATTTATTTTAAGATTGTTCACTTCCCAGAGTCAATTTGTTGAGATGAGCAGCCATACAAATTGAGTACATAAATAAGTAATTGTGACATAATATTTTCTATGAACTAAGCATCTGAGAAGGCCACAAAATGGAGATGAAAGAGTTTAATGGTCAATTCTATTCCATCAGGAACCAAAAAATGGTAACATTATAAGGTAGGCTTATAATGCAGCTACCACAGAATTCTGAGCAATCAACAATTTCCTATGCTTATTTTAGGAAAACATAAATAAGTACATAGTATAATATGAATATGCCATAAATTTGCAGCTGAGCATATGAAACTGTCATATTAAATCCAGACTGAATAAGTTGAATTAGTCCCACTGATTGTAATGGATGTTAATGTCCTGGCTAAGAGAGCCAACTGGGATAGTGGTTAGAGGCATTGGGCTGGAAACCAGGAGACCATGGGTTCTAATCCTGCCTTAGGCACAAAGCCAGCTGAATGACTTTAAGCCAGGGAAGAAGGCAATGGCAAACCACTTCTGAAAATGTTGCCAAGAAAACTGCAGAGACTAGTCCAGGCAGTCACCAGGAGCCAAGACTAACTCAAAGGCTCCACCACAATATGTCCTGGCTAAACTCAGCCCGAACCTTGTAGGTTTTCTGTCATCTCTCTTACATCAAAGCAGATGTAAGGGAGAGTTTGCTTTACTTTCTTTCCTTCCTCTCCATGCTCACTTATTTAAACCAGCTTCCTCCCACTGAAATGAATATTTTAGCTCCAGGTTCAAAATTGATGAAAAGATGGAATCTCCAAGCTTCTTACGGCTTTGTTTGCTGGGAATTCTGGTGTTGGAAAGAATTAACACTGAAGTCTTCCACAAAGGCCAGGAAAGATTTTTGCAGTTTGATGTTGCTCTAACATGAGGGAGGGAGCTTCAAGAACCCTGTGACTACAGCTGTAATCAAGTTGCCTACCATTGTTTGTGAGGTATTATATAGTCAACTAGATGCAGCAAAAACCTTGCATCTGAAGAGTCCCCCAGTTGCTGTTGCAAAGCCATGTGTGATCTGCTAGTGGGTCATCACAAACTGCCAAATACTCTAGGTGCTCTTCAGCCCCAGAAATGCAGTTCTTTTCCTGCCACACCTCTTTGCATTGGGAAGAAAGTGTTTTCCTCTCTATGGTGTCAATCCTTTGCACCGTGACCAGAGATGCTGTCTCCATTAGGCCCTTTGCCTCCCAGCATGCCATTCACAAACTGCAGCAATGGAAGTGCCCAGGAGGATCAGTGGCTGTGTTTACTTTCTGTCCCAAAGGCTTGCAGGATAGTAAATTTTATAAAAGTGTTGCTAACAGAATTTGTTGTATAGTAGTGAGTTAATGACTTTTGCAAGTATTCATGTTACAATGCTTATTAAATTATCACCATGGCATCTCTGAACTCCCCCTCTTTCTCTGCTATACAGTATTACCAAGGGACTGTTATGATGGTGACAGATTAAGTGCCCACTGATCAAGGTGAACAAAAATTACCTTAACATTACACAGCAGAATATGTTTGCCACACAAGGATACTATGTTTGGCGTAGCTATATGCATGATGCACAAGCTAGTAAGGTCGCACCTATGGTATGCAACAAGTTGTAGCTTTTTATAAATGGGCCTTAACTCTTCTAGGATATATATTAAAATATAGGCAAGTATATCAAGTAATACTCTGGCTGCTGTTACAATTTAATGTCCACCTGGTAACAGCTGATCTCTATAGAATCAATTTTCAGTGGACTCAGAAATGTGTTTTAGTATCAATGAATTGTGTATTTAAAAAAGAAAGGACTTTATAAAAGAATGGAACTCTTTGCTGTTGAAATTGATAGTGGCTGCTAGAAGGATAAAGTGCAGATTTTTTACTTAATTATATTTGTGGTATTTGCAGCCATGCAAGAAGCTGTGATGTAGATTGTGTTTTTTCTGGTTGTTATGAGGAGGGTTAATAAACTGAAGCTGTAAACCCTGATTATTGGACCCATCAACTGAATTCCATTTTGGCTTTGGAGAACTTATCAAAATCTTTATGCTTCCAAGCCTATTATGACAAGAGCAAGAACTTTCATATAAAAATTGAGATTATCATAATTTTGGGTTTTGTGGTTGTGAGAAATTGCCAGATACAAAGAGGTTTGAATTCAGTTTGTGATTACTCAGGTAATACAGTAGAGTGCCACAAATCAAAACCAGATAAATGCTTCTAGAGGTGTAGGGAAATCTACCAAGACAAGAGGAACAACTAGCCATTTGTTTCCATTTCCTATTGGATCTGATTTGCAGAAGGAGTTTATCCAACCCCTTGTGACCTTGGAAAGGAAATCTCTTGTATTATCAGCCAGCCTCTTTTAGGAGTTCATTCCAGTTTCTGTTGGCTAGAAGTGTGGTGACCCATCACTGCAGGGATTATAGCTGACTTGAAGGAAAACTCATGTTGTTGTTGGGTGTTTTTTTTTTTTAGGCTTTTAGAGTTGAAAAGCTGCCTGTCAGTAGCCTTTTATAAATACAGCTTTGGGATAAAGTTATATTGCCCAATCAATAATATTTTCTACACAGAGCAGGAAGGAGACTTTTGGAAAAGGTTTGTCTGGGCAAGACTATCATGTTCTGTGCACCCCACTCCTCTTTCTCCCCCAAACCAGCTAGCTAGTGCTGGAAGTTTGAATAGTAGAAAGTGGGAAAAGAGAAATAAGCCATCTTCTTTCATGTAAAACACTTCCATACAAAAACTCCACACCATTCCAAAGTCAGGAGTGCCACTGTTTAATGGCCGAGTAGATTTATTCAGCTGCTATAGAGTTCAAATAATAATAATAATAAAAATATTTCTTTTTGTTCTGGTGAAGCTCCACAAAAGTTATCCATTTCCCCATTGTAGCGAACTCTTTCCTCATCTTCTGGCTCCTGATTTCAGCCATCCTAGCAGATCCTTTAAGGGGAACGCTTAGCAAAATGAGTTCACTGTTTGTCCCTTCTCTTTGGCAGGGAACAAAAGGCTGTGCAATGCACCAGCCTGCTTCAAATTTGGAAACAATGCTGTATGGAAGGAACTACCCTTTGAAAAAATTCCAGAAAGAATTCAGAATTCACACACTATCCTCCAATTCACCCAGAACTCAATTTTGAGGGCTACAAGGGCATGGTTTTCTAAGCCCAACCATAACTGGGGAATAAAGAAATGAGGTTCAAGCTTACTGAACCTCCTCTTTTGGCTCTGAAATCATTGCATGGCTTTATTGTAGGAAATCTGAAGAGCTCTAGAGTTGCGTTTCTGTGTTTAAGCCTAGGTTCCTTCCTTCTGAAGTGCTGTTAAAAAACATTTGGTTCCATGGTTGTTTTTTTTTAACCTTTCAGCAATTACAGTAATTAGTATCCTTTGTTTCAAGTGGAGTTAGAAGTAAAAATGTTCTTTTCTGCAATTTAT
Source organism: Python bivittatus (assembly GCF_059951505.1). Classification (NCBI taxonomy): domain Eukaryota; kingdom Metazoa; phylum Chordata; class Lepidosauria; order Squamata; family Pythonidae; genus Python; species Python bivittatus. The sequence continues at coordinate 856,286 of NW_028277113.1, forward strand.
AATACTGATTTCCTTGTTGCATAGTAAATCAGGCCAAAAAGTTTATATTTCAAGCAAAAAGGTGTATATGTCAAAATGAGTTCTGTATTTGTGCTTCCTCGCTTGACCCAGCTATGGGAGTCCACTGCCCCACATATATGTATGTCTTCACTGGGAGGCTGCAGATTTAGATTTAACCTATTCCTCCATCTCCCAAATTCATCACTCCCTGCCACGCGTAGATCAGCACAATTGAACTGCCGTGTTCCTCAGTCATGAGTGATATGAACATATGCAGTTGAGTCATAGCTAGGATTTGTACAGTTGATGTTTATTTCTCTGCCTCCCTCTCCTTTTAATTTTTCCCTCCTTGGGAGGCTCTTTGTGGAGCTGTAAGTTAAATGTTTTGTACCAGTTGTCTGATCTCAGAATCTTAGACCGTTTTAACTAAGCTATAACCATCTTGCTTTAGCTCCACTTGACTATGTCGCCTTGACATTTTTTCAATCCATGTATTTTCCAGATTATATAGGTTGCTGTGTAGCTTAATATTGTCAATTTTAAGGTGGCTTTCAGATTTAAAAACAACAACAACCATAAAACATTTAAGTGTCTATATTAACTGTACAATTTCAGTTCTAAGCTTTGTTCTAAGCTGGCTTCCAAATTTTGACTATTTGATCATGATTTGACCGTTATAGATCTCTGAGCTATCACATTGTGTAGAAACTGTCACCTCAGAATGACTCCTCCTTGGGCTGTGTAAATAAGAATGGAATCTTCTAGACCAGGTGGGATGAACTCATATTATGACCATTTTCTATGCAAACATTACCTGTCTCGGAGATTTAGAAAGTCCTGGCAAAGTTGGGGCCCTAGTTTGAGATCCTTGTTATGATACAAGATTTCTGATAATGAACTGAGTAGTATAGAAAGAAGCTGTAATATTGCCGTGGTTCTCATGCTGTAAAGTTAATTTGACATTGAATTTTGAAAGTTCATGATGCATGAGGATTTAAGCTATCATAGTCTTGTGTTGTTTTTACAGTGGAGAAAATAACTTCCTGTGTGGTCTCTCCTTGCCCTCCAGCCATAAATATAAGTCTGTATCTATCTCTATAGCTTTTTGTGTAAACATGAAACTGAACATGTATGCATGCACATGGATAAGCTACCTAAATATTTATGCTTGAGAAGTTGATCTCATGGATTGTCTCTGTTCAGAAGAACACTTTTTTCCTCACTTGATTGGATGAGTGACGTAACAAGCAAAGAAACAAAAATAAATTCCAGGATTTCTTTCAATCAATGATACATGATCCGCATCTATTTTCTGGGGGGTGGGGCAGGGAGGTATTTCTTTTAATTTATGTTGTGACTTTAAACATTGGGACCTACTGATTATTGAAGAATGTAGGGAAAACCACTAGACCACTCAGGTATGACTTAGATCATATTCCTTGTGAGTACACAGTGAAGGTGATGAATAGATTTAGAGGATTAGATTTGGTAGACAGAGTGCCTGAAGAACTATGGACGGAGGTCCGTAACATTGTACAGGAGGCAGCAACTAAAACCATCCCAAGGAAAAAGAAATGCAAGAAAGCAAAATGGCTGTCTGATGAGGCATTACAGATAGCTGTGGAAAGAAGGAATGTGAAAAGCAAGGGTGAAAGGGAAAGATATAAGCAACTGAATGCAGATTTCCAGAGAATAGCAAGGAGAGATAAGAAGGCCTTCTTAAATGAACAATGCAAAGAAATCGAGGAAAACAATAGAATGGGGAAGACTAGAGATCTCTACAAGAAAATTGGAGATATGAAAGGAACGTTTAGTGCAAAGATGGGCATGATAAAGGACAAAAAAGGCAGGGACCTAACAGAAGCAGAAGAGATTAAGAAGAGGTGGCAAGAATACACAGAAGAACTATACAAGAAAGATCTTAATGTCCCTGATGTCCATGCTGGTGTGGTCACTGACCTTGAGCCAGACATCCTAGAGAGTGAAGTCAAGTAGGCCTTAGGAAGCATTGCTAACAACAAAGCTAGTGGAGATGACAGTATTCCAGCTGAGTTATTTAAAATACTAAAAGATGATGCTGTTAAAGTGCTGCACTCAATATGCCAGCAAGTTTGGAAAACGCAACAGTGGCCACGGGATTGGAAAAGGTCAGTTTACGTTCCAATTCCAAAGAAGGGCAATGCCAAAGAATGCTCAAACTATTGCACAATTGCACTCATTTCACATGCTAGCAAGGTTATGCTCAAAATCCTACAAGCTAGGCTTCAGCAGTACATGAACCGAGAACTACCGGATGTACAAGCTGGGTTTCGAAGAGGCAAAGGAACTAGAGATCAAATTGCCAACATTTGCTGGATCATGGAGAAAGCACGAGAGTTCCAGAAAAACATCTACTTCTGCTTCATTGACTACGCAAAAGCCTTTGATTGTGTGGATCACAACAAACTGTGGCAAATTCTTAAAGAGATGGGGGTACCAGACCATCTTACCTGTCTCCTGAGAAATCTGTATGCGGGCCAAGAAGCAACAGTTAGAACCAGTCACGGAACAACCGATTGGTTCAAAATAGGGAAAGGAGTACGACAAGGCTGTATCCTGTCACCCTGCTTATTTAACCTATATGCAGAGTACATCATGAGAAATGCCAGGCTGGAAGAATCACAAGCCGGAATTAAGATTGCAGGGAGAATCATCAATAACCTAAGATATGCAGACGATACCACCCTAATGGCAGAAAGTGAAGAAGAACTAAAGAGCCTCTTGATGAGGGTGAAAGAGGAGAGTGCGAAAGCTGGCTTGAAACTCAACATTAAAAAAACTAAGATCATGGCATCTGGCCCCATCAATTCCTGGCAAATAGAAAGGGTAGAAACGGAAGTAGTAACAGACTTCATTTATTTGGGCTCCAAGATCACCGTAGATGGAGACTGCAGCCATGAAATTAAAAGACACTTGCTCCTTGGGAGGAAAGCTATGGCAAACCTAGATAGCATATTAAAAAGCAGAGACGTCACCTTGCCAACAAAGATCCGCATAGTCAAAGCTATGGTTTTTCCAGTAGTAATGTATGGCTGTGAGAGCTGGACCATAAAGAAGGCTGAGCACCGAAGAATTGATGCCTTTGAACTGTGGTGCTGGAGAAGACTCTTAAGAGTCCCCTGAACTGCTAGGAGGTCGAACCAGTCAATCTTAAAGGAAATCAACCCTGACTGCTCATTAGAAGGACTGATAATGAAGCTCAAGCTCAGATACTTTGGTCACCTAATGCGAAGAGAGGACTCTTTGGAAAAGACCCTGATGCTGGGAAAGATTGAAGGCAAAAGGAGAAGAGGACGGCAGAGGATGAGATGGTTAGATAGCATCACTGAAGCAATGAGCATGGAACTGAGCCAACTCAGGGAGGCAGTGAAGGACAGGAAGGCCTGGCGCAATATGGTTCATGGGGTCACGAAGAGTCGGACACGACTTAACGACTGAACAACAACAACAAGCAAATATGCTTGCCCAGATTCCTGATCACAAAATATTTACTTGTATTGTATGCTGTACCAACATATAACTATAGTATATAAATTATATACAGTGAATAAAAATGCACTGATGGCTTGAAATAAATAAATAATTAGTTTTCTTCCAGTTTACAGGAGCTTTCATATGGGATCACCTGGAATTAGTTCTTAATGATTTCCAATAGAAGAGACTGAATCTTAATGATTTAAATGACTCCAGAAAGTGGCCGTTTACAAACCTGACTAAGGGCCAGTACATGTGATGCTACTTTCAAATATGAATCAGGTTGAAACTGCTTTTTCCCCTGTTGAATAAACATACTCTATACAAGAAAAGTAGGTTGGAAAGAGTACATTAAGACAAGGAAAATGATGGTGGAGGAATCTGGAAGTCTGACTATGTTTAGCTTTCTGATGTGAATCAACCTCATTTTAGTTGCATTTTCACTTTTACAAAATGCGGAATATCTGATCATAATAATATGATCATAATGAGAGCCAGTTTGGTGTAGTAGTTAAGGTGCTGGCCTAGAAACCAGGAGACTGGGAGTTCTAGTCCTGCCTTAGGCATGAAAGCCGGCTGGGTGACTTTGGGCCAGTCACTCTCTCTCAGCCCAGCCCACCTCACAGGGTGGTTGTTGCGGGGAAAATAGGAGGATGAAGGAGGATTATGTATGTTCACCATCTTATTTATAAAAAATAAAGGTGGGATAAAAATCTAAAAAAAATAAAAATAATATCTACGGTAGTTTCCCATTTATAATTGTAGTTTACAAGTGCTGTTGCATCAACCCCTGTTCAACTTTACAAGTGATTTTTCTGTTTATTCTACCTCTGCCAAGTTCTATGTTTAGGAAAGTAAGAGGACCAATAAAATATTCTGTATCACAGAAAATTGAGAATAATACCAAACTTCATCTTTGACTAAGCCCATATCTAGATGCTCCCTTCTTTGGAAACAGGTTTGCAAGACTCATCAAGCTCTGGAAATAACTTTTATCACTTGGATTTTGGTAATTATTCAATCTGGGAATGAACAGGACTTATAATAATTTCACCCCTCTGAAGGTTTTGCATTTTCCAACCTTCCCTTGCATTAGAAAAGAAGTCCAGTCTCTAATTTTCAAGACAGCCCTTCCTTTCAGAAATGCCAGCTGATGATTCAATGCTCAATAATTTACTGTTCCAAAGAAGATGGGGCATGAAGATTTGTTTTAGAACTTCAGGACTGAAATGCTTGGATCCATGTCACAAAGTTCTATCCAATAGATCTAGCAAGCGTCTTACCTTTATTCCAAAGCAGTGCTTTGAATGATGTATATCTTTACATATCCATCCTCCATTGCGTATATGCTATTTTTATTTTGCCATTGTCTTTTCTTTTTTTCCTTTTGGTTTATTCACATTCCCAGAGGTGTTCACGAAATATATGGATGTACTAGTTGCTCAACGCCAAGTGTTAGTTATTCATGTGTCATTCCTACCTTTCTCCAACTCAACAGAAGAGCTTAGGGCAAGCAGGGAGGTAAATTGTTTCATCTATGCTTAATTAATTGGAAGGTAAAAATTCTTCCTGTTCTTCTGAAAATATCTGAGATTTAGTTCTTCACACTCCAATTAAAAGAGTCTTCCTACTTACCCATAAAGCCAGTAAGTCCAAAATCTAAAATTGCCTAACTATACCAGCAGGTTTATAAGCTGCACTAATATGATCGAGGTTAGTGAAGGGGCTGAACTTGTAGCAATATGTGAGCGTCAAACATTAAAAAATGTGGTTGTAAAAAAATCTATACATCTGCTAAAAACACTCTGTTTTCCGTTGCAGAAACCTTTCAGAGCGCATACTTCTCAGTCTTGTGCAAAATGAATCTTAGTCTACAGTACAGAAGGGAGATCATCCCCCTTTTCTCACTTTCTTCTTCTTCTTCTTCTTCTTCTTCTTCTTCTTCTTCTTCTTCTTCTTCTTCTTCTTCTTCTTCTTCTTCTTCTTCTTCTTCTTCTTCTTCTTCTTCTGTGTAAATTGGGCATCAGGGATCTATCTGAGGCTGGCACCAGACACTTCTTGCTTGTCTTGAATTCAGTGAATGCTTCCATCTGTTTTTCAGGTGTTCACATAGAATAAGGGTGGGATGTTTTTACTTAGTATAGTCTTCAGTATTTTTTCAACAGAGGGCTTCATGAGAAACATGTGCTGAGCAGCATATAAGATGGTATCCTAGCTTTATAGTTATATAGTAGAGGTTATGTACATATTCCCTTGTGTATAATAACAGTGATGACGATGATGATGATGTCTAAAACTGGATATTAAATGTTGTGAATGAAGCTGGGGAGGCAGGAACCAGCAGTCTCAGAATACAGAAAACCATTATACTGATAAAGTTCAGGTGTCTTGCAACCGCATCAAGAGAAAGGCCAAGTATCTGATGCTCAAAAAAGAGGAAGAAAAAAACCCATAAAATTCAAATCCTGGAACACAGACTTGGGTAAAGCCTTTCTTTCCTGTACACTGAAGTCTGTTTAATTTGTGTCTATGATAAAAAAAAAACAAATGGTGACAGAAATTTCTGCTAAAGACAATTTCCTTAATGAGGGGTTAAGTGTCTGGGGAATCAAGATTTACAGCCAGACCTGATGTGAAGACTGACCCTAATACGTTACCTTACCTCTTAGTTTTATGTTACTTACTTTGATTTGGATTAGGAACGGGAGGAAATGGGACATCATTCTTCCGAGGGTATTTGGAACATCAGAGGCATCCCCAAAAGGAGCAAATTATGATGTGGTGATGACATTGTCATGCAAATGATATGATTTCTGTGTTTGCATCAGACATCATATCATTACATAAGCATGTCATTTGTGCAATGACATAATTATGTACGTGTCACCGCAGCTTGTTACAGATGTTGTTGAATGGCATTCATCTGCATCCTGAATTTAAAAAAAATGCATTGGCTAAGGGAATTTCTTACACTTATCAAAGCAGAGTCATTGCGCCTGCCCTGTGGAAAAGTATTCCCCTGGAGATCTGGATGGCCCTGACCTTGTTGGCCTTTTGTAAGGCGATAAAGACCTAGATGTTCCCATAGGCATTTGGGCCAGGAGGTTAAGTGAGCCCTGTTGCATGATTATTTGTTACAGTCTCAAGTGATTTAAAGTGGAATGGTTTTTCAACTCCAGGGATGTGTTATAGTATGGATTTTTAAAATATTAATTTTTGTGAACTGTGACATTGTTTTTGTTTGTTTTAATCTTTGTATGCTGCCCAGAGTGACTTCAGTGAGATGGGTAGCTATGTAAATTGATTGATCAAATAAATAAATAAATGTAAGATGATTATACAGTAAATGAAAGATGGGTGTTGAGCAGTCAGTCTTCCATATAGGGACCAATCTCCCCCCGCCCCCATAAATACAGCCTTCTGACTTGGATGATGGAAATACTTTATCTGTTTCTAAAGCATTTTATAAACACAGGAATACACATCTCCAGAGGTGCCCCTGGCCCCCTCTCTTCTAATATTTAAGCAGATGCTGAAATTTTTCTTTTTAGCAGACTTTTGGTGCCTAGGCTATATTGGGAGGCAGCATTGTCTATTGTGTTGTTAGGTTTTTAATTGTGGGAATTGGCACAATCAGGATGCCACTTGTATGCCATTTTTTATTGTTCTACCCCAACCAGAATCTTGGGATTGAGTGTTATAGAAATGTTTGAAATAAATCAAATAAATAAAAAAATGATAAACTTCACTATGAAGTAGTTGCTGGGCTCTTCACGCAGTCACACTGATTACCGAGTTGGCTGAAGGGAGGAGGTAAACCTCATCAAACAGCTGTGAGGTAGGCCTTATATTTCCAGGTTTTCTGAAGAATCTATCTTTCATAGTGATTTGCTTTGGTATCCTGCTGCTGCAAGTGATGTGTTCTCTCTGTATGGAATTCTTTTCTGGTTTGCAAAAGCCCATCAACATACTGTCATAAAAAATGCAGATTTTTTTCTTTAAAAAAGACTAATATTATATATAAGATTCAGATAAAAGATTTGCAATCTCTTCTTCTGGCAGCTGTATCAGATATTACTGTATGCAATGTATTGCCTTAAAACAGATAACCTACATAAAACTGAAATGTTTTTTGAATTTGAAATGTATTTCAGAAAAAAAACACCGTTGCTCTTAATCTTTTCCCTCCCCTTCTTTTCCATATAACACAGTGCTGTTAGGATGGCAACTCTTTTGGTGGAGGGGGGGGGGTGGAAGCAGAAATCTATTTCTTGGCAGACATTTTAATGTTCTGCTTTTTTAAAAAAGAGAGAATGTTATTATAACATCCATTCTGTGGACTCCCTTTCCCATCAGGTTAGCTGGTTTCAGCTTAAAATAAGACAAGACAGTGAAAACTTTAGCTCAGTAGGATGTTTTACAGCTAATGAATGAGTTATTTTCATCTGAATGCTTGTGATCTCACTTTCTTAAAATCTTGAGTTTCACATGCTGAAATGTTGTATTGTACCACAAACTGGTTTTGAAACTCCACAGCAAATCAGTTTGTCACACAGGTGGCTGGGATTGCTGTTCAGAAGAAGTTGAAAGCACATCTGTAGGCAGGGACATAGGTGTCTTTGGAACGTGGCCCATTATCTTTCATTTCTTGTGTTTTAAACGGTCTTTAAAAATATTGCCACTCGAGGGGAGATAACGGAAAATTTAAATAGTGATTGCAATGGTATAGAAGAATAAGAAATGGTTAATGGATCTGTGAGGAAAGTGAAGGACAGAAGTGGACTATATGTTTTTGAAGTCAGATGTTTAGTTTTGTATTTGCAGGTTTATGTTTCTGTATATGTTTCTCTATTGTGTTTTTTAATGTTTATTTTGTGTGTAGAATTTTAATAAAGTTTATAAAAAGGTTGCCACTCTGTGCTATGGCTCTTAAGAGCAGTCCTTTCTCTGCTCTGTTAGATTTCCAGAATGGTCCTTACGATCTAATTTCAGAACCCAGATATTAGATGATAATTAAAGCTTTGTTACATAAAGTGTTGTGAAGGGTTTTTTTTAAATGTTCCAATGTTTTCTTTGTAGGTAAAGGCAGCTCAAGCATCTCATCCGACGTGAGTTCAAGTACAGATCACACTCCGACCAAGACTCAGAAGAATGCCGCCACCAGTGAAGGTACACAGATGGGTGTCCTTTTTCTGTTTTCTACTGGAACTTTCTGTTTTTTACTAGGACACTAAGCAACGTGGTTATAAAGCACGGTGCCACGTGACTGCATTGCTTAGCAACGGTGGTCCTGGTTGCCATCGTTAAGTGAAGACTGTGCAGGTCATTAAGCGAGGACCTCACATGACCGCGACTTCCAGCTTCCTGTCAGCTTCCCCATTGACTTTGTTTGTGGGAAGCCAGCAGCGAATGTCGGAAATTGCGTTTGGGCAACCGCAGAGACGTTGTGACAGCCAGAACCCTGAAGACCAGTTGTAAGTCGCCCTTGTTCAGCGCTGCAGCAAGATTGAACGGCCGCTGAACAAGTGGTTGTAATCTGAGGACCACCTGTAATTCCTTCAACACTATATTAGTATGGTACATTTTTCTTGCTACATCTTACATTTAAAGGATCAAAGAAATTACTGGAATGTCCTTGGAAGAGCTGCAACCTATTGCTAGAAACAAGTCAAAATAGTGAAGATTTGCCCATGCATTCACCCAGAGTTGAATTTGACTCAGTGGCACCTAACTGTATTTCCTAGGATAGTAATGGCATTATTCTGGAAGTTGATCTACAAATAATGTGTGCTTGTTCCTTAGAAGTATGTGCCAAATGAATTAATGTACATAAAACTAGAATAATGGGTTGTTGGAAGACACGTGGATGAATCTCACTTAGAGTTGGGAGGAAACGTATCCACTTTGGAAAGCTGTATGCTTAAGTGGAGGAGTGGAGTGTGGCTGTAAGAGATGGTGGGGGAAAGTCACTTCAAAAAAGCATGCAAACACACTGACTCTTACAATAAAGTAATATATTAAGGTGTAATATGTCCAGATGATGATATCAAGAACTGACAGAAAAATTGTACAGATACTTTGCTTCTCTGAATCACTTTCCCAGCGTTATTATTAACATACACATATAGATCACTGTTGAGCATAATTGACAACTAAAGTGCCTGCTCTGTTTGTTAGATTAGAAGAATCGACCACAGTAAATTATTCTTCAAAGCATGATATTTCAAAATGAGAATGAATGCCTTCTCTATTTTTTAGTTTCCTCTCATTCTGTGGAAACTTGCTATATACAGTATTTTTCCTCTGTAACTTTCAAAGTTGAATGCCTTAAATATAGAGAGTTCCCTGGTGGAAAGATTTGATTACTCATCATTTCTGTTTGTTCACTTTGCTGAATGTGTGAACTGATTCTATTGAAAAGTATTAGGAAGAATGCATATGTAATTCATCCTGAATGATCAAGGCCATTGCAAGAAATTGTAGAGTTTTTTTATGGTTTGATTTACAGTGAGAAATAGTTTGTTCTTTCTGGAAGGTGAAAAATATTTGTTTTGCCAATGAGTAATTTCAAAAAGCCTGCTTGGAGAGTTTCAGCTGGAAGCTCAGTTGTTGTTTTTTTTCCTCCAGACCTCTTAAAAAGAAACTCTAAGCTGAAAAGTTGAAAAAAAGAAAAAAAGAAAGGCTAATTATGAAACCCCCTGCACTTTGTTTCCTGTCTCTGGAACCCCAAACATATGCCTTTTTAGTAGAGTTTTTATACTGCGCTAGTATGTTTTTGTTTAATTTGATATTCCTATTTTGTAACAGCCACTTATGCTTGCTTTTAAAAATATTTTGCCTATTAATCATAACACTCAAAAGTCATTAAGCTAGATTTACTCCAGAGCAGTTCCCTTTCTGGGAGAGGAAAAAATGCCCAAAACGTGAAAGATTCACAGGTAAAAATGGCACTTTCATAGCTGATGGACGCTTTTATAGTTACTGCATATAGAAGCTGCTTTCCAAGAGATCAGGAGAGGACATTGAACTCATACACCATCCTGTTTCTCCCTAGCATTCATTGTGGGAAGAAATATTGAAATTAATGGGGAAGATTCTAAGTTTCTGTATATACAGTGGTACCTTGGGTCACAAACACTTCGGTTCACAACCAGTTCAGGTCACGAACAGCACCATTCGCAAAATTTTGCTTCCATTCGCGAACTCCACATCGGGTGACGAACAGGATCCGCGTCCATTTTCCCTGCCGTGGCACGTGGTTGTGGCTTCCTGTAGGGAGGGGGACTCTCCCTCCAAACAATAACTGCCTCCCCACCCGCCTTCCTGTCCTCCACGCCTCAAGCAAGGTTAGCGTTCTCTCTCTTCATAGTGTACTGTACTGTACTTTGTGTCATATTTTTGTGGTTTTAAAAAAAAATACATATGGTTCAGAATGGATTAACCATATTTACATTGAACCTTATGGGAAAATTTGATTCGGGTCGCGACCAATTCGGGTCGCGACCAGAGTTGCGGAACGAATTAAGTTCGTGACCCGGGGTACCACTGTATAGGATATATCCAAGCAAGATAACTCCTGCTTTTTAAAGCAAATTAGAAACTGCTTTCTGTTCCTGCCTTTTTTTTTAAGCTTAGGTTACTTTGTATTGGCCGAGGGCAAAAACCTGTCCCTTATTTATGTGATGCTAAATTATTTAATGTAGATGTAGTCCTTGAGTTACAACCATTCATTCAGCGACTATTCAAAGTTACAGTGGTGCTGAAAAATGGACTTATGACCGGTTCCTGAATTGCAGTGCCTCTGTGGTCACATAATTGCGATCTGGGCTCTTGGCAACCCGTTCATACTTACAACCAGTTTCCAAGCACTCTGTGATCACGTGATCACCATTTGCAACCTTCCCTGCCAGCTTCCCACAGGCAAAGTCAATGGGGAAACTGGCAGGGGAGGTTGCAAGTCTCTCTTGTAAGCCTCCACCAGGCCTTTCTTTGCTTGCACACACCGCACCCTCCTTCCCCCCTTCACTTGCACGCATGCACTGCGTTGTCCTTCCCCCTTTGCTTCCTCACATGCACCAGTGCCCTCCTTCCCCCTTTGCTTGCTCACATGCACTACACCTCTTTTGCACTGTGCTGCATCTCTGGGGCTTTGCAGGAAGAAGGAAACCTCACAAACAGCCAGCAACTTCCAATGTGAGTTGGAGAGTGTGTGCCGGAAGCACTCCTGGAGAGTCCTTCAGCACCCAGAAATGCTCCTGGAGTGCTCCTTCACTGCCAGAAGCATCCCTGGAGAGTCCTTGAGCATGTGAAGGAGGAAAGGAGAGCACTAGTGCATGTGAGCAAACAAAGGGGGAGGGTGTGTTGCGTGTGAGTGAGTGAAAGAGGGAAGAAGGGTGCATTGTGTGTGTGCAAGTGAGTGAGTGAAGGGGGAAGGAGGGCCAAAAAGCCCCTGAGCCACAACATGGTAAGCAACCCCAGAGCTGTGCAGGGATGGGGAGAGATATAGGCGGGTGGGGGGAGTTGGGATATAGGCTCAAGGGTGGGAAGGACCAAGCCCAGAATGGCTTGGATTGGGGTGGTTCCTCAGCTAACGACTGGTGGAATTTGCTTAATGATGGCAATGGGGAGTGCCAGGATTGCTCTCGCTAAGCAATGTGGTCATGTTACATCTCACTTTACAACCTCATCACTTAGCGACGGAAATTCCAGTCCCAGTTGCAATCGAGGACTACCTGTATGTTGATACTGTAATATGTGTTGGTGTAATTATAATAATCAGTTTGTGTTCCTTCTGTAGTTAAATAAATACAGAATAGATACGGTAAGGAATGTGGACAGGCTATTACCTGGATAGGTCCCAATTTGGCAAGACTCTGCAAGAAATTGTACTACAACATGAGATTTTTATTTACAGTCAGTCCTGTTTTCTCCCCACTTATCCCCCAAACCACCAGGAAATATAGAGTCAGTTTATTCTTTTTTAATTACAAGAATAAAATCTTGAGGATCATTGTAACTTTGCTCATGGCTTCATTTACTTAACAAGCAAATTGGTGGAATTATTTTATTGTTAACTTGTCTGGCAAAGTGGTGTTTACACATTACCAATTGCAGTGAAACCTGTAAATAATTATTTAATCAAATAGTCTCTTATTGTTAGTCCTTCAAGGTTAGCTAGATCAGGAATTAGACACCACAAACTTTTTTGGAATTCTACTTTACTGTTGTAGGGTATAATAACAGAATCTTGAAAGCTTGCCAGAATTTCAGTTTGTTCTTTCTTATATGATGTAGAATCAAAACAGGGTTATTTTGAATCTCTTTCTTATGCTTATTTCTTTCTCAGGGCTGAGGTTTCATTTACTGTCTCTTTTATCTGTTAATAGCTTTTGCATTCTGCTGTCTCTGCCTCCCTCTACAGTTATTGAGAACTTATTTTCCTCTTTGCTAGTTAATCAAAAGTCTTGTTACATGTGAGATACAAACAATTAATGAAAAATAAAAGGATGAAAACTGTCATCCTGGAAGGATCCAATGCATTGTCTAAGAACTGCCCTCCCCCTCCTCCCCCCAGTTCACACCACAGCTATATAACCTGCACTGAGTGTAGAAGTATTGGATAAAATTAATTGGAAATATATATTTTACCAGGTGAGAATAAATGCCAGGTGCAACTGTTGGACAAAATCTGGAGGAATAAAGATGTTGATGAATATCATTAACCATCTACTACATCAATTACTGTATTTCCTGAAAGAAAAATTAGTGTCCCCTCCTCCCCCAATAATTATCTATGACTTAAGGAGACAGAGCCATTTTATATTCCCCAATAAGAACAGAAGAGGCTGTTGAACACAAAGGAATGGGAAGAACATGCAAATAACTGCAAGCATCTCTTCTTTTTTTTGAAAATCAAATTAGTCTTTGCTGGGTAGGTGAGGAGTGGCTGCTTACACACAGCAGATTTTCACCCTTTATTAAATCCCTGAGCAAGGTTTCTCTTTGTTTTATTCTTTCCCTCTCTAGTTTTCTCTTCTCCCTTTTTAATCTACACCTGTTCTTCTTTTCCCAATGCAGCTACCTCTTTCCCATCTTTATTTATTTTTTCTTATTTTCCTTCCCTTTAGGCTGTTACTGAAAGGAAGGGTGTGTGTGTGCTGACTTTGTGTTTCTGTGTGACAGAATGATTTGTGTGTTAGAAAGAGAATAGTTAGTGTATGCAGATAGGGATCAGTTAACGTGAAGAATAACTTTATCAGTTAACTTTTTATAGGCAGTTAATTTTAATCAGTTCTTATATTTTAAATGATAATCTTAGACTGCCTTATTTTTTGGAATATGTTTTCTGGCTGATAGGTACAGATAGGCAGTGTGATGCAGTGGTTAAGGCACTGGACTAGGAGGAGACCCAGATTCTAGTCCTCTCTTAGAGAGGCTGACTGAGGGAGGTTGGGCCAATCACTCTCTGGAGTACTTGGTGCTCTCTGAGCTTGGTTGTTTGCTTGCCCAACTAGGTAACATCATCAGTGCTAGTGAGTGTGGGTTTTCTCCCTGCTTTTATACAGTAGCTTGCCCTATCAGTGTTGGTGGGGGTGTGGTTTTCTCCTTGGTAGTTCCTTGATTAGGGTATTGTTTTCTGCTTGATTGTTTGTCTGGTGTTAATCCCTGCTTATCTGGGCGTTGGCTGCTGGAGAGGATGTGTTCTGGTCTTTTTGTTTCTTTCTTAGCTTTTTTATTGTCTCTTTTGAATGGTGTGTAAATGTGGTTTATCTCTATGTGTCTATTAATGGCTGATTTGTCTGAATGCCAAGCTTCCAGGAATTCCCTAGCATTTTTGGATTTAGCTTTGTCTAGGATGCTCACAGTTTCCCAACTGAAACTATGGTTGAGTCTGTCCATGTGTTGTGAAATTAAGGAGTTTTCATTGTGTCTTCTGACTGCTAGTTGGTGCATTCTGCTAGTCTTTTGCCTCTCTGTCCTACATAGTGGCTGTTACAGTCCTCACACTGTATGTTGTAGATGACTCCTGTTTTTTCTCCTATGTTGTAGATGACTCCTGTTTTTTCTTCTTGGGCTACTGGATTTTTTGGTTTACTTAAGATGTTTTGAAAGGCTTTAATTGGTTTGTGTGCTACAGTGATGCTGTGTGGTTGTAATAGTCCGTTGGTTGTTTCTGAGATGTTTCTGATGTACGGTAATATTATCCTTTTTATAGCTTGTGTTGGTTGTGCTGTAGTGGCTAGAGTGGTCAGGCACTTTATCAAAAAAGTTGGGCAAAAAGTTGTGTAGGTATCCATTTTGTTGGAAGATGTTGTGTAGGCAGTCTGTTTCCTTTTTCTGGTGTTCTGGGTTGCTGCAGTGTGTCTGTACTCATCTGAGCTCTAGCACTCTCTCTCAGCTCTAGACTAGGAAGTTGAAAAACATCTATCCATCTCTCCCCTCCCCCCAAACACACACCTATTGTACCTATCTACCTACTTACTTATCTGGACCAGTGTGGTAGATACAATCTATAATGAGAGGCCTGCCTTCAGCCTTCAGTGGATTAATTCAGAATAACAATAATAACAGATATGCATTTATACAAGACTGTCACCTATATGTGTTTATGGGGAGGGAGGTCTGTGAAAATCAGATTTTGGGAGCTTTTACAGCTTTCAACTGGATGTAGCTTAACTTCAATGTTTAACTCAAAGTTTAAGTTTGAGAATTTGAGCAAGTGAATGCTGTTCCTAGTTCTCAGGTTGCTTCTCCCTTTCCAGTAAGTTATTAAGGGTTCCAGCACATATTAAGGACTGATTAAGTTACAGCACTGAGGGGCAAACCATACCTTGTATGAAGTTCCTACTTTGGTATTACATGTGTACAGTTTTAAGAAACATTGAAATCTAAAAAATTGATAGCAAGGTCTAACCATCCATTTGTCTTCTAATAATGTGATTGAATCCATGTGAATGTGCAGCGAAGCCCGTAACAACATAACAGAAGAGGGATGTAGAAACTATGGAAACTTTCACAATTTGTACATTGATAATATATGACTGATATCCAAGAATATTGTTAAAGCCCTGAAGAATGTCAGATAGATATTTTTATTACTCCGTTTTCAAACCATACCACACATGAAGAAAAAAGGAAAAGACAAACAACACAAAAAATAAAACATAGAAAAAGACAAAAAATCTGTAATTACAAATTACAGTTCTGTAATTACAAATTACAAATTCCAAGTTCATGTGATTTCATAAATCTTTGAAAGAGGAAACTAAGCTTTCAATGTACATCAAGCCTGCCCAAGAATTTTTTTCCAGAGGGAGAGATAATGTGACATTTTCTGATTGACAGGATATATAAATGTGATCAGGTACTTCAGGACTCCAAAACCCTTGGAGAATTTCATAAATATCTATAGACAAATTGTTTATTTAAAATGTATTTTATTTAAATTATTTTTTAAAGTGCAAGAATCCTCCAAGAATGGTCTTGCCTTCCGTGAAACTTCTCAGTGAACTGAGCCTGTTAAATTGAAAGAAAAAGAAATCAATAAAGATGCCAAAACTAATGCAACTTGTAAACAAGAACAATCCAAATAATATTATCTGCAAGGAAGCACCATAAATTGGACCAAACAGAGTCATGAAAGGAAATCTTGTCATCTCTATCAATAACTAAACAGTTCAAATAAAGTTAGGTTGGGATATGACATCTAAAATTCCTTCCAAACAGAAATCCCTCAGTCAGTGGCAACCTGATTACTAACAGTTGGAAACACATCTACAAGAAGATAATTTAACAATTTGAGGGTTGAGCCCTTGAATTCTCTTACTATCAATAATTTGGCCTTAATCTCAGTTTAAAAGGGGCAGTGGAGGATGTAGTAAATAATATCCTCCCCTTGACCAGCACCATAGGGCCAGAGACGCTGTTTGACAGGACCCTAGATGAACATTTGAATGACTGTTCTGTAGTAGCATCTTTATTGGCATCCCTTTCAAAAAGCTTATCTCTACTATTTCCTCTGTTCCAACAGCTGTATACTCCCAAAGAGGGTGGGGAATACATTTGTAGGATAGGTGACAAAAGTTTGGTCTATTGAGTCCCTGGTGTGTAATGGAGAAAATAAAGTTTGGCAAGGTGGGATTCTTGAAGACTTTCTAGTTTCTTATAGTGCCACAGCAATGCAACATGTACTCTGACCACAATGGAAGGTTACCCTACCTCCATCCTTAGATAAGCAGCAGGGATGCCCTGGGGGAGTTCCCAGATCTTCCTTATGAAGTTATTTTGGTCTACATCAAATGGGCAACAACCTTCTCATCCCACCCCTGGATCTTAGCACCATACAGTATCTGGGCTAACATCTTGGAATATTTTAAATGCAGGGGCTCTAGAGCTGTATATATGTGTATATAAGTTTGTGTGTATGTGTGTGTGTTTGTATGTAATAGGTATCTGGCTTTATCTTTCACTTAATGGAAGATTCACAGACCATGCTAAAGCATTAAAAGTTTTGTATGGGTTTCACTTAGTGTATCGTGTGAACCCTACCATTACAGCTTGTAAACCATAGCTCATGGGATAATATGTGTGAATCTAGCCAATTGTGGTTTACTTAATAAAACATTGTTAATAACAATGTGGCTCAGGGTGATTTATGAACTATCTTGACTTGTACATTAAGACATGTTTTAACTATGATTTTTTTAATTAAGCCACAGTTGGTTAGGGTTGTATATAGTATGATTAAACCATAAACCTGGTTTGCAGACTAAAGTGGCAAAGTATTAAGCCAAGGCCAAACAAACCACATTAAGGCTTAGTGTGGTGTATGAACTCATACTTGGCTCTCAAACTGTAGATGCAGGATGCTTTAGGAGAAATCTGAAACCAGCCAACAGAAGCACAGAAAGCTGGAGGGGATCATAGCTATATAAATAGGGGGAGCGGGAGCTGCTTGCTGCCATCCTCCACCCCTCTTTTTTCTGTTTATTTTAGCTCTCCTTTAGCAACCAGTGTTCTGTAACAACCTACTATATCCCAGAAATCCCTGGAATGCTTTGCTCAGGTGTAGGTACCCTGATGCCTTGCAGATATTTGGACCATCTTCCATCAGCCGCAGACAGTTTGGCCACAGTCGAAGAATCCAAAACATGGAGACAGCACCGGATTGCCTGTCTCTGTCAGCTGTTCAGGGAAGCAGGATGTCTTTCATATGGATGACGTGATCTGGCTCTTCAGCTACTGAATTGGGAGATATATGTCTCCAGTTAAAGTGGCTACTTACTGACTCTTGGAGCTGCATCACTGGCACCTCTGCCTGGTGTGTGGTCAATATTTCTTTCTGCCTTTATATGGTTTTGAAATCTGTAAGTTATGATGTGTGTGTTGAACTTAATACCTGATGGGCCAAAGGATATATTATGCATCCCAAACCTCTAAAATATTATCCATACTTTAATCCTGCAACAAGAAACTGGCTGATGAGAGAACCAGATCTCTGTGCTGAGCCAGGATGTCCATGTTGTTCAGGCTTGTGGTGGTTTTCCATTGAGATTTTTTTTTTCAGAAATACTTTCTGAAAAGCAAGTAAGAAGAGCTTATAATTAGTTTGTGGTAAGGAGAGAAGCCAGTTTTTTGATGGAAAATGTCTGGAATGTGGAGTTGAGGTTTCTGAAAAACATGTTTGTAGATGATTCCTTTGACACTATTCACATCACTAAATCAAATTTTGATCATACTTTTATTGGAATTTAGGGAACAAATATTGGTATATCACTGATAAATTCTAGACATGTTCCTCTACAAAATGCTGGCACAAATTAAAACCACAAATTTAATATGATTCATATCCTATGGGGTTGGGTCCACCCCCCCATTCTTATTTTGATGTTTGTACTATTTATTATTTAGATTTAGATGTATTTCCTCTCTGTTGTTCAGGAGTTTGAGGTGATATATATTCCATTTTTCTTTCTTTCCATTTTTCTCTATAACAACCCTGTGAGGGAGCTTAGGCTGAAAGAGAATAATTGTTAGAATCACCTCTGCTTCCGTGGCTGAGGCTGGACTCAAACTTAGGTCTCCCCAGTGTCTGTCTAATTCCTTAAGCACCATACCAGAGTCACAGAAAGTAGAGTCCCAATGCACAATGGGAAGTGAAGTCAAGGAGTTTGCTAACTTGTTTATGCTTGTGTCTCCTCTTGTCCAGAATCTGAAATGAGCAGATCTTAGGATAGCTTGCACATGCGCTCGCGCTCTCTCTCTCTCTCTCTCTCTCTCTCTCTGGATTTGATCGGTGCTCAGCTGCATATTCCTGGCATTTAAAACTGTTGAGAGCTCTATCAAAGCTTCATCACCGCATTGTTTTCTGCATAAATGGAAACAGGCATTCAAGAATATAAACAACCAGGGCTCAAATGGTTGCAGCCTAATTTAGCTTATTCTTTATCAGTCTCCAGTTTGTGGGAGTGATATCCTCCAAACGTTTTTTATTGTGTCTTGGAGATGAAAGTCAGCAGCCACTGGGCCTCTTGAAGCAAGCTGGTGGCCCATCTGCTCCTCATGCAAATGTTGGGTCATCTGCAAGATGGCATCCGTTTGAAATCAAATAAGGCTCCTATTTTACCATTTGGAAAGCACCAACATCTTGAACTTGAAGTCATTTGTGCACTTCAATATTATATTAAGGTTGGTTGTTTTGGCTTTAGATTTTGTTAAAAAAAATTACCAACTCTTAACTCCATATAGTTTTCTCACTTCAAAACAATCCCTTTATACTAAGTAATATTATTGGTCTGTTAAGCCAGTATAATCCACCTGTTGTCCCCAGCCCTGGGCAAGAATCTTTCACATTGAAGTCTTCCATCTGGAAATGCCAGAGACTGAGTTTTGGATTTCTACATGCAAAATTAAGGTTGTGGGATATCAAAGACCATTTGCCCGTTTTTGTGTTTTTTTTAATCTGCGCATATCATTTCATATCAGGTGGAAAGGAAGAACATTTCAGTGGGAGAAAAGAATGTTGCAGTTGTTTCTCTTGAGAAATAAGACATGACACAATGTTCATTTCTCCAATCACCTTGTCTTCATCATGTGATAATATCTGTATGTGGTATATAGAGTTATACTAAACTGAAACTAGTTACGTAGAATTGTATTAAACTGGGACTAGTTTAAATAGGTTTCTTTGCACTCAGTATTTGAAATTTGTGTTAAGGTACCCTAACAGACATAGTTAGAAAGATTGTTGCAGTATTCTTAATTTGCTTTAATTCACTTTATAGCTTAGATTTCGGAACACAGTACTGACATCTGTTAAACAAGGATTGAGATGCAGCCATAAGCTGATGATCATTATACTACACAAGGCATTTTTTCACCCTATTTGCTTAGAATTAGGCATTATGTTCCATATTGCTTAATATAAACATTATAAAATGTGTTACTATTTGGGCTGGGCCTGCCAAGAGCAACATATTCAGACTTCTGAATGGAGAGTGAAGACAAATGTCTATAATTCGGAAGGAATTACTGAAATTAGCTTTTAAAAAATCCAAATGTTGAGTTGCAAAAGGAAGTGAAATGTGTTTTTATAGTGCCTCCTGAATTGACTTTTTGTTCTTTACTTTCTGTTTTGATATGCTCTCAGAGAGGATCAATATTCTAATTACTTTCAAGTTTATTAAATAACTGAAAATAAAAATAAAAACATGGCCCACAAACTGTATCAAACAAGAGGATGGATTGCTTTATATATAAACTTACAATGAACCACATTTTCTGTGTTAATATATCTGTTCCCCCAGTTTAGAGAAATCCTTCACAATCAGTTGTTCTTTTATCACCCTGAATGTTTTGGTAAACTTGGCTATTTCACTGCTGAACCCTAATACTCTATAATTTTGGAATATGTCAAATGTGCACACCAAATCTTGGGGGACCTGATATGCTTTACTTTCAAAAACTTCCCATTTATACCTATTTTGTCCCTCCTATTCTTTAACCTTATGAAGGATTTCCTTTCATCCCATAATTGCTCATCAAAGTTTTATCTTTGGAGGGTTTGAATGTCCAAGAGGAGCACCCATTGTCTGGTACTTTACCCATATTCCTGTACCTGTCAAAAAATTCTAGAACATCAGTGAAACAGGATTTACTTTCACAGTTCTTCAGCAAGTTCTCTCTCTCCATATACTTGATAGCTTTTTCTTTAATTTCACTAACTTACCCCAAACAGATGTTAAGCTAATAGGTCTTAATTTCCTGTTTCCTTTTTGTGAAGCATGTCTCTACCAGAAAAAGAAAGATTTTGCAATTCTGCCAATAGCTACTCTTTATATAATGCTTTTTAAGAACTTTAGGCCCCCAGTTTCTTTCCATCCCTCTGAGACTCCTATGTATAGGCAGGAGGAGATCCCAAGGACAGAGCCCAAAGACCTTTGCTACCTTTAATTACTGCCCTATTTATACAGTATATTAATTTTAAAAGTATAGATCTGTCAAAGCTAATACATAGGCATCAGTGAAAAAGCAAGAATCAGGAATCAAGATATGAACCAGAACCAGGATCAGTTGTATCAGGACTGGAATACAAAATAATACATACAGTATGAATAATATGCATATGAAACCAGAGGTCAGCAAGGCAGAAGTCTGTTCAGGTGAAAGCCTGTATAGTTGTTTCATGCCCAGGAAGGATCAGTGGCCCGTTGTGATCCAGTCCAAGATCAGTGGCCCGTTGTGATCCAGTCCAAGATCAGTGGCCCATTGTGATCCAGTCCAAGATCAGTGGCCCATTGTGTTCCAGTCCAAGAAATTCTCCACTGAAAATTGCAATGGCTAAAGAAGACTAAAAAAGGCTAAAGACTTTCAAAAGGCTAAAGAATTTAAGGATGCCAGTCAGTTTTTGCAGTGTGCCCCAACAGAAGGGCGGGGGGGGGGGACTGTATTGTATAGCTGCACAAGACTTGAGAGTTGTTGCTTAAACATTGAATCATGATAGACCCTGAGGTGATGAAGACCTGATTGCTGTAGTAAAGAAGAACAGTGCAAGAAGATCTCTAGCTGACACTGGTCAGGTGCTCTGAATTTAAAGTGGGGTGGGGTAGGCAGAAGGTAAGATTTAGAGAAAGAGGAAAGAACCAGAGGGTTCAGAAGAAAAGTGGCCTATCAATAGGAAGGGGATCAGGCTGGATTGGGAGAGAGAAAGAAGGAAATGTGTCTAAGGAAATGGTGCAGAAAAGAGAAAGAAAGTGGGAAGAGAACGGAGAGGGCAACATCCATTCTGATTTGAAAGATCAAGCCAAATCCTTGACTGCAAGTCTCTTTTTGTAATCTAAGCTGTAGAGCATTGCCAGGTTCCTTGCTGCAAATATATATTCTTAGAGAGGGTCAGAGGAGGCATAAAGCCTTGTAAAATTTACCTTATCCAAAAATCTAACATTTTTCTTCTACTACCTTTTCCCACAGTGAAAGCCCCTCTTGTTTAATATGGGAACTTGGGCTTCATCCATGGAAAACACTAATTGCAATAAGGCAGGGTGGAGATCTCTTTTAGATGAACAAGTCTGTTTTTCAAGTATGTATGTATGTATGTATGTATGATCTTTTTTTCCTAAGATCTGTAAGCTGACACTCACAGATCAAGTCACTTCATAATAGTGTAGCATGTCATATATTTGACAGCTGGAGTTTATCTGTTCGGAGCATCCTAAATGGGGATAAGTCTTGCCTCCGTTTTTGTAGACCACAGCCTGTTGTCTCCCGAAAGTGGGATAAAGCTTTCCTCGCAGCCTGCTCATTTGCTCCTTGAAGTGCTGGCCAATTTGGCTGAACAAGGCAGACACAAATACATCATATTACATTTCACTCGCTGCCAAGTTCTAGACTGCTTCAGCAATATTGTGGAGAAGCCAAGGCAAAGAAAAAGAGAGGAAATCGCAATTAATTTAATCTTCTCCAAGGCTGTATTAAAGCATGGCCCCAAGACACGGAGATGCTGCATTGGAAACAGGGAGAATGTGTTGACGTGCCTGTGTTGAAAGCCACAGTGGTTCAAGATGGCAACATGACAGACAGAGGGCAGACTTTAGAATAAATGTGTCAAAATGAATATAGCAAGCTGGTCATCACAGCAACAGCTATATCTATTGGAACCCTCTTTTCTATAGCCAGTCTGTATCCTGAATATTACCAAATTCTGTTGGCATGATGAAGCAAAGTTGGCTCCATCTAGCAGTAAGAGTGATACAGTTATGGTACAAACATCTTCCGGCCAGTTTCAGAAAGAAAGGTGATATTAATTTCAGTTTTGCTCTCTTTCTTTCTCTCATGTATGGAAGGCACGTACTATTATTTAAAATTTGGTGGTGATGATGCTTTGATAACTAGATCAGGTTAGTAGGCCACTAGAGACCTCATCTTGAATGAGATATTTATAATTATTATTATAATGAGGTAACCAAATAATAATTACAAAAGATAAATGATTAAATAATAAATAACCAAATAATTACCTCAATAATTAAATAATAAATATCTAAATTATGATTAGATTATTAAATAAAGAATGATAGCAAAAGATATATGTTTAATTTGCTTCCACTTTCCCATTTCAGAAGAGAAGGGTATAATGTAAATATCCTATTTCTACATTTTTTTCTCCTACTCTTTAGCTGAGCACAATGTACTCAGCTGAGTTAGTCTAGCCTTACCTATCGGGAACCCTATTCTTTTCCCAGCATTTTGCAGATACAGGGTTTCTCCTTGTTCCTTTTTGAGTATGTAAGTTTTGGTACAGATTCAAAAAATATTTGGGATGGAGAATGGTTTGCTCCAAAAGTCCCTAACTGTTATTAGGCTGAGGGCTGACCATGACCTTCTTTCAGAAGATTCATCTCAGGATTGCTGCTACGGAGATGTCTGTATTGTGGCTCATCCACTTGGATTTTCAAGGAATGCACAAATTCTGCCTCCTATCTTTGCTGCAGATTCCTTCCCAGGCTGAGAAGCAGCAGAGCCTCAGTGCAGCGTATTCTACATTTTGCATTTATAAGTATCCTATTCGAGGCAGGTAACTCAGCCCCATTCTCCCATACCCATTGCCAGTTGTTAGTATAGCGTAGGGTTTCAGTGAAGTCACTTTGCTAAGAGCTAGGCTTCAGTTTTCATTCTTCAGATGCCTAGGTAGAGTATGTGCTAAATGAAAATGTGGAATGTTTTACCTGTCATGGACCTATTCAGTGATTAAAGCAACAAAATGCAGGTTCTGGTTGGACATATTGTATGGAAGTTTTAAGCCTCTCTACAACCTAGGATTCATCTTGTATTAAGCAAAGTGTAATGGGAAACATGAATTTTGACACAAATTCATGTTTCCCATTACACTTTGGTTAGTACAAACATGTCCAGATGTTTACTTGGAATGAAGGAGCCATAGCTCAGGGACAGATCACAGGCTTTGGAAAGCTGAAAGTCCTAGTAGCCATCATTTGAGAGCAAAACCACCTCTCAAAATAGTTGCCGCTTCCTTGTTATTCCAAAGGCAGAAGGTAGATGCTGGTCTCTAGATCAGAAAGCGGTTTGCTAGGAGTTAAAAAGTTCAAGGCTCTGATCAGTTACACCTCAAGTAACTTATATTACTATTATTACAGTTTAAGAGATGCCACTTTCCCCAAGTGCTGCTACTGTTTTAACTTCTGTGTTTTATATTTCTTGTTTTGTTTTTATAGATTTTTAAACTTTACTGTACTCAGAGTCATTAAAGGACTGGGTGGCATATACATGTTCTAAATAAAATAAATAGAAAATTCACGCAGTTCCTACAGTCTAGCCGTAGTGAGTTGGAAAGTAATTAGCAAGGGCACAGGCCACCCCTAAGCTTCTAATATACCCTTTTAGTTTACCTTGTCCTTTTTTGTTTGTACTAAGTGTCAATATAGTACATGAAGTGAGTGTAATTTTTGCTGGTAAAACCAACTGAAAGTTTACTTAAATGGAAGTATACTCAGAAATAATATTGTTTGTTGCTGCAATTTTGAGACACACACAGATTTTGAGAGACAAGGGGAAGAAGCAGTTGACCTTCTGCTTATATGATACTATATAGTCTATTGGTAGAATAAGCCATCCCCATTAAATATCCATAAAAAGGAATTTCCCACTGCTGCTGCTATTGCATTATACTGTTTAATTGCAAAAAACTAGAAATTTAATGTTCTGTAATACACTTGTCCATTGTTCAGTTAATGAGGTGTAGTAGTCCTGCCAGTGATCCAGGAGAGTTAATTGCATACCATGGGTATGTTCCAGTATTTACTGCAAGATTTAGTATAACAGCATATTCCAAACTTAGAGGAGGAGGGAAGCTCATGATCAGTACTGATCTACTGGTTCATGCATTCATTTTAAACACTTAATTTATGCAACATGATATTTTAATTGGGGAAACAGGAGAAACTGGAGAAGGGACATCTTGGAGAAATCCAGCACAATTAATTTGACTCAGCCACTTCGGATCATTTCTTGCTCTGGAGCTGTTAAACAGATTGCTAGGATTTCTAGAATAGAAGAGGGCCAAACGGAGATGATTTGTTCCCATTACACAAAAGTGGAGAAACCAACATATTATAGGTGTGGATGAGATGAAGCCACAATACATTTTAAAAGCCTGTGATGTTTTCTCCTTTGTTCATTTGTCCACACCTTTAAATTTCAGAATGAAGATTTTTTCTTCACTATTTGGCATCTGGCATGCAAGGTCTTGTAAAGGTTTAGTGGGCAAAGGTCAAACCCAGCAATGTCTGTTGTTGTATAAAGCAGTTTCCTGTAGCATCAAAATACATAGTTCAGCCTGTAGCTGGCTGTTAGCTTTGAACCATAGAAGTTTAGAACTCTGTAACATGAGGGGGAACCATTTGAGAAAGCATGAGAAAAAGAGATTCACCACTTTTTCTTGTTCCCACCCACATGTCATGCATTAAGGACTGTGGATTTTTTTCCTGTTAATGTTACAGAAGATAATAGTGCCTATCCAAATATCTGATTGCAAAAAGCTAAGCAGGTTTGGACATGATTAATATCTGGATGGACAATCATCAGGAAATCCCTGGACTGTAGGCTAAAAAAGAAGCAAACAACAACAGGCACTCACAAACCTATACTGTTACCAGAAAAACCTTACCCAGATGTGTCCACAAAGTTATCAGAAGTCATCCTCAGTTTGTATGCATCTTCAAACCCTTCGAAATGCTTACCATAAACTGTTAGGAGATGGAACAAGACAATTCCTTTTTCTCCCTTGGCCTTCCATTTTCTTTTCTTTTTTCCACTTCAGCTGTCACCTCACAACCACTCTGTCCAAACACTTTGTCACATCTCTTTGGGCTTTTTATATTTTTCTTTTAATTTACAGACTCCTAAGAATGCCTCTCAGCAGGTCATCCTATTTATTTACATAGGAATTCATCCACTTAAATCTATTATTGGAATGCATGCTACTTAGGCAATAACTTATGATAGATTAGTGTGGGTAGCATCTCCCATTAGTTCACAGCAAATTTTGTTCATTTTTTCAAGTTTAGTGCTGAAGTGAAAGAAGTGTTTTTATACCCACTTGTAAAATGGATCAACTTCTTTCCTTCCTGTTGTAGGGAAGCAGAATTCTCAATAGACTTTTTTTTTAAGTACAGTGGTACCTCTACTTACGAATGCCCCTACTTACAAAATTTTCGAGATACGACCAGCTCCAGCCCCAAAAATTTACCTCTACTTACGAACTCGCCTCTACTTACGAACCGGATCCGCGGCCATTTTCCCTGCTGCCACGCGCTCGCGGCTTACTGTGGGCGAGATCGCAGTAGCAAGGAGACGTTCGGTGAGGCTTGTGGTGTGTTTTGTGGCGTTTGGAAGGTTTTTGTGGCATTTGGAAGGTTTTTGAGGTTTAAAAATAAAATGCATATGTTTCAGAACTGTTTAGCCGTATTTACATTGAACCTTATGGGGAAATTTGCCTCGTGGTGCGACCAAATTCGGAGGGCGGAACGGATTAACCGTATTTACATTGAACCTTATGGGAAACTTTACCTCGACTTGAGACCAACTCGAGTTGCAACCAGAGTCACGGAATGGATTAAGTTTGTAACTAGAGGTACCACTGTATCTGGTTACCTTGTAGTGTAATTAATCTTGGATTCTTTCCCAATCATTAAATTTACTGTCCTTGTATTGCCCTCCCACTCCTCTGAAAACAGTTGATAAATAACATTGGGCATATTGCCCTAGCCAGAGGGCTTAAGTCATCTCTCCATGTCAATAGAGCTGCAGCGTTGTTGAATTTTTAACAATTAACATGTGGTTCTTTGCCATTTATTTCTGTAATGAAAACTGGTAAGATGGAGCTGTTTTTTATAATTGTATAGTGGTAGATTGATGCCACTGATGTTCCACTATAAGCATCTAGTTATATGGATGTTCCATATGTCTGTGGCTTTGTTCATCTTATACATAGACAACTTTCATCTTATACATAGACAACTTTTTCAAAGCTTGGAATTATGTGTGTGATGTGATCTGAGAGCAGGGGATATTAATATCTGTCATGGTTACATCCCTCTTTGGTGGCTATGGAGCTGACTGGTATTCCTAAACGCCACAAGGAGGATGGATGGACCCAACTGATAGTCTGGTCAGTATTTAATGGAATTCCCCAAGGTTATGGTGGGCAGTTCTGTTCAGGCCTTAGCCAACCTTTGGAACACTGAGGTGGCTGCAGGCTTTGGTAGGGTTGCATCTGAGTCACCATCAGGACCATGGGGGTGAGCCTTCTCTATAGCTGCCCCTCTTGTCTGAAACAACATACCCCCTAAAGGATGGAATGGGTTCATGCTTGCTAGCATTTTGGAAAGTCGTTAAAACTTTGTTTTTCTGGAGGGCCTTTGGAGACACTGTCATGTCTGGTTTTTCCTGATGAGGTGAATTGAATGTATGTGTCTTAGGTGGTTGTTGTATTGTGACCTTGGGCCAGTCACTCTTTCTCAGCTCTAGGAGGAAGACAATGGGAAACCACTTCTGAAAATGTTGCCAAGAAAACTGCAGGGACTTGTCCAGGCAGTCACCAGGAGTCAAAAGCTGACTTGGAGGCACACACACGCACACAAATTTAAAAAATCAAAAACTGGAATGTACGCCTCTTGGAATTCTATTCAGCAGCATGCAAACCTCAGTAAATATAATAAATAAATAAGTTTGTCATTGCTGATGACACGTCCTTCATGACGGTGGCCAAACCAGTACTGCCAATCAGGTAGTATATAGTATAGCTGCCCAGAGTCACCCGTTGGGGGAGATGGGTGGCATACAAATGTAATAATAAATAAAATAAATAAATTCTTGAAAGACTGAAACTAGAGCTCAAAAGCGTGTCCAGCACTTTTACCTTAGTTGTGCCAGTATCTTTTGTGTTGCTGGTCATGGGCACTCGCTATTTAAAAAGCATTAAACAAATTCAAAACTAATACTGCATGAGAATAATTTTCTTTGAGATTTGCTTTTACCAGAAGAGAAGCTGCTTGAGATTTTTGCAGCTTCAGTGGTCTGAGATTTGAAAGAATAGATTACGATCTAGTCTTATAAAGAGCAGCCAAGGTAAACCATATTCTGATACACTCCATAGACATTTGTTGTATGAGCCTAGTTTTTTCCCTGGTATACTCATTTCCTATACATACAATAGTGCCTGGATACATATTTTCATGTACTCAGCTAAACTGCTCTTTTCCCCCTTAGGGCTAGCCTTTAGGTCCTCTCTGACAAATTTGGTTCCTCCTGGGCCACACGATATATAACAAACTGGAACTTTGGGGCTTTTCCTTAACCCAAATCACATGATGGGGCAAGAACATGTAGTAGAGGCGTTCAAGCAGCATCTCAAGGACACCAGCATTCAAACAGACTTGATGTCCCTTCCCAAAGATGTATTTTTATGTTCTCCTCTCACCCCCTACAGACCTGCTAGATACTTAAACCAAATCACTGTTCCTAAACTAAGATGGACCCTAAACGTAGCATGAGTGGTTTTAGAGGGAAGATACAAAGGGATTCCGTTCGAATCCAGACTCTGCCCATGTGGTGAATGAGCCACAGAAACTATCAAACATGCCTTATTGTACTGTTCATTTTATGCTGACACTTTCCATGAGCTTCTAATTCTGCACCTAATCATATATCCTGGTCACTCTGATCAGTTCTATTTAATCCTCTTATTATCAGATTCAAATTATTCTGTCTCTTTAAGCATGGCAAAATTCTGTCACATGATATGTACGATGCGCAGCAGCCTGAGTGACAAATCTGTTCACCTAACTAACTATTCAGTATTAATT
Organism: Python bivittatus; assembly: GCF_059951505.1. NCBI lineage: Eukaryota > Metazoa > Chordata > Lepidosauria > Squamata > Pythonidae > Python > Python bivittatus. Next base: position 885,178 of record NW_028277113.1, read on the forward strand.
TTACATATCCAGGTGTTTCATGGATTGGTTTCCTTGACCCCAATAAAAACTCTGTTCTGTTCTCTTGGTAAATGTACAGTGTTTATCTACACAGAACAATTATTTAAGATTTCACCTTTTAAAATGTTATAGCCCCCAAACAACTTATTCTTTTCATTTCCTGTTTATGAGAACTTGATCTGTAGAGATGGCGTTGCATTTTGGATTTAGAGAAATGATTTTAACATGTGATTCTGTTCCCACATGCACATGTCTGTATCATATACATACAGAAGATATTCTGAGGCCTCCCTTCATTATTTTTGTCAGCAAGAAATCAGGAATTCATAACAGCAGGAAGAGAAAGTTGTTTACTTTGTAGCTGCTGCCATATAAAGAAATAAATAACCTTCCTGTTTCTGTGCTTTTGACTGGAACTTTACTTCATAGACTGAGAGATGAACAATGCTCAGAAACAACGTAGCAAAGATATCTGGTTTCCCTTGCCAGCTGCTTACCAAATGATCCTGCTTCACATTGATCAGCAATTGGCACTAGCCTTGGTGCTTTGGCAGAGTGTAAGAGCAGAATGAAAAGGGGCTATCTTCAAAGGCACTGTTCTAAAAAAGTGAAGCATTCTTGGCTGCAAATCTAAGGAAATGTGAACAGGGTGCATGTGAATGTCTGGCTATTCTCACCTTGCAATGCATAGGCATCAGTGACATCAAACTAACATTAGGCTTGCATGAATTTGAACATACATTCAAGCTGCTTTGCTCTTTGGCTGGTTACTTTAAATAAGAAAAGAGCTAAGTACAAAACCTCATGCGTAACGCTGATAGTGGTGCATGATTAGTAGATAAATAAAAAGACAGGCAGTGGGATTATCAGATGGATTTTGGAGCATTACAACAACTTTTTTAGCAGGGGTGGTGGAATAAGTAAGCAAAGGGGGTGCTTTGTAGCTGGAATATGATACTGGATTCATACAATCTGCAAATCGTGCAACATTTGGGTTGTATCAAAAGTTTGCTTACAGAAAAACTACAAGAGAACGTGTTTTGCAAATAGTTATGCATTTGGTTTTCAGTTGCTGAACTGCTAGTGGAACAACACAAGAAACGAGTGGAATAACACAAGAAATAACACAAGGGCTTTTCAAACATAGTCAAATGAATTTGTGCTTCTCTGGATTGTGGATACAAACTCTTCTTTTTAAACTGTCTGTCCGTCCATCCACCCATCCAGACTGGAGATGATGGGAAATTGGATCCCCATATTAGAATATCAAATCATGAAGAGACTTTTGAAAAGCTATAAAATCTGGATCTCCAGTTTTCTGTTCTGAGTATTTCTCCCAGTTTCATACCTGTAAGCCCTCAGATGCTCTGTTATAGAGTGCCTCAGGAGTTGTCCTTTCCCCAATTCCTTTTAACATCTACATGAAACCACTACGAAAGGTATTCCATCAGTTCAGTTGTACATCTCCACCCCGGGCCCAGTGGGAGATGCAGTAGAAATCCCATCCCAGGGCATGGAAGCTGTCAGGGTCTGGGTGGGGAAAAGATGCTTAGATTCAACCCAGCAAGACACAGTGGCTGGTAATTCAGCATCCTTCTGACTCCAGGATTGTATCATCTTTGTCCTTGACAAGAATCTGCCAAGAATCCGTGTTGCCAAGAAAGAACAAGCTTGTGATCTGGGGTTATCCTGGACACATGGCTTGTGTTCAGGAACAAGCGGAAGCTGTAATCAGAACATTTGCTAAGATGCCACTTACGACCTTACTTGGAACACAGTGCCCTTGTCATCTCGACTGGATTACCATAACTCACTTTACATGGGGCCTTGAAGGCCACTTCAGCTGGTCCAGCTGAAAGAAATTTCAACTGGTCTGGAGTGCAGTGGTCCACATGCTCACTGGCCACTGTTTCTATTGTCATGTTTCCTTGCTGCTTCATGAGCTGCAGTGGCTGCCAGTGTGTTTTCAAGAGCTGGTTGCTACCTTCAAAGCCCTATAGTGCTCAGGGCCTGGGTATCTAAGAGAGTGCCTTTCTTGAATGGTCTCTGCTCATTGAACCCAGGTGGCCAGAGAGCACTGTACTGTATTAAGGGTCCTCCACCTATTCCACTGTACTGTACTAAGGGTCCTCCAGGAGGTGTGGCAGGAGGGGGCCTAATGTCAGGCATTCTTGGGAGCAGCTTGCCCTCTGAGTTTCCAGAAGCTAGTAAAAACCTGGATTTTCTGGAAGGCCTTTGGAAAATGACTGTAGAGCCACAGATGCCTAAATGTGTATATATATTTATGTTTGTGCATATTTTTAATCCAGAGTTCTCACTCAAGGCACAAATGACCAGGCTGAAATCATCCTTCTTTGGACACAGTATGAGAAGGCCCAGCTCTCTGGAAAAGGCTCTAATACTGGGAAAGGTGGAAGGAAAGAGAAGAGGACAGCCAGCAGCAAGGTGAATAGACTCAGTTATATTAGTGACGAGTGCACCATTGGAAGAGCTGAAGGATGAGGTTAGGGACAGATCATCTGGAGAAAATGTATCTATCTGGTCACTAAGAGTCAACAACTACTTCATGGCACATAATCAAAATCTGTATATTTTATTATTTGATGTTAGTCATTATAAAATATTTAATTTCATTACTGAAGTTTTAAAATGTAATTTTATTTTATTGCTGCTTTGCTATCAGTAAACCATCTAGAGTCTGCAAGATTGAGGCAGCATATAAATTAGAGATAAATAAAAACAAGTAAATAAGTGCTTGAAGCCATATCAGAAAATTCCCATTGTATTGTTCTTCCAGGTCATAAGAAAAGCTGATCAACTACAGTTTGCTGTAGTTCAAAATTTATTCCAGCAAGTGACTAATGAGCATAGCAGATTGTTCTACTTCTAAAGCATTTTTATTTTGGAAAGAATACTATTAAGCAATTTGTCCTTTTTCCCTGGAAGTATCGGAACAACACTGATGTTCTGACAACTTATTATGTAGCAGAACAATTTGATTTGACCACTGCCTGCAGTCAAAGCCAAATGAAGTAACTCTGTAGTGTTTACTCACTTAATAGCTTTGTGCTGATGGACTTCCAAGATTTCAGAAATGATACAGAACCCATATGATTCTGTAATGGTCCTTTACAGAATGATACAGAATCCATATGATTCTGTAATGGTCCTTTACAGAATGATACAGAATCCATATGATTCTGTAATGGTCTGTTCAAGTGGTGTCAGTTCTAGAATGACCTAGAACTGATTCTCTGCTTGTAAAAAGGCTCTTTTGCATGGTGGGCAAGATCATGACATAAAAAGCAGTTCTGAAGTTGAACTGAGAACCTCATCAAAGGTAGACTGAGAGCAATCCTCTCAAAGGAATAATGATAAAAATATTTTAATTATGAAAATAAGAATAGAATAGGAGCAGACCATACGCAGACGTGACAGTCAAGGCAAAGAGTTGTAGAAGAAAATGGACATTCTAGAAACTACTGGAGAAAAATAATATGTGCAGACATTTCTGTGTTAATGGGGGTGGCTTCTGAGCCAAGCTGGGAGCATTAAGTGCCTTACTGTACAAAATAACAAAGACAGAGCAAACATAATGGAAAAACAGTGGTGTGAAGACAGCCAAGAAAATATCATCTGTGAACACAAACTTTATAAAAAGGCTAGGGGAGAACATATTGTGGTTTGGTGTCATTCTATACATCAAAGAGCATAATTTCAGTTCCCTTCCTAATACATCTAAGCATATGGGTGGGTGTATTTTACAGTAGCTGAGTTTACAGTTCACTGAGCTATCCGCTGTGACAACACTGTTACTGCCACTTTAGATCCTCATTAATATATGTGTGTGTGCCATCTTCAGTCTCTCATTGTTCAGGGGAAGCAATGGTGGACTGAGGATGGTTCTGTGGAGAGCCGAGCCAATGACTGCAGCCCAAAGAGGAGTCAGTGAATGGAATGTCTCTCTGGATCAAGGAGAGGACAAGGATCATCCACAAGTTTGCTCCATACAGAGGTTCCCTGCAAAGAGATTGTAAAATAGTGGTCTCTGGCGGGTTTTAGAGCTCTGGGAGCCAGGGGAAAATCATCTTGCCTACGCCATGGTTTGGGCCTTCAAACGAACACTGGATTTGCCCACTTCCTCTCTTAATCACCTTAGGAAATTACTTATTATTGACTTTTTGGATGTTAAGAACCTTCAGAAGGGCAAGTTTCATTATGCCAGGAGAGTTTCCTTCTATCCTTGATGAAAGAAGTTTTATCAAGTTTAAGGATTCAAAAGAAAAAAAAATATTTTTGAAAATCAGCAAAAGAAAGACTAGAATGTTGATTTTGGAAAGTTGAGGTGCCAGATGGACTTGAAGGAATATTTCCTGTGAGTGGTTTAAAATTTTATAAAATATATATATGAAGGTTTTGAAATTAACTGTAAGGAATCCTCCCATAGGAAAATTTTGTTGATTAGAAAATAAACATATGATAAGAGGGGACTTTGAAGGTTGACTTGAGGGAACCAGAGAGAACTAAAGATTACAACTGAAGGAGAAGAGACCTATTAATACAATGGAACAATATTATTTGAATATGGAAGAAATCAAGAATATTTGGGAACAATGTACCCAGAAATTACTCTTAAGATTGTCTGCCACTATAAAAATGGATTTAACAGAAGCTACAGAAGAGGAACAGATTTTACTGGACAAAACAGAGGCTAAGACTGATCTGAATGTGGATCTGAAAATGCCAGACTACAAGAGTGATATGGAAAAAAATGCCACGTTGGATTTACAAATAAAACTGGCTGATGTCTTAATAAAGGAGACATACAAATAATAAATCAGAAGAGTGACTTGGATAGCTTTCTTATCTTGGATTTACAAAAGGGATGTGTTAAACTAGTTGAAAGAGTTTTTGAGAGGAGACAAAGAGAAAATGATAAATCAACTTGTGGGACATTATTTGAAGGGATTAATGATCATGCTTTTTAAAAGTAAATGGAAGGAATATAAAGTGGATTTATTTGATCAGACTTAAAAGATATGTATTGTGGTTTCTGGTAGCTCTTAATGGAACCTTTTTTTTTTTTTAACCAGGACTGAATGATGAGGCTTTAAAGTTTTGTTTATAGATAAAAGATAAGATATGGGGAGAGATTTCTTTTGCTTTATTTTTTAGAGAAAGTGATAAACTGGAATATAAAATGGATTTATTTCACTAAGGTTAAAATATATGTGTTATTTCTGGTAGCTCTTAATGGACTTTTGCTGATTAGGACTGAATTATGAGTTTTTACAGTTTGTTTATTGATAAGGGATGAGATATGGGAAGAAGATTTTTTTTTTTAATTGAACTATTAGAGAAGGTGTTAAGTTACTGAAGTTGTTTATACTTGTCTGGAGGGAGGGGAAAGTCACTCCTTTATATGTCTTTTTTTTTCCTTTTTTTCCCTTTTTCTCTGCACCTTTTATTTTTTATTTTTTACTTTCTATATTCTTAGTTTGTATTAGTTTTTTATCTTTGCATTTGTAAACTTTAATAAAATTATTAAAAATGTGTGTGTGTGTGCATGCACATCTGTGTGAAAAAGAGAAAAATCCTTATTTAATTATTGTGCTAATGTGCATCACTTAGTATTCCTTTACAGTGAACTGCATTTGCAATTTTGATGCTCATTCACACAGTTTGGACTGGAGATGTCATTCTGGAGTCCTTTTCAATCTCATTTGATTATATTTCCCTAAACGCATTAGCATCATCAACCAACTTGGCCATCTTTCTGCTCATACCTAAATCTAGATTATAAAAGTACTGTAATGGTCCAAACATTGATTTGGGGGTAATACTGCGTTAAACATTTTTCCCAATTTGAAAATTGTCCACATATTAATACTCTGTGTTTCCCCTTCTTTAGGTGGTTACCTGTCATTAAAAGCACTGATCTTATTCCACAGCTGTTAGTTTTTTCAAAAGCTTTTGGAGAGGGATTTTTTCAAAGGCTCTTTGAAAATCTAAGTATGTAATATCTCCTTTTTCATTCTAAATTACATGCTAACCCTAACCTTAATATACATTTTTGTTAATGTGAATTTATCAAAAACCCTGGCTTTTGTAACACAAACTTCCCTCACCCTTCGGGGGCAATTGTATCTATGACATCAACTCAGTTTTAAAAAATCTCAAAATCTGAGGTTAGTTCACAGACGTGGGGCTCTGAAGAAGCTCTAATTATGTTTAAAATGTATATGGCTAAAGAATATATATGTTTCTCTTTAACTTGGTGTGGCTTTTCTTCTTTGGCTTTGGTTGCCCTTCCTAGGCTTAATCTCTTCTTCTGAGTCAGCCCTTCCACATGCCTTTCCCCCTGTTGTTCTGCATCTCTTTCCTTCTCTTCTGGATGCCTCCTCCCCTTGTTAAGTTTCTTTCTATCCATAGGAGCATCTCTTCTGTCTGAACTGTAGGGCTTACTCCCAATCAAGACTTTGTTGACATATATTTCTCCAATGTAAGCCACATCCTTCTCATATGACTTCTCTTACTCACAGCTTTAAGAAATAAATGACTTTTTAATGTGATTTTTAATTGGAATACAGATACTAGCGGACTTTTCTCACATGTTCATTTCTGTAGAATACTGTACCATTTTTTTTTTTTAAACATCCCTAGATAGAACCCCGCATCTAGTTTTCTGCAGGCATGGATTTTTCTGTGCGTAGAACAATCACTCACAAACTGAAGTAGCATAGTACATCTGTTTGTGAGAACAAAAATATGAATATTAGAAGATTTAAGAATACAGGAAGCCACATTTAGAAGCGCCTGGAGTCGAAGCTGACTGAAGTTATAATATCTTTCTCACCTAAATTCAGAGAATCCATCAAACTCATATTTTCCTCAAACAACTTTTTCAACTCAGTATTTTTAAAAAAGGCAGAAAGAGCGAGTATTATGAAGGTTTTCATAATTATCTCAGTTGTTAAAATGGACCCTTTTATTTCAACATGGTCTAAGCTAAGGCTAAGATTATTTCATCTGGTAAGGCAGGAGAAAGGAAGGAATTAAAAAAAGAAAAACCTCCAAAAATGCTGGATATATTTTACAACCATAAATGGTAAAAGCACTCCTGCTCTTCTGCCAGAAAGCAGACCGATAGCGTAAGGTTTTGATTTACAGAAACAGCTTTCCACAGACCCTTGTAGAGAATGTTGTGCCAGTTATAAGAATGTAATTAATTATTTTAATGATATTGGAATAGATTTTTTTTTTAAAGTAGACTCATATTTTTGCCAATGTTGGGAACAAATCAGAGAAACAAGGATGACAACCAAGTTAGGAGATTCCCAAGTGGGAATGAATTAAAATATTTTTTTTTCTTCCCCAAAAATAAAATGTAGGGTTCAGGATGAGGTGGGTCACTACACAGAGTTTCTAATGCATATACCCATCTGTTCATGAAATAATCTCTCTAGCTATAGACATCAGCTGTTGAAATGCCTTACCTCTGTTTACTACCATGCTCAAGCCATCTGACTGGATCCTTGTGGTTCCTTCATTTCAAACCTAGAGTGGACTTGGGTTACCATTTTTAACCTCTAACTGTAATGTTTGGAATATCATAGAGTTAATTTTGTTTTGAGTCATCAAAGAGGAAACCAACAGTAAAAGGTTAACTATCTCTTCTAGCTAGAAAGCAGGGTTTAAGACCTGGCCTGTGGAGGAAAATGCTGTCCGATTTCTGCAACTAAGAGGGCCATATGGCCAAGGTGGGAGAGTGGCCTAGGAGATAGGAGAAGGAGCATGGATTCCAATCAGGCCTCCTGAGGGGAACAAGTAAGCATCAGTGCCATCCTGGAACTCACAACACAGCAGGTTTGAAGCCACTGTAAAACTTTTCCCCCTCAAATCAATGAACTAGGTTCCAGGTGACACCAATTGTGGAGGAAGCGTGCTGGGAAAGAGACCTTGATCGGCCAGTGGGAAGGCTGAGGCTGATTTGATAGTGGTCATTACCGATGTATTTAGGCAGGGAGGTAGCAAGGCTGACCCTACAATCTCTCCCCTGTTCTCGGGGGGGGGGGGACAAAGTGCCAGGCAGTACAAATATGGTGATTCTCAAGCTGCCATCTCCAGGGTAGAGGCTGGAGGAGCAGCCCAGTGGTACCTAAGCTCTCAAGGTCACACAGGAGCAAACTTTCTTGATCTCCCTTTACTTCTCCAATAAGATGATGGTGGGAGAGTTGGAGGATGCTAGATGTAGAGATATATAAAGTGGGATGACAATCATGAGAAAGATAAGGGAGACACAAGCTGGTCTAGTGATGCCCATCTCAGAGCTAGAGAAAAAAGGATAAACTTTATTTGGGCCCTGGTTACCCATGCAAGGCATAAAAGCCCTAGTGATGTTTTTTTCTGGAACAGAATTATATGTAACTTTTTTTTTTTTTAGATTTTTATCCCACTTTTTTTTCATATACAACTCAAGGCGGCAAACATACCAATACTCCTTTCTCCTCCTGTTTTCCCCACAACAACAACCCTGTGAGGTGAGTTGGGCTGAGAGAGAGAGACTGGCCCAAAGTCACTCAGCTGGTTTTTCATGCCTAAGGTGGGACTAGAACTCACAGTCTCTTGGTTTCTAGGCCAACACTTTAACCACTACACCACACTGGCTCTCTTTTGTTCATAAGGAATCAGCTACCTTCATTTCTAGAAGCCCATCTAATGTAGCATATTAATTTCCATCAGCTGCCTATTTGCAGACAGAGAGAGGGTACAAATGAATGAGGTGAAGGCTAGTACATGGCAATTACAGGGTATGATGTATTGCCTGTGCTGAAGGCTGCTATAGTGGTTCTCTTTCCCGTTCCATGTTAGGATCACAAGCAGATCTTGCTTGAGTAGAGATTTCTGACCCTGGTTTCTTTGGCTGTTTGGTAGTACCAGAATTGCTGTGACCAAAGAGGTCGCATATTTTTCTGGAAGAGAAAGACAAAATATGCTTACAGGTGGTCCTCGTTTAACAACCACTTGTTCGGCGACTGTTCAAATTTATGATGGCACTGAATGAGTGGTAATTACAATCAGTCCTCAGAGTTCTGGCTGTTGCAGCATCCCCATGGTCACATGATTGCAATTTCCAACACTCCCTGCCAGCTTCCCACAAGCAAAGTCAGTGGGGAAGCTGGCAGGAAGTCAGAAGTCACAGTTACGTGAGGTCCTCACTTAACAACCTGTGTGGTCCTTGCTTAATGATGGCAAGTGGGATTGCCAAAACTGCCATTGCTAAGCAGCACGGTCATGTAACATCATGCTTTATGACTGCGTCACTTAGCGACAGCAATTCTGGTCCTAATTGCCATCGTAAACTGAGGACTACCTGTATTGTAGCTGCTATACCTTTGCTTGCTAGTGTAAGAAATTAGGTTGGTTTCCCCTTGCCATCACATGCTTTTTGAAAAGCAGACGGTGCAACTTCTTAGTAGCCCTTGGTCCCCTGTGGATGAGTGTTACACTGAAATTTGAACCTGGGACTTCCTAATGTGATAAAGGCTGAGCTGCTGGATTTCTGTGGATCAGATAACTTGTAAAAGACAGGGACATCTTGCTTATTTTTTCACTAAGCAGTCTTAACCATACAACTTCCCTCCCCTTCAAAAGTTCATTATCCTTCTTCTTCCTTTGTCTGCTCACTACTTATGTTCAATCTGCTTCAAGGATTTTCTGACCAAAAGAACAATCTAGAAATGCTTCTCTCTCAATTAATATTTTTAATTAAAACGTATTAGCATTGTAAAAATAACATTCTGTACTTGTGTCACACTAATGTTTAAAGTAAAACAAATCACAGTCATTTTATTCCAGTTAAATAAATATATCAGAGAGCTGTGATTGATTTTGTCATATCCTTCATCTTCATGAAACTGACATTATTTTGGGTATTTTGGATGCAAATGATTGGAGAAACTGTTTATCTGTGGAAATTGGTGTTGGGTGGAGAATAGCAGAAGGTAGTATAATTTAAGAAGCAGAACCTGAGTTCAAAATGTTGGAAACTTTAGATTACACGTGGCTCTCTTTAAAATATATATATATATATATATTTTACTCTCTTTTCTCCATGTTGCAATAACATTTCTCCTTCCTAGCTAGCCTCTGAAGCTAGGCCCCATTTGTTTTGTAGTGTAGCTAAATACGGTTCCTTAGTGCTCTTTGGAAGAAACGGGGAGAGGATAGCCTCAGCGTGTGTGGCCACAACTATTTCTGCATTATTTACTCTAACAACAAGCTAGACAGATAAATCAGGTTTTCTTCAACTTTGGCTGTGTTGAGCTGACAACTGGATAACTGGGTAAACATGATGTGGGGATTTTTTTCTGCTTGTGTCCCATGTCAGTTGTGCTAGAAAAGCATGTCGAAGTTTACTAAAATGCTGATGGATGAGTGCTGGGTTACTGAGGAGCACTGGGACAATAGTGGATGAGATGGCTATTTAAAGCCTGATCTGGGATGACTTCATAGCCACACTAGGATCCTTTCTTGTTTCAGTGATGCCACTTGTGAATGGCTAAATATTAAGTTTGGAGATAGATCTTGCCATTTTGCAATCTCAGCATTGATTTGTTGACTTGCCTTTAAAAACACTTTGAAACAAATCATTTTGTAGCTCTCATGCTTATTTATTTACCACATGTATATCCCTACTTTACTTCATGGTGACTTATGTGGTTTCAAGATAAAACAGATGCAAGACTGGGAAGTATTGCCTCTTAATGAAGGCAGAGCTTGCTGTAAGAATAATATTCAATGGGAGTGACCTTTTAAAATCACTAATATTCACACTGTTGTGGAGACAACCTTGCAGTAAGAGAAGAATGTTCTGGAATTACTAGTAGTCAAGCCATTGTGCATATACATTGGAATTTTATTTCCATGCTAATTTGACATGTAAGAGAGACAAGTCCTTTAGCCAAGGACTTGGAGTTCCCTGCTTGTTCTCTAAAGTTAAGCTTTGAGGAAGAGAGTATAACTGAGGAGAGATGGGCTTCTCTTTTCTGTTCAGCTCTCTGCTTTTCCTTCTCCTGTACAGATTGTAAAAACAAGGCTGAGCACTTGTATTCCACTGTTTTTGTCCTCTCACTTCCCATCTTTGGACCTAAGTATAAGGGAAAATGGGAATACTAGCCAAGAAGAACGCTAAGAGAGAATACTAGCCGAGAAGTATTCATTAGCCATATACCTGTTCACCTTAGCCATGTTACCAGCAGGATTAATTTTTACCTGCCTTTTCCTCCACTATGTTGCAGGCTAATTTTAGTAGTGCAGTGTTTTTTCTGATCTCAGAACTTTCCCAAAGAAATTTTTTATAGGCAGGTGGGCTCCAGATACACAGTATAACCTTTTATTCATATCTCAAAAAGGCAATACTGTATGTCCTTGCATAAATGTAATTTTGTCTCATTTGGGGCTACTTCCTTTTGGTGTCAGATTTGGAACCTCCTTTTAACACTGGGTATATTATGATTTTGCCACAGTGTAAAAGCAGAATATAGCACTAGCTATAGTATTAATCTATGAGGTGAGATTATCCATTTGTTGTCTTGAAACAAAAGCCAAGCTTCATGCCATATGATTAAAAGGAGTGCTTTAAAGTTAGTGAACCATCATTATTGAGATTTCAGAGTTGGGTCTTCAGCACCCTTGCCTCTGCCAGTACGAACAGTGTATAATAAATGCATTTGTTCATTTTACATGAATCTATGTGTTGTCTTTTGGGGGCAGTCATACACCCAAACTCTGGGATATGGAAAAGATTACCTGATTTAAGAAATATTCATTTTAATGCAAATTGAAAATGCATGGCTATGTTCTTGCCTCAGTTCTCTACCCTGATTCTAGGCACAGCATTCCATCGGAAATGCATTGCAGGTCCAATAAAATTGTTCTTAAGAGTTTAGATTGTGCTGTAGTCCATATAGATACATAGTCAGGCATTGCTGAGTAGCTGAGCCACTACTTTTGCATTTAATGTTCTAAATTATGGGCTATTTTGTGTGCCAATTATACAGTGAAATTTAAGGATAGCAGTTATGCTTTTTTGAGCATTCTCAGCTACACGTTTAGAGTGGGTCTTTCATGAACTGGGTGCATGTAAAAGAACCTTCAGATATATTTTTAAAAATTTGACCTATTCTATTTGGTTCATATACACCCCCCCCCCACACACACACAATACTATTTTAGTTGTAATTATCTTGGTCTTTTGATTATTGATGCTCAAGCCTTCTGCTGAAGACCATGAGTACTGTCCTCAGTCCTGTTAGGATAACAAATGGGACCACTGCATCATTTACATATAAGATCATAGAAAAAATGATGTTAATTGATCTACTGGAAGAACACCCAGGACAGGTCAAACTGTAAACCATCAAGTTAATATAGAGGCTGCATCCTTATTTCACCCCTTTTTTATTGGTGCTGATTCAACCATAACCACAAAGCTTCTAAAGAAGATGTAAAAGACACCAGTCAGTACAGGATGACTTGAGTTTACTCCAGATTTTATCCCTATGGATAAGATGAAAATTTGCTTAAGGCCAATAAAGGCAACAAATAGCAAAGCCTGAAGCATAACTGTAGGAGAAATCTCTTAAACATTTCCCCAAGAGTTTATTTAAACTGGAGACAGCATACCATACCATTGAAGCACAGATTGTTTATTACCATATCAGAGACAGCAGAAGCAAACTTCAATTTTCAACGAGATGGGCGGTGACAAACATACATACGTATATGTGTTAATGTACACATTTGATTGACTACAGCAAGGTAGTTGATTGAATATGATTGGTTATGGCAGCATCTTATATGTTAATGAGGTCAGATGTGGGGTGGATTCTATAAAATCAAACAGCTACAAAAACAATGATGCATTGAGAGAACAAAGAGAGTACAGTAGTCTATGAATTTGGTTCCTTCTAGTGAGTTACTTTTAAGGGTTTATCTTATATTGGCTTTGCTTCCAAGAGCCTATGCTTGCCTCCTAGTATCTTCTCCCAGCTTTATCAACACTCCTGGGCATTCTAAATGTTTCTTGTTTCTCAAATCCCTGGAAATGTCATTAGGGAGGGGGATGTTTTGCTTTGTCCTAACCAATGCCTTATTTTCTCTTGCATGGCCTTATGACTTAGATATACAAACTGGATCTCTGGCAGCAATTCTCTCCTGCTGTGCCTTGATAAGCTGGCGACTGGCTTGCCCAAGCAAAGCCCAGGTTTGACAGTAGGTTTCTGCTGTTTATCCCTCCTTCCACCCACCTGGTCAATAGCAATTGAATTTTGTGGGGGAAAGAATGGGGAAAAAGAAAAAGGCAAACAAAATTTGGGATCCTGGGGGCTGAACCTTTTCAGCTCTGGAACTACACATTTACTAGCTGATGTTTACTTTTTTGGGTTGGTTTGGATGCTTACTTGACTGTTTACCTTCGCTTTGAAATAACAGAAGAATTCTTGCCTTCAAAACAACTCTGGGAAGTTTCCTCTGAGCTGTTCTTCTGGAATGACATACTTCGTTATTTTGTGTTGGTTTGTACTCTTTTATTGTAAATGATAGACTTCTGTACTTATCTGAGCTCAATCTTTCATCCACTGATAGCTTCTATATGGATGAAAGATTATTCATTCTATATACTGGATCCTGTATACTGAATCCTATAGCAAACTTCCTCATCATTCACCTGCATCCATAGGCATGCTACTTCTTCTTGAATATACTATTTATGTCCAAACCTTGTCCAAACCTTCAGGCTAAACTGTTTCGGATTTGTTTTATCTAAGGAAACTAGTAGATTATAGGACCAAATACAGAATTTTATAAACAGGCAATTATGCTAATTTTGTATATTGATAACCTTGTAAGTAAGAGCATTTTACTTTGTTTCAATACAACACTATATTGTATTCTTTTTTTTCTTAATCATTGCTTTGTTTTTCTTTTTTCTGACATCCTTTTTAACTTCAAGCTTCAGAATTGTTTCTGATTCTGGTTTTTTCCATTACTACCATCAGGTCACTGAAAAATTGAAGTTGTAATTGAACTTATTTTGACAGTTCTATCCAAAAGGATTGCATTCTACATTGAAGAGTGACAACTATATCTCAAGTCCTTTGTTTAAGGTCTTTTATTCATTCCTTAGTCCTTCTCACTATGGCTAATTCAGTCCTTTCCCATTTCAACTACAGTATTCCTTTTTCAGCAAGCTTGGACTACACAGTAAGGTAGACATTGGATATTGGATTCAGAATAAAAATGTAATTTTTACTAAATATCCAAAAATGTATGCATCCCAGTGTGGCTGGGATTTTTTAAAAAGTTTCTTGAAATCATTTATTTTTATAACTGCAGAATACACTGGGAGGAAAAATATCCCTTTGAAAATGTATAATCTAAATTGTGACTCTATGGGAGACAACAGAGAGAAGGGGGGTTCAGGAAATTCCAGAGTAACAGGAGAATAATATCAGTAAACGCAGCTATCTATAGCTGAGTTTGTTTGGATTTGGATTTGAATAGTTTGACGTTTTTATCTTTTACTCCTCGCTTTGAAGGAGTCTAGACCAAAGCACAAGCTTCCCAATTGATATAGCAGCTAGCCCTGTGTGGCGAGCCTGCACAGACAACTTCAGAGCCAAGCCTAGTGCCTCAGCCTTGATAGGGGGTTTGGCAAACCACACCTGGTCAGTAAGAGTGACAAGCATGCCAATAGCTGCTTTGTTGGTAGACCAAGTTAAAAGAACAGCTTAACCATATAAAGAACTGCTTAAACATTAGTTCTGCAGTGACATCTCTGCATATAATGCTTGATTAAGGAAGACGTTTTCTAGCTGAGGGTTCTGCACCTCTTCACTATTTCACCCTTTTCCATTCAAAAGTAGGATCTCATAGACTTTTGAACCAAGAAGATCTTTCTGTTTGTCACTGTTAGACTTTGAGTCTCCAGTGTGTCTTGATCTGGCAAGAGATATCAGGCAGGGATATAGTTACTCACTGCATTTGTGTTGCTATACACAACACATTCTTTTTATGCTACCACTCTGCTCTGCTGAAAGAGAGTGTGCTGTTGCTGTTAGAGTTCTTAAAGGAGAGGTTTTAGAAGCTCAGAATAGGATTTCTAGTGATAGCATAGCTTCTTCTTTAAGAGCATAGGCATGCATCACTAACCCATTCTCTAGATTAGGTCAGGTGTCCTGTTGCTAGCAGAACCCTTTCACCCTTACTGAGTGAGGCAGTTTTCTCATGGAGGATTCTTTTTTTCTTTAACTCTGTTAAGACTCAATCACTCTCAAAGTGCACCAAATCTCAAACGCTACATTCATTAGTTGACTTTTGCAAGTTCCTTCCATAATGTCTAGTGCGCCCTTTTCTCTATGGTAGTTCGGTGTTTGTTGTATTATTACCAATTGTAAACATTCTGTGCTTGGTGAGTCTCCTTGAATTATGCTGAGCTCACTTCCTTATGTGTGTAGATTGCCCTAAATTCTATTTACCTGAGAAGACCACAAATGACTGAATTATTGGGGGCGGGGGAGAGGAGAGCTGCCTTACATTCTCTGATAAGAACAGGAAAAGGTTTAAAATGAAGGGATTATTAGCAGGTGCAAATGACTGCAGACCTCCAAAGGAAAATGCCTTTGAAAATAAGCCTAAGGATGGGCTGTTGCTGGGAAGGCTTGCTTGCCCAGGGAATTTTAATCCTTTCTGTAACACATAAGCAGTGTTTCTGTCTCTGTCCAGTTGCCTCTTCAACTTTCCTTTATAAATGATGCAAAATTGCAGTAGAAATTTGGTCCACTGCCTGTGAGGTCCCTTGCGTTGCAGTGCAGTAACATAAGGCTTCACTGTATTGAATTCAGTTTTGAAATACAACCCATCCTTGCAGTGGCAAATCTCATGGACTTCTCTGGATGATGAATGGGAAATGGTCAGTCAAGCTTGGTTGTACTCTTTAAACAAAATGCTTGTGATAGGTATCATGATTCTAATATAATGTCTAATGAAAAACATAGGCAGTATATTCAGTCACTACCACTATAATCTTATTCTCAAGGGGTGGGGACAACGATGCATGATTATTTCCCCAGGCAGTGATGTGTGCTATGTTACACAACTGCCTCCGGTACATCTGCATAAACAATGTGTGGAAGGAAGTTGAGAGTTTGCATTTGAAAGTGACACAAGCACGGCACATCCTGGATCTAATGTTTAATGCATGATGAAAAACTCTTTTCCCAAAAACTCTATATTTCACATTTATAATGTTTAAATAGAACATATACAGTCCCTACGTAATTAAAGTGACGAGATCTTTGAAACAGCATACTACCTCAGCAGCATACTGTCAGCTTGCCGTTTCCCTAACATTAATCAAAATAAGGTAAATTGGGAGAGAGAGAGAATTTGTATGTATAAACTGGCCTCTTCGAGCAGAGTTGCTCCTGTGTGTCGTACATGCTAGATTTAGAATCATCAAGTATTGGAAAATTATTGTGGGTAATTTCCAGATTAGTTTCCACCTAGCACGCTCCCAGTCAATCCCTATATCCACACAAGCCACTCAATACAGCTAGCAAAAAATGCAGGTTGATGTTTTTATTTCAGGGTGCTCATAGAGTCACATTTGTAACAAGAGGCCCAAGCAGAGTTAGTGGCTGACAGTATCTATTACTAGCCTTAGCTGGTATGGTAATTACAACCAGTTACAGTCTTTTTTTTTTTTTTTTGGTGCCTTTGAATCAGTCTTGACTCCTGATAACTGCCTGGACACGTCCCTGTAGTTTTCTTGGCAAGATTTCAGGTTGGCTTATCCGCAAGTATATACGGGTACTTTAAAAAAATATTATCGTATTTTTGCTCAGATAAGCTCATCCACGGATAAGCCAAACCTGTTTTGGGGGTGTATTTTGGAACCTAAAATTCTCAGATTATCTGCGAGTATATACAGTTATTTATTTATATGTATATTTTTCTGTCTCTTCAAATACATTATCAGTCTGTAGTACAAAAGAACTTTTTCAATACTGAAAGATGAGTAATATGGTAAATGAAGCTAAAAACTTAAATGCCTATCTTATTCCAGATATTTTTGTTAGTATCAAGGGTGCATTAGCAGCCTGAAAGGAGAGAAGAAGGACGTCTTCCAGCTTCTCTGCCTCATGCAATTACTACTTAGCCCTGGTGAATAATGTTTAAAAGCCTTATTTCTTTCTTGAAATTGGAGCATGAGAGCTATGCTCCCATGAAAGAATAACATATATCTCTGAAGAGACAACCTTGAATTTGGGACCATCTTCATCTCAAAGGAGGAATAGACAAACAACAAACCAAAAAAGAAAGTATAAATACACAAACAATCTGTGCAGTGTCCAGCTGCCCCACTTTCTCAACAGAGTGGCCAATCCCTGTTGAAACAAATCCTGGATATTTTTTCCCCAGTAAATGGGTGTTTCTGTAATACACTTATATGTATGTGTGCATACATGCATGTATACACACACACACACACCACACACACACACTTGGACCAGGAGCCACACTCTTAAAAAGTCAAAGACCAGGAGAAAAACTTATATTAATAGCATGAATAACTATTGGTTGAAAGTAATTGCCTGTAAAATAAGAAGCCCATTCATAAAGGAAATTGATTGTCCATTTATATTTCTCCGTCTCTCTTTTGTACTCAGAGACAGGTGTATAAGTATATAAATACACGCCAACACCATGTGCCCCTTTCTCCTTCCAGCAGAAAGAACATGAAAGAAGAAAAAACAGATGGAGGTGGGTTGAGGGGACGGGAGGAGAAGCTGGACTGGGGACAGAAAGAAAAAGAAAGGAGAGGAACAAAACTGAAAGTAAATGAGGAGAGGGAAGGGAAGGAAAAGGAAAGAAAAGGAGAGGAGAGGAACAAAACTGGAAGGGAATGAGGTGAGAGAGAGAGATTACTGGCCAAGAAAGGATGGAAAAAAGAGATCGCCATCTACAAGCGGAAAATCAGCAAACCATGGATTTGCTAACTGAGGGCAGAGCCCAATTGTCTTTGGCAGTCCAAATATTACTAAGCGTTGCTGCAGAGATACTGCTGGCCATTTGGCTGAGATGTCTCAGCTCTGATGCTAGCAAGCTTTCTTATAATGCGAACAAGTCCAATAATTGTCTTCTTTGCAAATGCTATCAAATGTCTGGGCTAATTGCAATAAAGATGATTAAATGTCAGCTGCTTATGTATCAAACCTTTTGGACCGTGTGCAAAGGTTGAGGATTAGAGGCATGGTTTTGCAGTGGTCTTGCTTTTTCCTGAGCCAACAGTTCCAGTCAGTGTTACTGGGGAAGAGATGTCCAGCCCTTGGGCACTCCAGCATGGGGTATCCCAGGCCTCTCCCCTTCTTATTTAACATCTTCATGAAATTGCTGGCAGAATTTTGATGATTTTTATGGAAGACAGCAGCAGATTTTTTAAAAAAGATTTTAATGATTTTAATATTGACAGATTTTATTGTTTTTAATGCAACTGTTGTAAACTACCTAGAGTGGGGGTTTTTAAATTTGGCAACTTTATGATGTGTGGATTCAGCTCTGCAGACTGGGGAATTCTGATAGTTGAAGAGTTTGAAAAACACTGACCTAGAGTCACTCAGATAGGCAGCCTACCACTAATTATAACTAATTAATTAACTAACTAATTAAATATACTGAGTGTTTTAAAAAGAGTAAACAAAACATACCTTGGACTCTTATAATTTGTGGGATGGCATTTGTGTAGATCCAGGATGGAACGTAGTGTGAGAAAATTCCCCAGTTGACAGAATCCCTGAAAAATTGCTCAGGCTTCATATGTTTCTCTTTATTTCCTTTTTGCTTTCCATATTGGACTGAAAGTGTTAATTGAGGCATCTGTGATAAAAACAGGATAAAAGTGTGATTTACTTCATAATGACTCAGATCTTAAATCAACTCTGTGCCTTGCCTGATTTTAGACAATATTTTTGAATATTTTTTCCCAAAGGATTTGTCTGTGCATTTGAGAGGGCAGTTATACATGCATATTATTGAATAATGTCTGTGGCATCAGAGGATGTCTTCCATGTATAAAAGAGTCATCAGAGATCTAACAGCATAAAGCTGTTTTAAACCCACATGTTTTTCAGTGTCAGCATATACATTTTCAGTTACAAGTCAAGTGATAAAGAGGGTTCAATTAATGACATTAGGTTTATTTCTCCTTATCTAAACCAGCTCTTTGTCATCAGAATTACATTTAATAGACTCCTGTTCTATTTGAAATATTGTAATCATTACAGTGTAATGCACAATCAATTTATTTCCCAGTAAACTGTTTGTAATTCAGCAGCCCAACTGATAATAAACAATGAGTAATACAGTACTTTAAATTCTGTGTTTTTCTCATAAGCTCTCACAACAGTTCTTATAACAGCTCTGTAAAGCAGATCAGTTCGATAACCACTCTTATAAAGTAGATCAGTATTGTAATGTCCTGAGCTGAGGATAGTTTATTTGTTTACATGATTCCATCTTGTGAATTGATGGCAAAAGGTGAAATTTGAGTCAGGAAGTTGATTTAACTCAGTCTTTATGCAAAAGCAGCCTCCATTTCTGTGCTTTAATCCTCTCCTGTTTTGCTGTAAGGAGCCTTTTGTACAATTAGTACATGAAAACAATTGCAGCTTGACTTCAGAACAGCAATCTGCCTCACCTTACTTCCCAAAAGTAAAGATGTAAAGATATTAGCTACATTATCTTCACCTTCCATTAACATCATAGTGGGCATCTGCATATGAGTCCAAAATGGATTCTTGCCACAACTGAAGTGTAGAAGTGGAGAGGATTTAATACGGTTAGGAGAGACGCAGCAGGCCTCAGTGATGGCTGTTGTTAAAGCAGCATTTTGAGAGCTAAATTTAGACGTGTTGGAAAGAGCAAGAGGGCCTTGTCTCTCATGAATTCCTGTCTTGCTTGTGATGGTTTCCTCATCATTCTTTTTTTTTTACTTGGAGCATGAAAGAGATTTAAATGGATAGAGGCAGAAGATGTGGAAAAGTGGAAGTGAAGCTGGGTTCTGATTATGTTCTGGATACCTCTCAGCCATTATTGATGTCTATAATCCCTAGCCACCTGCACTGTTCATTATTTGGGGTAGCTGCAGTGGAAGTTAGCACAGGGAAAATGGGATGTTATAAGAAGTAACATGTTACGATGCTGTTGGAGAGGAACCTGCTTCTTCAATTTCCTTTCTGCTGCTTGGGTACACGGCTCAGCAAGCTGCAGCCTTAATTGTTTTAGCAGGTAATTTTCCTTTTTTACTTTGAAAAAAGTTTTCCCCCCCCCTCTTACCAGTCTGTGCATGCCAAAAATATTACTGCCTTATGTCTAGGACAAAGATGAATAAGTAACAGGGAAGGGACTGCAAGCATCTAGGATGATAATAGCTGAGTGGGCCTTCCATGTATATGGATAAGAGCTTGCGGAATTAAAAATGCAGGGAAGAAAACAAAATGATGCATTGAATTCTTACATTATATATGGTCAGTTGCATTGGAGCAGCATATTGATTAATTGATTGGTTATGTGCCACCAAATCAATACAGACTCTTATCTGTCACATAAATGGACTTTGTCCGATATGATTCATCCCCAACTTTCAGGTCTTCTAACAGTGTACCTACGGCCATGTAATTGAGTCCATCTGTTTTGCTGCTGGTCATCCTCTTTTCTTCCCTTCTACTTTTCCCAGCATTACTGACTTCTCAAAGGAGATGAGTTTGTATAATATGTCCAAAATATGATAATTTGGCTCTCAAATTACAGCTCTGGATTGATTTGATCCATTTGTTGGTTTTCTTGGCTATCCATGGAATTCTCAGTGTCTTCTCCAAAACCAAATTTTAATTAAACACAAAAGTGTTAATGCTCTTTCTATCTTACTTCTTCAGAGTCCAAATGCACTTCTGTAGAGTGTCACGGGGAATACTATTGCCTGCACTAAGTATAAGCACATCACAGTATCTGAATATATTTTTCCAAGGCCTTTATGGTTGCTCTACCAAGTGCTATTTTTTGACTACTTGTTCCTTTACTGTTGATGGTTGATCCTAAAAGGTAGAAGCTATCTACCACTTCTATATGTCATTGTCAGTTCTAAGGTTGGTTGTTGTACCTGTTGTCATTAGTTTAATCTTCTTTATATTTAATCTTAGTCCCATTTTTTTCATGGTACTTCCTGACTTTCATGACTAGAGCTTTCAGATCATTTGTGTTTTCAGCTTTGAGAATAGTGTCATCAGCATAATGCAAGTTATTCATGTTTCTTCCTCCAGTTTTAAGATCACACTCATCTTCTTCCAATCCAGCTTCCCTGAATATATGTTCTGCATATAGGTTGAATAAATAATGGGAGAATATACAGCCTTTACTCTTTAGCCAACCAACAGCCAGTCTGCTTCACCATGTTTCATCTGGACTGTAGTTTCCTGAACTATGCACAGATTTTGCATGAGAACAATGAGATGTTCTGGGATTCCCATTTTCCTAAGGATATTACATAGCTTGATATGATTGATACAGTAAAAGGCCTTTCTATAATCAATGAATTACTTATTGACTTCTTTTTGGCATTCTTTGGCTTTCTCAATTATCCACTGTGTACCAGCAAACCTCTTGTTCCTCCATCTTTTCTAAAGTCAGCTTGAACATATAGCATTTTCTTTCCATGTAGGGCTCTAATGTATAGTGAATTACTGTAAGCATCATTTTGCTAGCATATTGAATTAAGGATATGATAGTATGCATGTTCTGCTAAGTCTTCTTAACATTTTTTAATAATCCACATTTCTTCAAGTTCTCTATCAGTGCTGCTGAAAATGGCGGATATTTGGTCGTGATCATATTGTGGATTTCCTATTTACTTATATCAATAGTTAGTCTATTTGATTTCTGTGTAGTCCATATTGTGATATACATGCATATAGCTGCCATTTTGGTTGTTTGAAGGCGGTGTTAGCAATGAAGAAATCATTGGATTGGCAGAAACTGGTAAGTCATTCTTCCACTTCATTTCTGTGTCATAGGCCATACAGTCAACTACATTTTCCTCCTATTTTCAACTTTGGCCTTCCAAGCTCCAACCACAAACAGCACATCAGATTTCAGATTGACCTTGACCATAAAACTTGTCACCTTCTCTTCTTCTGCATCCATAGTTGGAGCATAAACTTGGATAGACATCGTATTAAAGGGTTGATGTCTAATTGCTATTATACAGTCATTGACTGCATTGTACCCAAGTACTGTCTTTGCTGTGTCCTCCCTGACTATGAAACTAGTGCCATGTCTTCTTTTTTTAATGTCCTGAGTAATAAAATCTTCTGATTGAAAGTGTACCATTCCAGTCCATTTCAGTTTCTGAGGCCTAACATGGCAATATGTGGTTGATTAATTTCATCTTTCATTGTGTTGAATGTTCCTTTGTTCATGCTGCTTACATTCCATATTCCCACTGTAATTCTGTCTTTGTAGCTTCAGATTTTCTTTTTCTGCATGGCAACATCAGCAGCTAGATGTCCTGAAGGTGTTAATCTGTCCTTGTCATAAACACCATTAGCACTCGAAAAGACTCTTAGCTCTACCTCAGTAGCATATTGAGTGCCATCCAACCTAAAGGCTCACCATCCAGCACGATATGGTCAGGAGCAGTATAGATGCCCAGTAAATAAATCCTGGCAATGGAAACATTATTTTCCCTTGGAAATAGATCTTGAAGACTATTCAGAGTTTAAGGTGGAATATAATAAATGTGACTTTCTGAACATAGCAGGCATATGAAACTGAATTGTGGGGGGATATATACTAGAAGGATGAGCTCAAGTTGCAGCATGGACCATCTGTAAGACATGGAATAAAGCAGACTTGTGGTCTTTGAGGTTAGCTGAGATTGCCATTTATTCTATTCCTTACACCCAGCCTACAAATGAAGAGAACACAGGGATCCATCAATTACATGTATAGAATTTCCCTCTGTTGAAGAGCTGCCAGATCCAAGCCTGATTATTTTAAGAGAAGGATTTGGCATACCATAACTGAGCTGGTGCTGATTGGTATGTATGAAAGATTTTTTTTTTTTAATGTATACATTGTGGACGCAAATGAAATGTTCAAAGGCACACTCATACAGGGGTTATCTTCTGTCTGCATAACAGATCAGAGCATTGTTTGGCTTAAAGTATCATCTGAATTAAATAAGATGTAATAAACATAGCAGTTTATTTCAAATATAATTACTAAGCAATTTTCCTATATACTTCTTACATCTTTTTTTCATATTCCTCTGTAACTATTTTTTCATTTTTACGAACATTTGTATTTAGATCTCCATGTGTCACATCCTAGCAAAATAAAATAGCATCAATGAAATCAAATTGTATTTTGCAAGTTGTTTATAGGAAAGCATATCTAAAGATTTATTTACTGTATATTATAGGTTTTAATAACATTCTATTATTTCTGTTCATCATTGCATTTATCTCCATGCTTTGTGGATTGCCAGCCCCAGGAAAAGTTTCTAGAAACCACAGAAGTTGAACAACATGCAAATTAGCAATCAATAACTAAATGATTTGATCTTCTCAATAGAAAGCTATCATCTAAATTTTTTGAGATAGCACCAGCTGTTGTAAACAGGAAGGGTATTTTTAGATTGCACGTGGTAGAAGCTGATCCAAGTCTGACTTAGGAAGAGGTTCAGACAAAGAAAAAAGATACAAACTGCACATGTACAGGAAATATAGTCTCTTTATTTCATCAGCCAGCATGTTTTGAGGCTTTTTTTTTAGGGGAGGGGATAGATTCATATAATTGCCATCTGTGATTTGCAGCTTTCTATTAATAGAATTTCATAGGTTCAGATGTCCTGTGAATGAATGAATGAATGAATGAATGAATGAATGAATGAATGAATGAATGAATGAATATATACACACACACATATATACACACACAGAGATACATACATATATACATACATATATATAATCTCAAATTATTCCAGAAATGATCATTTAGACAACATGTGGTGGCTAATTTAAGGTCACATCTGCTCGGTAGTTTCCTGCATAGCACCTGATTTGGTGGGTTGTTTTGTTGCTATTACAAAACTAAAATATAATTGGGCAGAGATGTCATAATATGTTCCAAACTGATTTTGGAATAAAGGCCTTTTCCTTTAAGATGCTGCTACTGCCCCCCCCCGCCCCCCCCGCAAAAAAGATTGATCAGTAGTTCATACACTGATGGCCAATCTTACCTTGCTGTTGTCCCCTCTCCTGTAGTGTCTGTTCTTTTCCTGATGTCACAGTATATTTAGTCATGGGGTGTATTCCTTTCTATTATCCCATTTTTCTGAGAGAATCACACATAATTAAAACTTTCTTTGATAGTAACGTAGTAACATTGTATGAACTATGTATATGACCGTTTTCCTTTAAAGAGACACATCACTAAATCTACCCCTCTGTGTTTAATTACAGAAAGTCTGGTTTGTTCCAAGGGCTGCCATAGTTTTTCTCTCTCCCTTTCTCTTGCTTTAGCAAACTCTATCTTTCCTTTTACTTTTTCTCCTCTGTTCAAGAACAGCCAACTCCCTTTCTCTCCTCTCTCCCTTCTCTCTCTCTTTCTCCCCTCTCTCCAGGTCTCTCGATTTTCTGGCTGCCTTCATTTCATAAGCAGTTCCACTTAACTCTTTCTTTGTATTCTAACAGAATAAGAAAATATTCCATCAGTGCCACCACTACTGCTGCAATAATGATGGCAGCTAGAATGGTTGCACGTTCAGAATATGTTACAGTTGCCCAGACATCCCCATTCAGTGCATTCAAGAAAAATAAGCAAGGATGGTTTCCTTGGATCATCACTAGCTTTGAAATAAGGAAACCAGCTGTACAAGTTACGGTAATCCTTGTTAGTCATGTACGTAATGGGGAACCAATGCAAGATGTTGCACCGTCCATATAAACCCCAGAACCTCATATCTTAAAGCTGAACTAAAGGGAGAGAAAAAGCTTTTGATGTTGCTGCAGGTTTTATGGGTCTGTACCATGACTGAATGCAGGTGGGACTTCCTCTGTTCAAAAGCTGCCTAGTATTAAAATAACAACAACAGCAAATCTCTTGGCTTATAGAAAACTATCACACAGGGACAATACTGATCACTATCCCTTTTCTTGATTTCATATTTGAAAGCTCAGGGATTATAGTTTATAGATCATATTCTATAATGCAGTCCCTCCCACTATATTTTGAGGCAATGATTTTAGTAAGGATTAAGGTGAACATTATAAAGGCTCTTAGTTTGCTTCCACAACGGCGCAATAGGAAAGAAGTTGTGTTTTTGCCAAAATCACCTGCAGTAGGCTTCTTTTGTATATCTGTGATGCTGAGCTGATTTGCATTTCCTGCTTGCCCTAGTTTAAAGTTACAGGAGAGCAGGAATGGATGATATGGTCCTCAGCTTGTTGCTGTCCTGCTGGAAAGGCAAACTCCTTGGCGTCAAAAGTTGTGGTTTCCCTCCTGCACTGGCACAAGCCGGGCAGGCTGGTCTCCTGCTGTGCCTCATTCCATCTTACACAACGCCTCTCTTCCAGTTGGCTGGCATGCACTCTAGTGGGCGTAACCCCCATCTCTGTTCTCTGCCTTTGACGGCCATTTCATACTGGGCTGCCTGCCCTGAGAAGCTGAACCTCTCTTTGGATTTTGTTCTTTTTTACAGGCTCCATAGTGGAACAGTGAAATGCTGGCTGTTTCTTTGTCTTCCTTTTCTTTTTCATTGGGTGCCATTGACAATGGCTCTGCCAAGTTTCCCCTCCTAGCCCAAGTGACAAGAAGAACTGTAAAACTGTTGTCTTTTTTTTCACCATCTTGAAAAAAACACACCCACAGAACAGGAAGTACTTGGAGTTTGCATGGGGGAAAAGAAGCAGGGAATCTACCAATGGGGGACTGTATTAACCACTGTCCAGGTAGAATCACGTTGGGCAAAGTGGATGAAGGGGTTGAAATTCTGAAAAGCACTTCTTGATCTGGCTTCATTTCCAGCTAGTTTACACCCAGGAGACAAGCAACTGAAGGCTATAGTGTAGAAAACCCTGCAGACTCAATATTACTAAATTGGGGGTTCCAAATGTTAAGGGGGGAGAGAGTAAATACAGAAGTGCAGTTGGCTCCCCAAAATCTTCTGGAATAATTGAAATTAGAGTTGACTTTTACAGTAACAGCAGATGATTGTATTACAATAATTGTTTTAGGAAGTAAGCAGAAGTTGTAAGAGGCTCACTGAGGAAGTGAAGAGGGAGAGCTAACAGGAGTTTGCTAGAATTGTTGAACAGGAGAAAGAAGAAAAGAGTGACCAGAGAAGCTGTGTGTCCTGAAATATTGTGTGTGAGGAGAAAGACCAAAAAGGTCAGCTACTGATTGCAAGGGGTATGTTCTGAGACTTGCTCATTGCCCATTGTGGTGATTAAGTGATTGCCTTCTGCTCAATAAGAAAGAAGGGTACGAAGAAACAGTGAGAGCTAATAGGAGTTTGCTCCGGGAAAAGATTTAAGGGAAAGTCCATCACAAAGTTTCCCCTCACAAGGATGGTAAAAATGTGTTTAGCTCAGCATGAGAAGGTTCAATAGGAGGACTTTCAATGAATCCTGAGGGGAATGGAAATGAAAACCCTGAAGTAAGGACTTCGGATAAAGACTTGAACCCTGTAGAAAGTGGGAGCGTGGCTGAAATGGGGCCTCTGAAACTACTCACAGAAGAACCAGAAACAATATTGGCTCACAAAGTTCATGCCCTCGTTGTCTACATACTAATGCCTAGAATATGAGCTTTTCATACAGGAAGGAAAGTATGATTTAATTGTGAGGTGCCTCTCCTGTGGCTGGTGTATACCATTTGTTCAGAAGGAATAGAAGCAAAACAAATGGAGAAGGAGTTACTCCGTACATTACAAATATCCATTTCTGCCCATAAATCCAGAAGAATAAATTTGGCCATGCCGTAAAGAGCGTCTGGGTTAAAACAAATGGAGGAACAAATAGAAACAATAATATTGCTGATGTTTTACTATATTACTACTGTATTTCCTTCCCAATCAAGGAGAAGATGTGGATGATGCCTTCCAAAAGTGAAGTGCAGCTTTTTGTAACAGGGCTGGTTTAAGGAATTGGAGGGTCCAATACAACACTAGGTTTGAGCCCCCAACCATATTCACAGTCCTAACATTGCCAATGGATTCCTGCAAAATAAGATGTTAAACATTCACTTCACCCTGCCTCACTGTCCCTCACTAGGACTTCAGGCAGCAAATGGGATGGGAAGAGGAAACATCTGTTGTTGGGCTCCCTGTTAATAGCCAATGGCAGGGGCCCCAGGGCAGCAGGCTTCCTAGTCCCGCCTTAGTCCTTTCAGGTGAGAAAGAGGGCTCTGGATTGGGCAGTGGGGCAATGGCAGCACAGCTGGGCATGGGCCAGACTGGTGGAAGCCACAGAGGTAGGGTGGCTATTAAAATACCCTAAGAAAGGAGGATGAATGATTTTTTTTTTTTTTAAAATGAAATCCCCCTTCGGCTAAAGAAATATTTAACATTAAAGGATAATATTGGATGTGTACGCACCAAAGGAATGCAGATTAGTGTTGATATTTACACTCTTTGCTGGCACTGTCTAACAGCTTTCTGTTGTTCAGCAAACTGTTTGAAGAACAACATTTTCTTTGCTGCTGATGCTGACATCACGGCGACAACAGGGTGAGGATCATTCTATCTACTCTTTGGCATACATGTGTATTCTTTTGATCATCCTGAAATAAATGAACTTTTTTGGGGGGGTTGCATTTTGAATATTCTGTATCTAACAAAAAAAGTGTCCTTGTGTTCCTTGCTTTAGCCTAAGTAAGCAGACCGCTTTTCTTTGATACACAACTTTCTTTCTTTTCTCTGTCCTCATATATACACATTCAAACACACACACACACACACAAAGGATTGTTGGCCTTTTTAAAATCACGGTTAACAGATTTGGAAGAGAGTTTTGGAATCCCATTCCTGACATCTAGTGGTTGTCCAGAAAGGTTCCCAAGTATCTAGCCCTTACCTCTAAGCTGCATCCCATGTGAAACACTGGGAGATGAGACTCAGCTCAGCTGCAGTAGATACACACTTCAGTTCAGAAGAGAACAACATACCTCTTCTGTGTCCCTCAAGAATGGACAGCTGTCAGAACAGGATGCTTTCCTCTCTCAGTCTCTGCAACAACCCTCTATGGTCATTGCTTACACCCTACCCAGCTCCTCTTCCATTATATACTTGGCCTTGTGCATTTAGGGAACAGCACAGGAAAATGTGCAGTTGCTACCTCGCCCTGGAACAGAGCAGATCCAGCATAGGAGATTGACAGAGTTGTAGCAGGCAGAGGACTATTATAGTAGCAGGCAAAATACAGGGTGAGAAGGAGTAATATGAACCCCGGTTGCCCCTCCACCCTTTTCTGGTACACTCTGACCCCCCTAAACTGACCTTGTACTTTTAAAGAGGCATGAGGTTACAGTGATGAAGATTTTACCCAGATATCTTTTGGGAGAGAAATTTTGCCAAGCATGGACCTTCTGTGAAATTACTGACTGGTCTTGCCAACAACTTTCTCCTCCAGAGGATAGATGAAGGCCTTATAAGTAGGGAAGACTGTTCAAGGCATGCCAGCTTTTTAAAGATTGTCAAAAGCTAAAAAAGACCTCTTGGCCATTTTGAATATTTGTTAAAAAGTAAGTGCAGCCATTCTGCATATTTTATATTTTTGAGGGAAGGATAAGCATTAGCAACATTTTACTTGTAGCTGGTGTTTACCTCACCATGCTCTCAGATAAATTTGTGGTGAAATTATTTTACATCCCTATTCAAACATGTATGATGCATTATTAGTGATGCATTACAAAGAAAACAGGTTACATTAGTTACAGAGATCACCAGAATTTTGAGTTTTCATTCCCCTAATAGCAAACTTTTTTCTACTACTCTTGTCCTAAAACATTAAAGGATGAGTTTCCCTTGCTCTATGTTTGCTAGTGATGGAGTGAAAAGTGTATTATGAGGATCTCAGATCGTTGTGTAAGTCAGACTAAGAAGATTTGTTCTCAGTATGAAGATGTCATTTTTGGAGGCAGCTCTGTGGTGTTTGCCATTAGCGTAAAACTGCATATTGCAATCTAGAAGTTTAATTTAGAGTGCTCTTTTTCATTCATTCATAGGTCTAGTCTGCTTTGCTATTTAGATTTAAAACAAATTTGCATAGGATAAGGTGAGTTCTTAGGTTGGAAAACAATGCTGTGCAAAATTACTTTTTGAACAGAACTAATGTTCTTACACTATTGAATGATTGGAACTGGAGTCATGGTAGGTCAATCATACACAAAGTTCGTGTACTGAAAAAATTGCTCTTAAATCCCTTGATTTAAATGCAACTTTATCTCATCTGAACATGCTCGGGTATTCAGCTTTGTTAGAAAAGAAAAGTTCTTTCTACTGATCCATTAAGAACCACTGAAGCTAGTAACAGAAAGCTCACTGAAATAAATTTTTAAAAAAGAACATTAGAGAAATACATACCTTACTTTTCGGCCTCCATTGAAACTAGTTTAGAGATAGCAGATGTATGGAGAGTGATGGAAGCACTTGGAATTGAATTGGATCATTCCAGTCCCAGCTGGGGATGGCAAGAAACAGCCTTAGACTGGTGCAGGAATATGCGTGCTGTATTTTCCCACAAAGGCCAGCAGTGTTTGGGAGTCTACCTCCTTTCTTCCTGCTTCTTACATGTCTAGAAATAAACAGATATTACAAAAACAAAATACAATTTCAGCATTCTCTCTTTCTTGGGGAACTGACCCTCTAAAAGACAAGTCTAGAACTTCCTAATAATTGGGGAATGTGAAAAAGATGCAAGCTGGACAGTTGCATAGCGTAAATGACACACTTGGCATTGTACACATTGCTGGGAGAGCCTGCTTTCCATCCCTTTGTATTCTGGGAATAAAATACCGTGTCTCTGGCTTGGGACATTTAGAAATCTTCTTCTTATGCCCTCTGTGGACACCCCCCCCCCAAAAGTCATTGTATATTGTCTTTGGAATCTCAGGGCGATCTAATGTGTGTTTGCATAACCTTAGTGCTCAATGTAGAGGAATGTACTACAGTTTATTACAACAAATGCTGAATGCCCCTTCAGAGAAATAAACAAAGCACCCCAGAAACCATCCAACAAAACAGGATGCTGTATAGTATTTACTATGAACTCCATGACTTTGCTGTGAGTTCAGGTCTATCAGCCTGTTCAGTCTTCCCAGCATGAAGCCAATTTACCAAACACGTTAGGGGGTATGAACCGTATCAACATATAAGGAGCTTGTTGTATGCATTCTCTTTTAAATGGACCTTCTCCATTGAGAATGCAGCCTTCTTTCAAAGTTAGGTGGCACCATGCCTTTGCTTTCTGAAAAGCAGAATTCTAACAGACATTAACTATGTCTTTATGAACAATGATCTCTTTTAGCCTTCTCTCATTTGGTGTCCTTGGTGTCCTCTAGAAGTGTTGGACTTGGGTTCCAATTATCCATAAGTCAGCATGCCAGCACATTAATTTGTTTTAATTTATTGTTTCAATTTGTATCAAGACTTCTATTCCTAAGGCAGTCAAACCAGCTGAAAGACTGGATACTAGTTAAAAATATTTATTATATTTATATGATTGTATGATTGTATTATTGTATTATAGACATTATAAACCATCTAGAGTCCAGTAGCTAAGATCTCTTCACAATTCCTTTGTTCTGTT
Source organism: Python bivittatus (assembly GCF_059951505.1). Classification (NCBI taxonomy): domain Eukaryota; kingdom Metazoa; phylum Chordata; class Lepidosauria; order Squamata; family Pythonidae; genus Python; species Python bivittatus. The sequence goes on from NW_028277113.1 coordinate 916,107, forward strand.
TTATTAAATAAAGGCAAAAGGGTTTTGTTTTTCATGTTTTTACCTGAAAGCCAATTGTATTCATCAATGCTTCTTGTTCCTGTTTTTCATATTTTTCATTAACATTTTAGTCTTTTGTTTATTAATTTTAAAACCCGCCAGTGCACCAGATTCTGTCAATTTTTTCATTATCTTCAATCCCCTTAAGCTCCTCCAGCACTAATACCAAAAAATCTGGGAAGGCTTTTAACTTATATAATTCTTCTTTATCTTCTTATCTTTATTTTCTCATCACTCCTTATGTCTCTGTTCAAAACCTCCAGAACTACAGTAGAATAAACAGCAAGGGAGACAGTGGACTACCTTGCCTCGTTCCTTTTTCTATCTCACATGGTTTAGTTAGGTCTCCATTCACAATAATTTGTGCTTTCTGTGATGTATAAATCGATTTCACTACTATTATGAAAGTCTCTCCAAAATTCATATCTTCCAAGATTTTAAACATAAAAGGCCAATTTAAATTGTCAAAAGCTTTCTCTGCATCCAAAAAAATTAATGCAGCTTGTTTTTCATTATGTTGTTCCAGAGGTGCCTTTGAGTCAGTCTTGACTTCTAGCAACTGCCTGGACAAATCCCTGCAGTTTTTCTTGGCAAGATTTCAGAAGTGGTTTGCCCTTGCCTTCTTCCTAGGGCTGAGAGAGAGTGATTGGCCCAAGGTCACCCAGCTAGCTTTGTGCCTAAGGCAGGACTAGAACTCATGGTCTCCCGGTTTCTAGCCTATGCCAAACTGGCTCTTATTTTTAAAAAGTTTAAAGGTTTTTTACGTTTTTTTTTAAATTCCTATTTGAAAACATGGAAAGAGTGCAATTCTGAGGAAGTACTTTCTTAACTTTGATTCCCACTTATGCCATCTCATTTGGCAAGCTGGATCTCACATCTGGCAGCAGCATGTTGCGAAGGCTGATCTATTCTACCACCAACCTTTCACAACCTGGTATCCTCTAGGTATGTTGAAGCACTTACCCCAGAGTTTCTAACCAGGGTAACTATATCTTTTTTACTGTGTTTTACAGTGTCAGTACCTGTGTTCATAATGCGTGTGTGTTTGTGTGTGTGTGTGTCACATGATTAGATGTCAGAAAGTATTGAAATAATATTTTGTAGCTGTTCTTGTCCTCATGAATACAAGGTAAAAAAACTCGGCCTTATGACAACATTTTCTTTCTACACCTGTGATACAATTTAATTATCATCATCATCTTCACTTCAGATTTGGGTTAGTTTGTGACAGGAAGATGTAAGATGTATGGTCCATTAAGTTTAGCAACCTTTTCCCAAGTAGGGCAAGAAGGCAGTATCATTCCTTAGCAGCTGATATTCAGTAGAACCTGAAAAATCCACATTGCACAGTTCTGGCAGATTCTCAATTGCTGTCTGTGTTTAACATCCTGCTCGTCTTATAATTTGCTTTATTGGGCAATGTAAAAAGTGCATTAAAGCATGCACACACATGGGTAGTGGTTGTTCACTACACTACATCAGCAAGGAATGCATGCAGTTTCCAAATTTGACAAAGCGTGTGGAATTTGATATTAGCCTCATTTTATTACCTCTCTGGTGTTCAGTGTCATAAAATCACCAGAGGTGATTTTGGCCTCTGTTGCCAAGTGGCAAAAGTTGTTTGATTTATCAGTCAGAGTTGAGAGGGTGTTTCCCCACCCCTCATAAATCAAGTCCTGTGTTTCTTTTTCTTGTATCTTATGGCATATACTTTGTTTAAACCTGTGATTTAATTTGGGAGGATGATATCCTAAGGTCAGTATCACCATGGAAACACTTGGTTAGAAGCCCTAACCAAAAAGAGGGATTATACAGCTGCCAAAACAAAAGAAAAAGTAAGAAAGAAAGAAAGAAAGAAGGAAAGAAGGAAGGAAGGAAGGAAGGAAGGAAGGAAGGAAAGAAAGAAAGAAAGAAAGAAAGAAAGAAAGAAAGAAAGAAAGAAAGAAAGAAAGAAAGAAAGAAAGAAAGAAAGAAAGAAAGAAAGAAAGAAAGAAAGAGCATACACAAAATTGTTGGGCTTGCAAAAGACTGTCAGAAACTTTGCTGGTTGGTGCCAACTTGCCAACGCTCCTTGCCAGCTATTTTTTCTTCTTGGGCTGCTAGTATATTTTTGAGAACACATCTTGCACCCATTTGGTAAAAGCACCATCTGTAATACATTCTGAAAGGATAATTGTATCTGGTTCACAACATTTGTGATTTTTTAAAGGCTTTTAAAAATCACATTCTGAGTATTGCTTCCCTCATATGTTTTCTATAATATTATGGCAGCAGTAAAGGAGAAATCAAATCTGGGAGAGAGGGAATCTTGCATTGTGTTTCACCCCTTTTCCATCAACAGTGTTTTAAAATATTGCTCAGACTTTTGCATCTTTCTGCATAGAGTAAGCATAGTTACTTTGAAGTACTGTGTCTATACAATTTTCATTTTTGTGCTCTGTACCCAGAGAAGAAGTATTGAAGGTTGTAGGAGTACAGCTAGAGTCAGGAAGAAAATCTACTGACAAATAAATGACCAAAAAGTGTGTTAATTCAGAATAATAAGTTACTCCACAATCTTAAACGTGTCTTCCCAGTTACTCATCTTATTGGTTTAGCAGTTGCTAAACCTGTAGTCTTAAGAAATTACTTAGTCTGCAAGGCCTTTTTCTCATTTACCATTGAATAGTTAAATCAGACACAAAGTATAACGCCATCTAGTAACATCCTTTCCACTTTTTCATTTATATTTTTAAACATTCAGTGTGATCCAAGGCACTTGTACTGCATTATGAACTTTAGGCTGAAGAAAGGAACTCATTTACCCTTCCTATGAATTCCTACATTCTGAATGACGATGGAGGCATTGAAGAGGAGGAACATTTCCTTTTAAACAAGGACTGTATTTGCCTGCCTGATTTTTTTAATATAATTTTTATTAGGAATTTCGATTACAGTAGTAAAAACTAATACAAACTAAGCGAGAAGAGAATAGGAAAAAAAGAAAAAGTGCAGGAAAAAAGAAAAAGAAGAAAAAGAAAAGAAAGAATAAAGAAAAAGAAAAGAAATATATAAAGAAATTTCCAACCTTCATCACAACATAAAGTTTAATAAGTCTTCACCCCCTATAAGGTTACAAACAGATATTTCTTCATCCCATATCCTATCCCTTATCTATAAGCAGATACATAAAATATCAACTTTTTAATCCTGGTATCAGCAAAAAGCCCAATACTTTGCCAGAACTTTGCCAGAACTTCACAAAAAATGTCTTATTTTAACCTAGATCAAATAAACAACTTTATATTCCTTCCTTTTACTTCTAACAGTCTTAATCTTTAATTCAATCAAATATTGTCATAGGATTTGATTTCTCTTCCGTACTTCTTTATCCCATTGCACAGATTTCTTCAAGGCTTTAACAAGCCTCTTTTGTAAATCCAATAAGAAAATATTTTCCAGGTCATTCTCTTGGTTTATCATTTGTATTTCCCTTTTAATTTTTAAAACTTCAGCCAGTTTGTATATCCAGTAAAATGCCTTTTTTCCAAATCATTCTCTTGGCCTGTCATTTGTAGATCCACTTGTGGTATTTTCTCTGTCTTGTCAGATAAAATTTGTTCCACATCCGTCATTCCTTCATTAAATCTTTTGGACGTAGTCTACCCATAGAAGCAGAGATCATTACTGACAGTGTTGATATTATAGTTACTAATTTTTGGCTCTATTCTTCAAAGATCTCCTTTAATGTTTCCAATGCCCATTGGGGGAGATGGGCGGCATACAAATTTAATAAATAAATATTATAATGTTTTGTGTCATTTTGTAAGTCCTAGTATTAACTGACATCAAAAACAGGGTTGTATGTTTTTGTTCCTTCTGCCTAGAATCTTTAGTCCCCTGTACTGTCCAGTTTCTAAAATTATAAAGTAACTTATCTTTGTTATGGCTTACAATAGCCAGGATAGCCAGAATAAGTCTGTTTCCCACAAGAAACTATTTATGTTTTATAGTTAATTCCAAAATCTTATAGTAAAAGTCAATATTCCAAATTTATCTGGGCCCTTAATCCATTTATAACTTCCTTAGATCAAAATCTTATTTAGCTTTTTGCTATTTATTTCAATTCTTTAAAGTTCTTAAACTTACAATTAATTCTTCTTTTGTTCAGAGTTGAAGATAAAATTTACCCGTTGACTTTTCAAACTTGTGGTTCCGAAGGTCTCTAGTAGCATTAAGTTGGTTAATAAGCAATTTCCAAAAGTGATTAGAAAGTGATATTTGCAAACTTAATGTCCTTAAAAGGCTCCGCTGCAGTTGCAAGTAGGAAGGCTAATCCCTTCCTCTCCCAGCACTCAAACCTGCAAGAAGCAGCCGTCCAGAGCACATGTGGACGATCTCCCATCCTCTCCGTATCTGGAGAGATTCCAAGGAAATGATCTACTCACTGGTTCCTTGGTCTTTGCCACGGTTGTCAGCTCTGCTTTCATGGAGACCTCTTCAGTTTGCCATACCTCCCCTGGAAGTCCTTTGTCTGCCTGATTTTTGATGTGTTTAAATGATGTGTGCAGGCATACTGTTCTGTCCTCAAGATTTCAGGGGCTGTGATGTTCTCAGATATATGGATTATGCAGCAGGGATTCCAAACATTTCTTAGTTTTGCTGGGCTGAGGAACCCATCTGAGCAATATCTAAATTTATCAGAATTGTGAATGGCCGAGTTCATATATTCCTAGGTGGATTTTAGGTTTCTGTCCTGGAGAAGGAGGTAGCAGGAATGACTTTGGTAGACAGTACTGTAATTGCTTATAGGAAGAATGTGCAATGCAGGCTACGTCCAATCAATTGGCATGTAATTGTAGAATCAAATTATTAC